>NW_020799091.1:81990040-82237707 GCF_003259725.1 Athene cunicularia | reverse complement strand
CCACCCCCCGCCGCTGAAAATCCAACAAGATTTATGGCAGAAGGATAATTTAAAATTGATATGTAGAGTTTTAGCTCATTTCAAGAGTTCTAAGCAAAAAAAGGACACTTAAAATGTAACCTACTTAATAGAAGCTGTCTTTTAACATGAATGATCAGGACAAACAAAAATACAGATGCATGAGCTAAAATTTAGTTTTCAGATAACATGTTGTTAAGATTTTATTAATTAAGTTCATATATAAAGGAGTAGTTTGCATAAAAAGATGTATTTCCAAATAGCTATAGAAGAGACCATATTGTTTTTTTTTTTCCTGATTGAAACAGAATGAGACAGTTTAATTTTAAACATACATGATTTCACAACTATTTTCATCCTTTAGTTTTAGTCCCAAGGCTCATTCTTTTCTGAAACTGCGTATGTTACATTTTCAGTACATTAAACCTAAAAAAAATTATTTTTTTGGCACAACCTATTTCAGCAGAACTGCAAATTTTACTTAAATTTATCGAACTGTCCCAAGATACTTAACTGGCATGAAGAGAAAGTGATCCCATGAAAATAAAACACATGCTGCTGTAGTCAGTAAAACAAGTTTACTGGAGCATTTTACAGTGCTACTGTACTTAAAAATTAATACCATGGGTAGAGTGACTACAGGAAGCTTTTTCAAAGAAGAACTATGCTTTAAATTATTCTTTGAATTAAAAAGAGGAAAGAGGGATTTCTTGATGCTTGGATTCTCCCCGTTGGTTGAGTCTGTCTGCAATATAAGATACAAAAACTAAATGCATAGCATTTCAATTCAGGAGATCTGTCCTTACTAAATTAATTCTTTTTATTTTCCCTATTTTTTTTTTTTTTTAAATTCCAACAATATATGGTATCAATCCTACAATTTGCTTTGGGAAAATACAATTGTGATTGAATGACAAAAGCATATGGAACAAATTCAAGGAACTCAATGCATATAAAAAGAGCTCAGTACACCTATTCTTATATCCATGTTCATTAGGAACGCAGAGTGCGTTTCAAAGCCTTTTGGAAACAATTGGTAGGTCTTGTTGACTTTACTGAGCTTTGGATCAGATCCTATAGTTTTGGCAACAATTTGTCACTTATGATAACGATCTAAAGCAGTATGACATTTCTTATCTTTATATAAATAAAATATCAAAGATATACTAACAATAACAGCAATCGGTTTTAGAATGAGCAGTTGATAGGTACCTCCAGAAGAAAAAAAGTATTCTATTTTTATCCTGTAAAAGGAGCTAAGGCTCCAAGATGAATTATTTCAGTTCTGACAAAAATATGCCGTCAACAACCTCATGTATAACTGCAAGGGCACTGGTTGTTTTATTCTAATTTCGTAACACAACTGAAGAGCGTGCCAGGGGATGCACAAACAACAAACAGAACTATCAAGTATTAAAATTATGAACCAGACTATTTCTCCCCTGCTCAGGTACAAACAAGCATAAGACACCTATAATGTGTCTAGCATTATTCTGCCTACTGAAAGAAAACTTTATAATAAAATATAATGATTACATGACTCCAGAGAATGATTGGTGCACTACCAATAGTGAGGGTTTTCAAACAGCTTTCTCAATTTCTAGAGTCCTTCCAAAGTAACGAAAGAAAAAGTCACTAAATTAGCATAGCTTGTTTAGGAACTTTATGGTCAGAAGAATTTCCTGTTTCAAGTTCAGTAAATTAAAAAGGAATCAAAGCATCACTAGGAGAAATGCTCACCTGCAACTGCTTTTTCCAAAGCAGATAATTTCTTCAGACCCTTAGCTTACAATATGTGCCAGTATCTGCAAAATTCAGCCTCCTCTGAAGATAGTGCCTATTGACATTGTGCACAGCTCTCACGGATATCAAATTGTTTGGTGGCAGATAACAGAAAGAACTATGATTCTAGCAATCCTCAAAACTTTTTGCTATGTTACTAAAAGACTCCAAACAAGAAGAAAATGAGGATAGGAACAGCTCTGCAAAACAGTATTGCCAAGAATTCCCGTAGCAGATAGTAACAATTATTGTCCCATGAGGAACTGTACCTGGAGAACTCTAGGGAGACTGATTAATGGGAACAACACTGCAGGAGGAAGTATCAGGAATTGGGATCACTTCTGGGCTATCAGAGACTTTGAGAATGACATTATTAAGAAGATGTCTTCAATCCAATTTCAAGTATCTCCTATGATGCTCATCAGCAAAATAAGACATGCCAGAGGATATCAGAAGTAAATAGTAGCTAGCTATGATGTGCTTCTCGGTGTTGTGACAGTTCTCAGGTCTAGTTTGTTATTTGCTGAAGAAAGTCAGAGTATGTAAGTGGAATTTCATGCGTCTAGGATTCTAACAGAATTATAAGCATCAGGAAAAAATTGGGTAGTCACAAGGTATCTGCTAGATTTTTAATATGAATTCATAGAAAACATTATTCATATAGTTGGAGCTAATATTACAGTGCTATTCACAGCTTTTGCTATTGAAATCAAACTTGGTGCTGAACTGAATTTTTGTTTGTGCTGGAAGATCCTAATGAACATCCCAATGTTCGTTAGGTAGATGTGCTCAGCTACCAGACAAAGAACAGTGTTTGAACCAGACACTTGTACATTTGGGCAGGTACAGTCCACCGCTAGATACTGCCCTGTTAAACAGCTGTAAGTAGAAATGAAGTTTTTCAATCTCTGCTTGCATCCAAATATCAAGTTGATGTCAGCAAGTTTCCAGCTGAGGATGCAAGATTTTGATCACTATCTTATTTCACTAATTTATTCATCTTCCTGTGAGATACTAGCTTAACTAGCCACACCAATCTCTCTCTCCCCGTCTCCTCTACCTCTCTTCATAAGAGTGAGAAGAAACAGGAGTAAGGGTTATATATAAATCTATCCTGTCTTGTAATCAATTATGGTTTTGGTAGCTATAGATCAAGGTACTTGCGATTTACATGTACTAGGAAGTGCCAGATCGTGAGATGCAACACAGTCCCATCTATATTTCCTTCACACAGTTTAATCTAGAAGTAGTTGATATACCATTGATCAGCTGTGCTTTTGAAGTGTTCCTTGCCACCACATGTGAATGGCTGGAATCAAAGTGTACTAGAACAGTGCAAATTTAACAGCTTTTTTTTTTTTTTTAAAAAAAAATGCATCACTGGAACCACTGGCCTTAGGTGTGTTATCCTTTTATGGACATTTTGCTATCAAATAATTTCAGAGTTATAATGTAGACTTTTTGGTCAGTTGTGTAATGCAAATGATTGTATTTGAACTGCGTACAGGTATCAGGATGAACAAGTTCAGAAGGTGAGGTAGATGCCACTGCTTAAAACCTGCCCAGCAGGAAGGCGAGGCGCATATTTGAGTGCTAGTTAACACACACATGCACACGTTCCATATAGTTCAAAGAAACTAAAAAAAAAAGCCTGATAGTCACTCCTCTCCCTCAGTTTTCAACAGATCAGCCCTCCATCAACAACCAGAGTCATGCCACCTCACTCCGTGACAGTAGATATTTTGATTTTACCCCCCTTCACCAGGAGTGAGCATGATTTTACTCCATTCTGAAAACTTTCAAAAGTTACACTTACAGAACCACAGTTACACTTACAGAAACGTTGCAAAGTAATGTAGATGAAATTTTAAATATTTTACTATTTCCATAACTGTTATTTGAGAATGAGACAAGATGATGTTTAGGTTACTTCCATTCTTAGGGAGATTTTCTTTATGAAACTGTGAAATGTTAACATACTGCTGCTCTCTGATAAAAGAAAGTTCTTTCTCCCTCCCAAAAACTAGATGAAAATGTAAAAACATATAAAAGATACCAAAGGCTTGCACCGAATAACAAAAGCCACATATCCACTCCCCCAACAAAACATAATACATTAAGAATAGTTAAGACACATCATCCTTATTCCAGCCATGGGATATAGCAAGAAGGCTGTTATCAAGACTCTGCCATGAAAAAAAATTGAAAGAATTCTCATTTATAACAGTTTGATCTCCTCGTAATGGGTGTCTGAAATTATTCAAGTTCTGAAGACAACACAATAATGCTTTTGCTATTCTTGGAACGGTATCACCATATCCTGCAAAAGAATTTTCCACAACATCAGCTTAAAACTTGCATCGAAACTGGCTCTCAATGAGTCTGAATGAAAACAAAGATGCACAGGACTAGTAGACGAAGAAATATTTGAAAAGGCTGATAAATAAACCCTGAACAGGAAAGGAATTTAACTTTCATATTGTCAAGACAGAAAATAAAAGAACAAATAGATACACGCAGGCATGATCACAAATACAAAGGAACTGTACTAATCTAGCACATAAAAATGGTATAATTCAAACCTGATAAACATATTTTCTGTTAGAAATACTGTGTACTTACAGTTTGAGATTTCTTCTTTTTCTTTTTTATTGCCCTGAAAAAACCTTGCTTTTCTTTCTCCTTGAGCTGTTCTGAGTGACTGTTAAGGTTTTCAGGACTTTTCCTAAACATGAAATAAGGTATTGTAAGAGAGATTTTATTTTGATATTATGTAAATTCTGTGTAATGAGATCTGATGCCAAAGAATGCAAATTATTGATTAAAGCAAAAAGATTCTTAATGTTTTAGCATTCATTGGTTCAAGGGTTACTATAGAAATACCGGATAAATAGTCTTATTAAGTGGGATAGGAGGAACACAGGGTAAAATGATTAGTTCAAACCAGTGAATAGTTATTTAGGGACTAGGAAAGCATGCATGTCTTTTTTTTTTTTTTTTTTTAAAAGACAGAATTTAATATTCAAACCAAAATATCACATACAAAGTCTTTTAGAAAAATGAAAATCATATCTGAGAGAACATACAAATGGTGATGAGGTATAAAAGCACCATGAGGTCCAGTTTATCCATTGCTTGCTGGAGAGCCAGGAGTTGCAAAGTTCACCAGAGAGAACCAATTTCAATCGAACTTCCTGACCTTTGCTGACATGGATCCAAATTTATCATCGGGGAAGCTGGGGATCTATGGTGGTCCATTTCAACTTAAAAACTTCAGTTAGTTTGTTATGCATTATGCATGAGACAGTGCTGGCAAAAGAAGATGACCCGAAAGTGGAACAGGTGACTTGCCTGAATACCGAATATCCACCTTTCAACTTGGCTACACAGCTGAGTTAACTACAGCTGATAAATAACATGTTACTTTAAGTATACACATGTATGTAAAGTACTGATACGGTGTAAAAAGACAGTTTATGTAGGACATTGTTAATACATAACTGAATGCAGTTCTAGTGCCCTTTCAAATAGTTTGAAAATTGGAAATGGTGCAGGAAAATGTCACAGAAATAAACTGAGATAGAAAGAATGGTCTACATTAAAGGTGGCAGAGATTTCAGTCTCTTCAGTATGTTAAAAACCACAGCCAAACCAGCCCCAATATTTAGTTTCCTTGATTGCGGCGCACAAGTACTTATCCAGGAAGGAATCACAGAATACTAGAAAGATCTTTGAAGTAAAGGGCAAAGAAATAATAAGGACACGTAGGTGGACGATAAAGGCAGAGAAGTCATATTAGAAATAAAGCACTGATTTTAACAATAAGAATCATTAACTGCCAGAACAAACTCTTTAGCGAAGAAGTAGATTTCTCATCTTTGACATTTCAAATCAGAACCTCAATACTCTTCTGGGAGACACACATTAGTCAGGAATGCTACCAGGCCTGGATTCCAGAGAACAGATGACATTTAATGGCAACTAACATGCAGAAAATCATACTGGGTGATTTCATTCCTTTTTCACTCTTAAGCTGTATGAAAACAAAAATGAAATTATTCCATTGTCTTGATGGAAAACCTAAAGGAAAGCCACCATTCTAAGAGCTCTGAATGACAAACAGGAGCAGCTTTTCTTGGAGTAACTGTAATGTAGCAACACTTAGCTGTCTACTATAGTTATCACTGGCTTCTAATTCTGGCTTTAAATGCTATGCTATCAGCTGGTGATTCAGCTGCTACTACATGCCAAGCTGACATTTTTTTCCAAGCAAATGTGAAACACATAATTGAGATAGGAATCACTGGAGTCATTCTCCTTATCGATAAGAGTATCTTCACTCGGATAGGTGGTTTGATCAGTTTCTCAATTTCGACACAAATCCACCTCAAGCTCAAAATGCTACTTGGTTCTAAATATAAAAGCATGCTGTGTGTAAACACTGTAATAAAGTGCAATTGTTGAGTAAGAGAATGGGCCTAGAGGAAAGATTCATATGCAGAGAGTATGGTGGAAATTCTCCTAATCTGGATTTTTTGGAATTTACATCTAGATCCAGGAACACAACAACATAGATTTAATGTGAAAATTACAACACTACAGGAAAAAATCTCTAGTTTAATATAATTATTAGATTTATAACACACATTTTAAATATACCAGATTGCTAAAGATTCTTGTTTCTGTCATGTCCCTGTATTTGGTACCACTGAATTAACAGCAGTAAGGCAGTCTTGTATTTAATCACTTAAAGCACCAAGGAGAAAGCCCAAGAGTAAAGACTACTGACAGCTTTACAGATTTGGTGAACTCATGAGACTGACTTAACACAGACAAAACACCTACTATTTACGGAATTTTTACTTTATTTGTTAGAAAAGTTGGAGGAAAGCATGCACCCCAAGTGTCCTGCTTGTACTCTGAAAGTCCTGTGAACAGGGCTGAGAATCTTCTGAGCTTTTCCCTAAAGCAGCTACTGGGCATCCACATCTGCAAACATACTCCAAACCACAGCCTCAGTACAAATTACCAACCCGGCAACTAGGTTGTCTGCTGAGGAACCAGTGTCAGATCATAAGGAAGTCCCCATGTGGTTACTCTACATTGTCCTTTCAAATTTTTCAATGTCTTTCTATTGCTTTTCTGTTCCAACACCCATTCCAGAAGAAAGATACTGTATGTTTAAAGGTGAACTTAATCTTCAGAATAAAGCTTGGGTCAATTTTTGCTGTACTTTTACATGGAGATTCACTCAAGTGTGATTCTTTTCTTTGGCCCAGTGAACCTGGATGAGACAACCGCTCCCTACAGCAGATGAGCAGACAGGAGGGAGATGAAATTCTGCAGCATCATTTCCTTTTTATGACTCCAGTGACCAGACAGAGAAGGAAAATAAGGGGCTGAGAACTCTGCTCTTTTTCAATTGCCACTTACCCAAAAGCCAGTGGCTTTATACCAACTGGTTTATGTCATTAACTCCTATGACTCATATTGCAGTACAGTTGTCTGAAAAAGCATTGACCTTGAAAAGCGACTGCTTCAAAACACATGCTCATTATGTGAAGAGAGTGAACATATATAGCATTATAGCAGGAAGCTTCAACACCAGGATTCTGAACTGGGTAAAAATAGAGCAGAACATTTTGATCTATGAGATGAAACACGGATATTTTAGGCATCCCAAAAAATGATTTTCAGACAATGGACAGTACAGGAAAAAATTAGGATTATCAGAAAAAATCTGTATGGCATAGTCACTTAACATGAAACTCTTACAATAAATAACTGCAAGTATCTTGGTATTTTTCACAAAGTTTCAGCTCTTGAAAGCAAACAGTTACACCAGAATCTGTTATGCAGGTCTCTCTTACTAGCAAGTAAGACTAGCCCTAGAGAAGAACCCCCAAACAGAGAGCTCACCCTCAAGCAGAAACCAAAGGCAAAACATGCTGTTCTTTGTTATTTTATCTTTCTGTGCCTTTTGCATGCTTAGGACACATAAATGTAGATCACATCGGTTATTCTGGTCTGAGATGCTTGGAAGAGGCATAGGCATGAACAGAAATTCTGTGATTAGCATTTATTGCTCTTGGCAGGAAAGGTATCCAACTTTGTGCAGGTACAATGAGGTATAGCAACAAACATGCATGGGGCAAGCAAGTTGATGTGATTTAATATTAACTAAAAAGAATAAACAGGAAGCATGCTATATTCATGCTGCCATAGATAGATTTGTATTGCAGACAGCTCTTTTTGGGAGGCAATCCCTCATGCTTGTTTCAGGTATTCTTTCTTCAGCAACCCTAATCTCAGCAGGCAGCCTGTCTTGGAAATCCTCTTTAACTGCCAGTACACAACTCCCTTTACTGAACCGCTCACAATTACACAAGGAAGATTTTTATCCAATGGAGTAGTTACTGAAATGTCTGAAGTTGTCTTCAGAAGACAAATGAACAAACACTGATTCGCCAGGTTAGCTTTTGGTTTTGTTTAAAGTAAAACCCTTGGCAGTTATAGAGTTACCATAAATGAAGGCAAGTAAATGACCGAAACTAATGACACACCTCAAATAGATGGTTTACTTTAAGGTAAGAATCTCAGTCCCACAAGCTGAAGCCCATAGTATAACTTCATGGTCTAAAAGCCTGGTGTTGAAAGCTTAAAAATCAAAGATCAAATCTGAACTTTGCTTGGAGCTGCAATTTTTATTTTTTTTTTCCACATGGAAAGGAGGATTAATTAACTGGAATAAAACCCAGATCTCTTATCTTACATACAGAATACCATAGAGAAGCCACTAAAGCCCCTAGATCACCTAAGGTTATGTCATCACTAAAATAAGTATACATATAAATGTATATACACACACATACCGTTTACACACCCTCGCCCCTTCCCTCCTGCCCCGGTCTGGTTCTACAATTAGTAACCAGAAAAATTTGGAAGTGGTTGATTTTGTAAACTTACAAAGTGTATACTTCCCTAGGCTTATTTTTTGGACAGAATATTGATGACTACAAATTCTGGAAAGCTTCCTTGCAAATAATATTAGACTGCATCATCTAATTTTTAGTAAAAAACAAAACAAAACTAATGACAGGGGAAGGGTCACAGAAGAAGCACTGGTTACTAGAAAGGACTGTTAGGGAGGCTACGATGATGCCAAACAGATGAATAAAAGCAAACATTGGATGACAATGCATGTGCAAAAGTCTTGTGCGGGAAATGTCAGAGGGAAAGCTATAAGGAAAGCTATCTTCAAACTATGCAGAGCAGATTCCTAAAGCCTAAACCAGTGTAACTCACACAGGTGATTTTTAAGCTTGCAAGTTACAAATTTGAAATTTCCTGTTATTTTTTACAAATTCAAGAATTCTGCAAATGACCTGGGAAGTACTTACAGTACAGCAACAGTTGTACTGCAGACACAGCTGAACAAGCTTTAAACCAGCTTGCTCAGACACTGGCAACCTTCTCACTTCAGGAACATCAAGTGTGACTACATTGTTACACTAATACTAAAACTGAGATATTATAGCCAGTCATGTCATGTTACAAAATACTGTGTTATTTTGGAGTCATGAAAATTAATGATAGATAGATAATTGTAAGCCTTTGACACCAAGACTAGGATGTTCTTCTTTTGTTCATTTCTCAAAGACAGAGTTTGCGTTTATACGTATAATATGCATATAGAAATAATAGTAAATATTATAGATATTTCTACTATTTATTATTTTTGCAGGAAGGTATGACATATGGTAGAGAAGGTATGACAAGCTTGTTTGTGTATAATTAATACATTTATATGGACATAAAAAGTCTAAAACAATAAAGCTTTCCAGAAGTTCCCAATTATCTTGCAAGCAATCAATGCAAACACTTCCAGTATGATGTTGAGAGAACATACTGCATGTTGGACTTTATTCCAAAGAGATATTTAGAACTCTAACAACGGTAAAGATAACTCAAGCCAACATTTTAGCACACTGGCAGAACAAAGTTAAACATCTTGCCTATACCTACTGATCTTGCTCAGCTCAAGACAACGTCCATGCAAGTGAAAGAGAATAAAACATTTACTCCTGTATCAAGAAGGAAAAGTTCACGGTCATTTACAGGAAAGTAAACTCTGGCAAAGAAAAGATTTTCTAGAAGAATGAAAAATTTGCCCTTTTTCAAATCAAGTTGCCTAAAGTTCATAAATGATCTAGTAATTTAAGAGTAAAACCTGATGACAAAAGTTGAGTTTATAACATCTTTATTTTAAAGTGGCAGGACAGTGGGGACAGAGTGAAGAAATGCACACAAAGACAAGGGAACATCTGTGACAATTCAGTCTAGCAAACATTCACAAAATCTTTCACAGAAGAAAGGCAACACAGAGCAATAGTATGAGAGAAGCAATATTTTACAGTAGTGGCAAGTCCAGGCAGAATACATGTCACTCATAATTTGAGATGAATTGTTACGTGTGTCAGTCAAACATCAAATATTTACTTCATCATAAAATTGATGTAAGCAGAATCACATTCCATTAGAGCTTTCAAGATTTTCATAAGCATTTACACAACTTCTATACAGAAAATCAAGTAGAAGAACATAGACTCTACATCACTCAGGAATCTGATTAAGCTGCATTTATGGCACAGAACAATTTTGCAACAACATCAGACCACTGCCAGGACAACTTGCACAGAGTTAACATGTAGAGCTGGGCAGGAAACATTTCAGGAAAACAGGGAGTAGGAAAAGCAAAGAGAAAGAGAAATGCATGCCAAAATAGCAGTAACTTGGTGTTGCGGGCACTGCCATTCCTCCCATTTCGTAAGAAGAAATGCTTGTTCTTCAGTGGGTTCTTCTCTCAAAGGAGCTGTTCCACTTTGTGAAAATATCTAAGTACATTAATTGGAGCAAGGACTTAAATCTAACTGTCTCAAAAGTTAATGAAGGGCCTTACTCAATAGGCCATATTCATCATCTCTGTGATCCTTTCACTATTTCAACAAGATGAAACAGCTTCAAGAGAACATATTGAGGGAAACAGAGAACGTACTCCAGAACAACTTCTACCTTCTGGTTCAGGGCATTCACTTGTTAGATCTAAGATCTTGGTTCAAGCCTCTGGTTTAAATAACAAAGAACAAAGGCGCTGCACTTGAGTTTCTCACATTCCAAAAAATAATACTGACCCCAGGATATTTGTTATTTTGAGTGTATCTCTGGTTTTGACTGGCAATTCCATCCCGGAGCTGAAGAATCTTCCCAATAAAAGGTTAGTAGGTATCAGTCTGTTCCTTTGAAAAGTTTTGGTTTTGATAATTTGGCATCATAAGCAAAAAAAATACTTAGTCAAAAAATTCCCAACCAGCTCTAGTAACATATGCTATTATTTCAGATCAGAGTTAAAATGACATTACATGTTTCTTTGCAGTGACCACGTAATAAAAGGTAATGAATGCTATGTAAAGCAAAACAAGATTTCAGTTGGTTCATATTATATGCAAGATAGAAAGATTCATATATGAAGGACAACAAAATATGTAAAAGGGTTCAACAGCAGGAATAAATACCTTCTTCAGCCACATAAGTCACAACTTAAGTACCACCTTTTTACATAAATGACCGGATTCCTCAGCTAACTTCCACAAAATGGCTGTAGGTGGAGCTACTGAAGGACAGGAAGCAGACTCTAGTGAATCAGAGCAGGTGACAAGGGTTCTGGAGTGAACATCTTCTATTACTGACATGGGTATATAACCTGAAGACAAGCTGAAATACCAGTTGCTTCCCTTCCCCACTCCCCCCTACCCCCTTTATTTTTCAAGCAGGTAATTCACAGGTTGTTTGTGTGAAAACACATTAAGTCAACAAAACACTGAAACAGTTCTTTAGATAGGGTGATTTTATCCCACTTTCAGAGAGCAGTGTTTCAGATAGTGGTGCGAAGCACAGCTGAACCATGCGAATGCATGCAGTCCATTCCTCCCACCAATCCTTTGAAGCTCCATTTGCTTATTTTTTATTCAAGTGTGCTTTATTGTGATTGAACAAAGTAGATTAAGAATATTTTAGAACTGAACAGCACTCAGAGCAACAAAATTAAGATATTTCTCTTTGCAAAGCTATGCATATGCTGTCATTCTATTAGAATAATTATAGTTAATTGTTCTATGATATATTATGGAGCCATGTGATGCTTTTAAGATTTAAAAACCAACGTACACCATTAAGATGTTGCTCAGTCCATTTTTCCCATAGAACGTACTCATTTCCTTCTGTGGTGCGTAAGCAAAAAGAGCAGCAGCCCCCATTGTAGGGTGAATATTATATTCTTCATTAATACAGTCCTATTTTATATATGGAAACATGCATTTTGGTTTTTTTTTTCCATTTGTCTGACAATTCATGCTTCTGGAATCCACAGATGAAGCTATGGCATTGCTATCCATACTATATTCACAAGCACTTTGTATTATCTTTAACGGAAGATTAATAGTGGAAAAAATTAGGAATACTGGACAAAAATATATAATCTTTAACGCATTCAGTGTGATGGTGTCCTGAATTATTTCTTGTTGCCCAAAAGGGGACAGAAAACATGCAATGCTATGTCAGTATAGTCAGAGGAAACAACTAAGCACATATAGACAGTTGCAAATTTTGAGAAAAATGTGGGGGTTTTTCCCCTCCTGCTAAAAATCCCTTTTTTTTCCCTGCCATTCTCTACACATCTGTGTAAATAACAACTCACCAGGTATCAAAGGTGGTTTGTCTCTTTGAGTGGTTTGCCACCGTGCTGCTGTCTGCTGGTAACACAGATGTTCTGTTTGACACATTGTTTTCTATGTATGTACTCTCTGGACGAGGAGATGGAACTGAACAGAGAAAGAACAAACAATGGATATTGAGCACTGCCAAAAATTCCACCTTTCAGTTGTCTGCTTCCTCTTTACCTCTTTTACAGAAAAAAAGAGTGAAGACACAGTTGTACTTTATGCATGACTGAAAAAACCCCCGTACTTTTACAGTTCGGAAAGTTGTTGCCCTGTGATACTTGCAAGGTAATATTAGTTGTAAAATGAGACTGTTGTGACACCATCATCAGAATTTAGCTAAGATGTTATTAGCTTTGAGAATATTTCTATCTGTAGGGAGCCACAAATGAAATCAATATTTAAAAACAGGAAATAGAATAAAAGGTTGGAATACTGTTATTAAAGACACAAAATAC
The DNA here is from genome assembly GCF_003259725.1 of Athene cunicularia. Lineage (NCBI taxonomy): Eukaryota > Metazoa > Chordata > Aves > Strigiformes > Strigidae > Athene > Athene cunicularia. The sequence goes on along the minus strand of NW_020799091.1, from coordinate 82,224,674 downwards.
TACAGTTTATACTTTGTCTTCACTTAGACCTTAAAAAAGGTAGTACTCACCCTGAAAAAAATTACTTCGGATTTTAATATAATTAAGACATTCATCACTAAAAATGAAACTATCAAAATCAGATATTATATTTTTTTCTAACAGACATACCGTGGGTTTCAAAATAGGTTATACATACCTAGAACATACATGTATTAGAATTATGAGTATCACCAGAAATACCTGCACTGGATTAAAAATTGATCAGACACTAGCTGCAGCATTACTGCAGCATCACACTATACTATCTATGAATTTCTATGGATTTCTTAAGTTTTTGTTCAAGATATAGTACAAAAGTACATCCCAATAACCTTTCAATTAAGTCAGTACTTAAAGAACTGCATAAATATGAATTTACTTTTTTCATAGTAATATTTTCTTTCAATAGTTTATGCATATACTATTATCAATGTTTTATTTAAATACAGTATAATTTTTCCAAAGAAACAACGAAGTCTGAACTAAAATATATTTGTTTCGCAGATACAGCTGAAAAGGAAGAAACCTCTAGTTTACAACAAGGAATCAAGTAAACCCCAGACCTACAGTTTCCTTAGCACATGTCTTATGGAAAGTCATTCTTCCTTGAACTTCTGTTTTACTATGTATAAAAAAAGGACAATCCATGTCCAATTTTAGGATTGTCTTAAGGATTAATATAAGCAATTCAGGATTGAGGATTCTTAAGGATTCTCTGTTGCATGTGCTACAAACCTTACACTCAAAAGCACTGCTCAAAACAGTATAAGCTTTAATACTGCTCACAGATTTTAATACTGCAATGGGACACTTGCAAGGATTGGCAGATTTTAACATGTCTGAATCAGGTTATCAGCCAACTGATCAACCTGAAGAGGATCAGAAGGAGGTTTGTGACTCTGCTTATGGTTATTAGGTGACTCATAATCAAATTTTAGCTGACTGGGGCTTCTTCAGGTTCAGGGGAAACACACAAGACTCCTAACACTTGCACAACACTAATTAGCTTCTCATCATCCTTGTATTTTTCAAAAGGATTACCCAGGTTTAGATGTGAGGCAGCTGCTCAAAAATCACCACCTTTTGTGTACCATAATGGAAGAATACCTATTTGTGTGTACATATATATACACACAAGCACATATATATACACATGCACAGTCCTGTTCTATTATTTATTCTGAACTGGGATTATCTAAATGTGATTTTGCTTGTAGGACACCCTGATCTTCAGTAAGTCTGAACAAAAGAAATGAACATAGGTTTCAAGCAATGAAAAATTAGCATTACAGTTCCATGCTCCGCAGTATCTGAAATAGATAGTATGTCAATACGCTACAAGTACAAAGGTGTTTAGATATAGTGTTAGTAAGAATTTAAAATACAAATTAAAAACATTAATGAACTGCTTATTCTGGCAATACTAACTCCCCCTGATAAATTATCTTCTGCTTTACAAGGTACTAGACTGGATATACTTTTCAGTCGAAGTGAGTTATCATCTGCACATAATACGACACTAGCACAGTTACTGCATACAATCTAGCAAGTTAACCCAGTCTCTGAAAGTGGGGCAACAATTCTCTTTCCAATACACCTTTATAGTTGTTCATGTTAGTTCTCCATTTCTACTACTTAATTTATATTCCATGTTAAAATTCTTCATTAATTTTGAAAGATCCAACATAAAATTACCTCTGTAAAAGCTGCCAACTCTTCTCGGAACAGGGTCATTATACAGAATTCTATTTTCCTTAGTAGATGCTCCATCTTCTGTGTGTGGATCATGATATGTTCCACCCTAAACAAAGGAACAATCAATTATTTAAAATTAAAGGTTTGCAGTTTTAAACCAACATACATAAACAAGAAATCCTGAGCTTAACCTTACACAATTTTCCTTTCATGTTATTAATAACTGCCAAGATCAAATCCAGACTATGTAATCAATAATTATTTCATTTTGCTGCTTGCTTTCTTTTTCCAAAATGACAAAAATAGCACTGACAAAATTTTGCCTCTTATTTTTAATTTTATAGACTTGAGCATGAGTCAGACCCTCAGATTTTTGCTCTGAATGAAATGCAGTTGTAACACCTCTGGAGGAATCTTTTACTGGGGGCGATGTTAAATTAATTTCTGATGGAATCTGGTCACTCTGCTACTGGCAGGTTTTAAAAAGCAAACAGGAGATGCATATAATTGGTGATAATTGCAACACCAAAGCACTATTTCTTACCAGCTGTTATACAGTAGTACCTAGAGGTACCAACAGTCATAAAATGTACCGTATGCAAAATAAAGACATAGTCCCTGAACTAAGAAATCTATAAGCTAAATAGTTAAGTCAGACAGGATAGCAAAAAGAATATGATTTACTCTGTTTTCCTGAATACAGTTCTTCCTGGAAGTACTTCAAGCAAAAGCTTAAGTAAACCCTTAGAAACATCCATATGCATGTAGTTTGTCACCAAATATGTCTTAACTCCACTCTTAAATGAACCAGATGCTGTAATTTTTCCCACAGTATGGACTGACTGGAAAAATTCAATGCTCTCTACAAGACCCCACAGGAAACTGTACTGAAACCCCTATATGAATTTAAATCAACAATGTCCAAGAATGACAAAGTTTAAAAAAACAGAATCACAAAAATCCCAACCAGAATTAAAAACTGGGATTTCAATTCACTATATGGTGATTTGCAAAATCTATTTTGCATTTTATTAATGAAGATCTGACCTCACTGTCACAGACAAAACAACCCTTGAAACTGTGCCAAGACAAGAAGTGCAGCTAAAACAATGCTTTACATCATGGTTTGATTCTTCTAAAATTTACAAGAGGCTAAAGCATTTGATTAAATTACTACTTGTGTAAGATACTTTTTCTTTGCCAGCAGTTAAGTTACAAATATGAGACAGTTAACAGCAACTTGTACTTGATTTTCTTCTGCTTGCCTCCATTGGTGTACATTTAATTTAAAATTAAAAAGAACCCTCAAACCAAAAGAGTTGTACTGAGACTTCAAAAGCCCCAAAACTAATACTGAATGCAAGTTTGTTTGTTTGTTTTTTAAGTAAGATTTAAATAATATTTTTCTTTAAAATACTTGGTAGAGCTAAAGAGAAAATCAGTGAGAAACTAGGAACATGGAAATGAGGAAATGTCACAAAATATGAGCAGAGAGAGGGAACCAGTTCAAACTGACTGGGAAAAAAAAAAAATAACAGAAAAAGAACAAAGAATCTTTGAGAACACTTAGGTTATTCCTGATCTTTTAATTCAATAATCCTGAAGGAAGTGAAATTTTCTGATTTCTAATGCAGAATGTAGAAGGAAAAAAAAAAAAAGAAAAAAAAGGGATAGGAAGGAGCCAAAGAATGATTTTTTGTGAAAATGCCTTTATGAGGCATAAGAAGATTGACAATTTAATGCAGATTTGTTATTGAAAGTAGTATAAACAAACAAAAACAGCTTTGTGAATTTACTTCAACTGCCATCTATTTCAGAAGGGTATTTTTCCTTTCAGATTTCTCATGGTTAAAATACAAATTTAAAAGCATAAATTGAAGTCTTAGCTTTAAAACCACTGACCATAAGAAAGAAAAGCAAGTTCTTTACAAATGATTAGGCATTCCAAAGCAAATGAAAATGAACAAAAACATACGCATTAAAATATACATCAATTTTTCTAATTAAAGTAAAAATTTGACAACCAATTGTCGAAGTCAAAGAATGATATGATGAAAACAATCTGCCTCTACATAATATGAAACAAAATTTAAAATTATTTATCAAATTAATATCTGCTACAAAATGCAGAAAAAGATCCTAATGAACTGAAAAATACAAGGTAGCACGAGCTGTTATTATCAAAACCTCAAATGTTGGTGTTATTGCCCTTCTACAGTAACAACCTTAAGAATAGGTAACATTTAACTTGACTGAAATGAGAGAAAAATGACTACACAAAGAAAAAAATCCCCACGATTTTGAAATGGAGGTGCTGTAATCCCTTCTAAGTAGCTTAAAAAAAAATTACGTTGTATTTCTCCTATTTTGATGAGATCTTTTCTCATGTGTGAATACACATAACCCTGAATGAAGTAAATGTGGTAGGTATGAAAAAACATGTCTTTTTTTCTCTACTGGATTGAAGAGTCAACCACTACCTAAAACCTCTTTTTTATGGTACTTAAATACCACTCTCAAATCAGCTACACATATTTCTTACATATACTAAGTAGGCAGAGTTTTTTAGTCTCTCACAGTACAGCATCATTTTTAGGCCTTAATATTTGCAGCTCTTGGACTTCCTTCAATTTGTCAACAAATCTGAACTAGATGTTCTCTCCTTAGAAGTCACTTTATCACAGATGTATGTGTAGAGAAACAAACACTCATTTTTGTATGTCTTTCTGCACCATTTTCCTCAGTGTGGATCAATGGTATAGCAGTTTAAAGATTTGGGAACAAATACAGTCATCTTTACGCATCTGATGTGTAAAACATCGGATAATTCAGAACTGTTCTGTAAGGAATGTAAATCAACACCAAACTAGCCCTTCCTCATTAAATAATGTTCACAGTAAACCACAACAAGGTATCTAGTGACGGTAATCACTGTAAGGAGTCAATTTACGAGTGGCTTCTCCAATATTAAATCTCTAGACTACCCCAGATATTTATCATAGTAATCAAGAGAAATATTGCAAATTTTGATATTCTTATAGTAAATTACAGCATTTCAGCAACAATGTCCTGCTAGCTCACAATTCAAAAATTAACATTAGCAGCTGTAACAGAAATACATACAAGAAAAGCTAAATAAAAGCACAAATGAGAATGTTAATTAAGCAAACCAATATGACAAAAATGACATCAGCAAGTGTAACCAAAGACCAGGAACCACTAACGAAATTTTAACTTCAGAGACAAGTTTTTCTGTTCTCACATTCCAGCACTTTAAGAGAATGGTAGTCACAGTCCATTTTTTAAAATAGCCTCTCATTTTGCACTTGAAATATTTAGCCCTTCTGAAAAAAACCTCCAACATCCCTTGCCTATAACAAGACAAATAAATAAATAAATAACTGTAAACAAACAGAACAGAGAAAGCAGGACACTGTCCCCACATGGAGTAAAGAACAGAAGGTAAGCCCTCCATAACAAGCAATATTTTGAACTAACCCTATTAGTATCTTCCGTACAGTCTTCTCGTGAGGAGCCAACAGATCTTGTGAGTGACTTATGCTGCACCTGTGGAGATAACAGTTGCAGGCTGTTTGCTCTGGCTGCCATCCCTTGCCCTATGTTTAAGCCACCCTCTGAGCCCTTTGACCTCACTCTGTCCCGGCTCACATACATAGAGTGTCTATGAGGGCGCTGCTGTGAAGAAAAAGGACTGGTATAACCTAGACCATAGGAAAAAGATTCATGTGGAGCAGAGAGAGAGTGGGAATGGCTTCCATCCATGTGATCTGGCAGTTTTAACTCCTCCATTGTTTTGGAGTGTCTTGTTGATGGTCTTCGGGTGTCCAGAGTACCCTCGCTGCGGTTATTCCTCCCGGATGGACTCAGCAAAGTTCTGTTATCACTGTGTCGAGGAGCAGTTGGACTGGTAGGAGAGTTCAAGTCCATACAGCTGGATGGAAAATACCTACTGCTGTTTGGTTCTGCAGCTTGGGCCCTGGCCTCAGAAAGGTTGCCCACGGATTTCGAGTCTGTCAGAACCCCATGGCTCTTTGACTTTGTCCGATATGAAGGACTTTTTGAAGACTGGGGGATAGTATCAATATAGCTGTGGCGACTGTGCTTATCGCCAGGTTGCAGTGTCCCAGTTTTGCTTTGAGAAGTTTCCATAAATGAGTGCCGGTTCTGCTGAGATCTGGTGTTAGACTTCAGGTACTTTGTGCCTGAACCATCAGAACTTTTTGGGTCCACGTTAAAATCAAATTCTGTTTTTGCCTTTGTTTCCTTTGGGCTGAGAAGATGTGGCATGTTATTATTGGCTAGATCCTTGTTGCCAGATCCAGGTGTGTTGCTTGATTTTTTTGCATGCATTGGACTGTGTGCAGCTCCAGGAAGGTTTCCATTCAAAAAGCTTTCATTTGCTGGAAGACCCTCTTCTCTTGGCCCGCCAACCCCTAGCGTCTGTATATCCTTGCTGTTTGATCTGTGGTGTGACTGCAAAGCAGAACTTTTGCTGGCTTGATTTCTACATTAAAATGCATAAAGAAGCATTAATATACCAGATTACATAGTCATGTATTAATAACTTTAACAAAAGTACACTCATTTCAGTAAGGAGGTGCCATTTAAAACCACAAAATTTAACTGAAGTAAGGTCAAATACTGCCAACATGAGAAAGAAGTTCCACTAAAATAACAGATTTGAAGGTGTTAGCGCATTGTTGTTTCTTTATGGTTATATCCTGATAGACAAACTCAGCTTTGGTTAACAGATTTTTGCTGACTAAAAAAAGGAAGATATAAAATCCAATCATAGAAATGCCAACATATATTTACACATTTACGCATGTGTGTGATTAATATATATGCACATCAATAATGTAAGCACTACATTAGGAAAATTAGCTGTATATCTGTGGAAAAAGATCTTAAATACACCTGGCATATCAAAGTGAAGGTAGAACAATAAGGTATGTCAGTACTGTCAAAAAAACCTGATACAATCAATGCTCCAGGCCATCTAATGTATGTCTAATTTGGAGGGGGAAGGTAGAGGAGAGGAAGGGGGAAAAGAGGTTATGGTGCTGATAAAGACATCCATATGGAGTGAACCTTGAGCTCACAGCAAGCCCTGTAACACCAAACCCAAAACCAGCTCTACAACAGGAACCCTTGCTTTTGTACATCTTGGCACTATCGCAGTTCTCGGCACACTAACTCAGTCTCAAACCTCCCCCCAAAATGCTCTGCAACCAGAACAACTTGATGCAGAGCTACTTGGTAATGTCCTTAACCTCTACTCCCCTTTCCAAATCTCCTGGAATACGGGACTGAGAAAGGAGTTGGTTCTGCAAACACTCTGCCTGAATTTATATGAGCGGGCTTTCTGGCATAAAACCAGTTCTGCTTCTGGGCTTATGCTGGCATTACAAACGAGCCATGACTGAGCAGTGCTGCAGCTGTACTCGTCAGCTTTGACAGACCTAGGCAGCTATGAGCACTTAACTTGTTTTTGTATCAAATCTATGATAATGTAACTCACTGAGGGTTAAAGTGAGAGCTCACTGTACAGATGAGTTCATACCTTGTTGTGCTTGCTGATAATTATGATTGGATAATACTAGCCATTTTTATACCTAGCATTTTTGTATTACCCATTTTCAGTGATCTAATTATGTACTCTATTACAGTTTCTAGAAATTTAGCAATTTTAATGACAGTTTTAAATATCTTTTAGTTAAAAGGCAGTATACCTTTTTAAAACTTAGAGACATAAGGTACCTAGTAATTATAAATCAAGTGGCTAGGCAAGCCTTTTTGACAAGAAGCTTCCCATGGATCTAGGTTTTCCTTTCTGATGCCACACCTCTAATGGTAAAACTTCTATCCTAAATATCTATAAGGGCAGCTAAAACGTTTTGGTTTCTATCTCTGAAAAAGTATAGATTGTAAATGTCATCATCCCAAATCTTAAAATGGGGAGTAATTTTTTGAATCTCACAGGAGAGCTAAAGAAAAACATGGCTAGGATTAAAAGCCACTATCACTCTGCATACTTCAGGGGGTGACCTTTAGGAAAGCTTTTGTCAGATGAGTACCATGAGGCTTTTTGTGGTGAAGTATTTTATCCACACGTAAACCTGGTTTACCTGGTTTGTTGATGTATTAAAATCAAGTGGCTTCTCTCAAGCTATGTTTGTCCAACAAGGGAGTCACTGAGCAAATACATCCTGCTTTAAGTTCAAGTAGACTAGACTGATTCATAACTGCAACTGCAGACAAAATTCTGTTTGTCCTCACTTTGGAGCATGATCAATGCATGTGATTTTCAGGATGTTTAGCTGCTAAAAATCTCTGTGAATTTTGAACTTTCAAATACCAAAACCTTGACAGATTTGCACATATACAGTAATGGCAGCATTCCAAAGAAATGAGCATTCCTTTGGAATCTGAGATGTCCTCAAAGCCATAAAATTCCTACTGCTGTTCAAGGAAAAGGCTAACTTTTTAAAGACAGGTAAGCCAACTTATTTTTCCTTTATCATAACACAGAAACAGTCTGAATATTGTATTTGGCTTTTTTCAAGAAACATTCAGCCTGATGCAGCAAGTTATCAAAAATTTTGGTCTGAATAGTTAGAATACAGTATAACTGTGTCTACTTCCTTTATTGAGTGAGGCAACATGGAACAGTATATATGTCTCAATGTGCCTAAACTGCCAAACAACAACTTTTTTTTTTCTTGTAGATGATGTATGTAAGCATGATAGCAACACTCATTGGCAGAGCAAATGTCAGTGATGATGATATGACTACGTTTACCTGTTAGACAATGTGTTGCTGTCTACGTGGTAAGGTTTTCTCTTAGCTGACCGTGAAGGTGAGCTTCCACAGCGATCCAAGAGTCTTTGGGTTTGAAACGAAGGATGGTTCAAACATTGTTCTGTCAAATACCTATCTGCTGGATCTAACTTCAGTAGGTTCTTTGGAAAACAAATCCAAAAGTGTAAATGTTAGTATCTCTATTTGCATCAGCAAAAAATGTAACAAAATAAAGAACATTATTGGTTTGGTGTATTTTAATGTCCAGATTTTCTGTGATTAGATGTAACTGCTAGAATAATTTCATGTTCCATTAAACTACGTATGATAGAAGATAAACAATTACAAAACCTATGTTCTACTTAAGAGAGGGAAGGCCTCAGCCTTGCTTGCTATGAAACATATGTGCTATATGTATATAATTAATATATATACACATACATACATATGTGTGCTGAAAATGTTTAAAATAAAAAAAATCGGAAAATTAAAAAATATGTTTTATGTATATACCTATAGATGTTTAAAATATATGTATTTTAAACACATTTTTCAGGATATACCTTACAAGATGCTGTTTAGAATTAAAAATATAAAATTTACCAGTAATAAAATGCTACAACGAAACAGGCTTTACAAACAAACAGAACCAGCATAAGGGTACATTCTTATACAAACAAAAATAGTCTCTTAAAGTTAGCATTTTTAAAAATATACAAATATAAGAGTTCTGATTTTTACTTATAGGGTTCAAGTCCATCCATATTTTTAAAGAATCATCTAAACTGTTTACAGCACACTCAACGTAACATTTGCCTTATAATTCTGTTAGATCTGCTGTGATTTTAAACACTTTCTGACATGTAGAAAATATTTAATCACAAAACTGAAAACCAGTAGGTTGGGTATTTTGATAAGCTTGAAAGGTTTCTTGCAGGAACAGGGCAATACAAGAATATCTTGGAACATTTGAACATGCACGGCTGTCAGCCAGGATTGAATGGTTATAAAAGAATGGCTAAAAGAATAGCTGTTTTTTAAGGTTCACATCAGTTGAACAGAGAACAATTCTATGCAGATATATGTACGTGTATACACACACACAAGGCATATCTGTACATGCATTAACATAGTATTCAGCCACTTGATCACAAACTAGCTTTTCCCTTCACAGAATCCCTTCACTTCAAAATGGAAAATGCTTGGGAAACAAGCAAGTGGCAAACTGCATTCCTATGTAGTTTGGTGATACAGTATCTTCCTTTCTCAAGTGACAAACTATGTACTGAATGATTTAACCTTTTATTTCCCCCTTTTTTCTGGTGCTCACCACTACAGTGGCTCAAATAGCCAAACAACACAAATAGCCCACATGTGATTTCCATCATTCCTCCTTAGAAAAAAGTATGTCCAAAGGCTTCCCTCAAATGCCTATACACTCACTAACTTGCAGAGCCTGTACCACAAACAAGGTGAACTGAAAGTCCATAGGGAATCACAAGGCTGTGAACCTGCCTGGAATCACAGAGAAGTAGTGGGACAGGGCTCATGGCTGAGGCATGGTCACTGGCGGGTACAGCTGGCTTCAGAAGGAAGGAGGGGGTGGAAGAAGAGTGGCACTCCATATAACTGAGTTCCTGAATGGTATCAAATGTCAGCATGAAACAGAAGGTGTATTCACTGACAGTCTCTGGATCAGGATCAGAAGGGAAAGCAACATTTGTGATGTTATGGTGGGAGTTTGCTATAAACCATGCATTGAAGAGCATGAAGAAGATGAAGAGGACAACTCTCTACAACAACAAGCAGAAGTCTCCTGATCACAGGTCCTCATCCCCATGGCAGACTTCAACTACCCAGACATCCAGCCTGTATAGATGATCCAGGAGATTTCTCGACTATGTTAGTGGCAATTTTGTAGCGCAGCTGCTGGAAAGTAAATCAGCCGAGGGTATGACTTCTCTCTACTTGACCTGCTGCTCACCAACAGTAAAGTACTGGTGATGAATCTGATAAGAGAAGACAGTCTAAGCTGTAGTGCCCGTAAAATGATTACAGTTAGGATTCAAAGGGTGGGAAGATAAGCATCAGGAATAGGACCCAGGACTTCAAAGAGCAAACTTCAGCTTCTATAGGGAATAACTGGACAGAAACTCCTGAAAAAACTGCCACCAGAGGAAAGTTGTCCAGGTGAGACACTTGATTTTTAAAGAAAATTTCTTGAGAGTTCTTGAGTTTTTCCTCTTGAGAGGAAAAAAGCATCTCATTGTAGAGAAGACCACAAATTTTTGCATAAGATCAGGCTGGCTAAATAGGGAGTTTCTTAATGGACAAAATTGCAAAATGTGAGTGTATAAGAAGTAGAAGCAAGACAGGATACAAAGAAGGACCAAAAAAGCACTGCGGTAGCACAAAGCATAGGCCACTTGGGAAGATCAAAGTCCAGCTGGACCTAAGGCAAGTGAAAAACATCAAGGGTAAAAAGAAGGGGTTCTACAAGTATTCTACAAGTAAATGGAAGCTCAGAGAAGATGCATGTCTGCTACTGAATGTGGGAGACAACTGAATGACAGATGACATGAAAAAGACTGTAACATTCAACGTCTTTTTTGCCCAAGTCATCACATGCAAAACCAGCTCCCAACTCCCAAATGCAAGCTTACAAAACACCATGATTTGTGAAGGAGAGAAGCAACAAAGCAACAGGGCCAAAAAGCTGCCTCTTCATTATCTAGTCCAGAACCGCTCTCTGAATAGAGGTATCAATAACTCACTACTTTAGCTGGCATAAATTGAAGTGTGGGTTATTCAGTAATCTAGTAATCAGACCTGAGGTCCCGGGGAATGCAGATAATGAGGAACACACCAAGTGTGGACATGTGCCAGACTGTCCAGTGTGGAGAGAGGCATACAGCAAAGAATGTGCAGAATTTGTAGCATGCAAATTAACCACAAGTCTCTTCTGTTCTCTTCTTGTAGTCTTTTGCTCACTCTTTAACAATGTTTCAACTCCAGAATTAAGTAATGTAGGTCAAACACAAAATGTCCCCTCTACAGAATCCCTGACCTTTCTCATCTTTGAGAAATACAGGCAGAAAAGTTTAAAAGAATTAAAGTGGAATGGAATTACTGGGAAACCTGTTTCCTTAAAATTCAAGTGCTTAATTTCACAACTTTGTTAACTTTTAAATCACACTAAAAGAACCAAAAGCATTGAGATATAACATAAAAATTAGGATAAAATGAAAATAAACCCTGCCCCAGCAGGTGTAACAATGGTCTGAACAATGATCTTGAAGTTGCTGTTCTGCAATATATGCTACTACAGCTTGAACTACAGTTAACTATGATGCCAGAAAGAAGTATCCATGAATTAGAAAAGAGAGGAGAATGTCTAATACCAAAACAAGCAATTACATGCATCGAGGTACCTAACTTTGCAGACTCCATGAAACCAAGATAAAAGTTAATGCTGACTCTCTTCATAAGGTGGGGAGATTAAATGAAAGTTACTTGAACTGGCTGTGTTGTGCTGAAGAGTACAATCAGTTTGGTGGATTTATGCTGGCTACATCAATACTACTAAAAGCAAGTAAACACCCAAGTATACCCCAAAGCAGATGACCTCTGGTTTCTGAGACAACTAACGCAGATGGGCTTGGGACCACACAAATCATTTAGAGTTGATTAGCCATATCCATGCTTCATATTTGTTCCAGATTGCCTTTAATTTGTAGGTGGTACCCCTGTGATGCTAAACCTAAGTTTTGACACTGGCTTTTTCTTTTTTCCAGCTTACTGTGGATGAAATAATGGGAGGGTTCTACTGTAGCTTACCATGGTGATGTTTTTATAGTACAGTAAGAAGGACAATAATATGTGTTGCATACTCAGGAATATGGCACAAATTCATAGCACAATGCTTTAAAATGTTTGGCCATTTTGAGGGGGGCCAGCTTCTTCTTATCCCCTGTAAGAAACTATCTTGAGTACCATATTCTAGTTTGGCCATGTGTCACTAGCTAACTTGCTCCAAAACAGGACTGAAGAGTAACTTAACATACATACAGTGAGTGATAGCAAGCAGATAAAGGGCTCAGGTAAAAAAATACATAAATATTGTGCATCAACTTTGTCTTTGACAACTGTGCACATACTCATGCTTATCCAACCACAAATGAACAACAACTCAGGTTAGCCTAATACTCCGTGTATTTATCTAAATTTATTATGGGTTGAGAGATCATACGCCAGCATTACTAGGTAACCCGTGCATCTGAACACACATCAGTGTGAATGCCTATTGCTGCAAATGATGGAGATTCTTCTGTCTGAACTATGTATTGTTTATCAAATCAGTCAAATTCGAACAGACTCTCCTGGCATTTGCAAAGGGCACTTTCCTGATACCCAGGAAATAACAAGCCTTGCTACAAACAATAATGATATCAAAATATCTCAAACGGAAGTTCACAAGTACTTTTAAGGTGTATTATATTATCAAACAAAGATAAAAAGTCACTTAGATCTTTCCCTACATATTACAGACAGAAAATAAAATACATTTTCCTACCTTCATAAGATCAAGCAATACACCACTTAAAATTCCCAAGTATCTTCTCTCTAAAGACTGTGGATGATTGACTGCTGGAAACTGTAAAAATAATATAGCATAAATATACTGAGAATGTAAACAAGGTATATATGAATACAATTTTTTAAAAAATAGAAGCTACACAGTGACTCAAAGCATGTAATTAACGGGAATCATATGCACTGAAAAAACAGTTTATGAAACATAACAAAACATTATAATGAAACAAATCACTGTTAATGTATGTTATGCATTTAGTCAACCAAATAAAGTATTATTCATTAGCAGGGTAGTTAAGAAACCTCTCTCAAATGAGAAATAATCAACTTAGATTTATAAATGTGTTTGTGGCATTATGATTGACAAGAGGTGGGAGGTTTAAAATAAATTCAGAAATAAGTAATGTTTATTTTAAAAAAAAGATTAAAAATAGCTTTGAGAGAATTTGAGAGTGTAAATATAGTAACTAATCAAACATCAAAGATTAACTGAAAATTCCAAAATGTTTTTAGTGAAAAACATCAAAAACGTTTTTTAAGTTTAAAACCAAAAAATGGTTTTTTTAGGTTTAAGTTTCAGGATTACTCCTGTGGTCATGCTGCAGTAAGAACTGCCAACACCATGAGACGTAGGGCACACTGCTGGTGGGCATCTTCTGTCAACTAGAGTCTGGACAAAACCCCATGAAGGCAGTATTTGAAACTAGCCCTGTCTAGAAAGAAGAGGAGGACAGGCAGAAGAAAGAAAAAATAAAGCACAGAATTGTTTTTTTTTTTTTACTTGTTTTGTAAACAAGGCAAGAGTCAAATAAATTGAAGACAGAACCTTTTCTTTATATCAAATGAAAGAAAAGTTTCTCAATATTTGATTGCTATAACATAACGTCAAGTACAATGAGTTGAAAAGAAACAAAGATTCATTTCCAGATGGTGGCATTTGTTAAACTGATTGCAAACTAATAGATAAATGGATTTCAGTGAGGTAACTTCAAATTTAAAAACTAAACATATATGCCAGGGTTTTCAGAATTAGTAATTAAGGCTGGATTTTCAACAGAGGCATAAAAACCATCATGGATCCAACTTATGCTGATTTTAGAGAAAATTACACATTTGAATACCAGAGAAGCCTCTGGAAAACATAAACAAAACCAAAACAACAATCAGTTAGTCTACTGGCATTAATCACAGTTTATCCAAAACTACACAACTGAGATCCAGACATTTTGTTAGCAGTTCCCAGAATTGTGGAATTTGCCTAATACTATGCAAGTGTTTCAAGTGCAGCCTGGCTTGATCCCATCTACACCCTATGTATTTTCCAAGAAGTCCTCTTAAGCTAACACAGCAAAGCAAGAGCACTGACAATAGGAAGCATGTGCAGTGTTCTCATCTACTGGTACATAAAAGCCATCAATGTATGCCCAAATGGGCTCAAGTCATACGTAAAATATACCCACAGAAAATACTGAGTTACAGTTAAAAATCACTGAAAATACAAGAAAAGAATAACATTCAAGTTAGTGATTAAGACAGACAATAGCAACCAAAAAAACCCAACAAACATAAACAAACATTTTATGTGGAAGTTCGCTATAGTATAGTAAAACATATAGTATAAAAACATTTGAGAGCTGTATGTTCGATCTAAAATGGAAGTCTAAAATGGAAGACTTTACCTTCACTTGTGCATTTTTCAGCTCTCACCTACATCTAGGGATTCACTCTCCTCAGATTAAATACTAGCTTCAAACCTAATCTTTAAACAGCAGCCTAGTACAAACACTCATTTCCAAAAATACATGTCATTTGGAAGCAAAATGCACTGCACGTGCACTGTACGTGCATCAGCATTAGATCATTATGAACTGCTGCCCATTGTTTGTACTGGCATTACTTTTCATAAATTACATTATGTAAGTTTTGAAGGAAAATGAAAGGACTTTATTTTGAATGTGTTTTACTCCTAAACAGTCTCTGTATTTTTATTTTTACTTTACTTTCTTTTGAAGTGGTTTACTAATGACTGAGAATTTTTGTAAGTCCGAGTCTGCTGTGTTGATTTTAAATAGTAACTTAGGTGAACCAAGGCATCCATGCTTCCTCCACATTTTACATGAACCAAATGACAAAGTATTACTGTCTTTATGTAGAATGACCATCATAAAGAATATTTTACATCTGGAAGGATCAGGGAAACATGAAAATGTGCCGAAGCTATGCAAAGCAGGGCTACTCACTGGAATTGTTCGGATTGTTTGGATTCACCTTATAATTTATTTGTAGAACAATATTTACAGCCCTATGCTACCACTCACACTTTCTATAAAGGCATTAGCCTATTGGTACTTTCTGATTTCATATGATTTTATTTCTTTGGGCCTCCAACATACCATGGATGTTTTCTTCCTCAAAAGGACTAAGAAGAGATCACTAAATACTCCCTAAACCTCAAGAGTGAGTAAAACTGTGTGTATATATAAATATATATGCATGGAGGAAATAAGCAGGAAGAAAAGACAAAGTTCACAAATACGCATCCGTATACATGTGCATGTGTTGGTGGAGTGTTCATATTAGAATTTTTAAAATCCTGTGATACAATATTGTAGTACTCACAGTTACAGTAATACAGAAATTCACAAAGACTAAACATATGGATAAACAATTCCACATCATGGGCTAGTTTCTATCTTATGAATATCCAGTGACAGATCCAGCTTGTAAATAATAATTTGCATGATCACAGCAAACCTTCTATCTGTTATGCAACAGAAAATCTTCCACCATTAAGCACTACGCTACATTCAGAAAAATGTACTTTTCAGGTTGTCTTATAGCATGCAATAAATTTTTGCCATGAATTAAGTAAAGAATACCACATTCTGACCAGTATTTTTTGTAGTATTTTTCATGTTTAAGCCATTATTCAGATTTACTTCAGCATTCAAAACCAACTCTGTATTAGAAGGCATACGTCACTGTTGTCAACATTAGTATCCTGACTTCACAGATGGGGCCAAGAAGGCAGCAACATGTCTGATAAACCTTGATCCAGCATGAGAACAGAGACTCATAACTTTCAACTCTGTGCTAATCACATTAGGTCCATGCTGTCTTCTTGAATTACTGTATTTTAAAGCTACAAACCAAAGATATTTCATTCTCATCCTAAGACATTACAGAGCATTTATTCAAAGAAGATTACACTGCACAACTAGAACTGTTATAAAATACTGTTGAACAGGCAGTAATTCATTTTGCTTACAACTTCTAAAGCACTGCTTTCCTGGTAAGGGGCTATACATTTCTTAAAACAGAAAATCCCATGCAGCCCACTGTTCTACACAGGACCAAATACAAATAGAACCTTATCTAATTGCCTTTTTAAACCCTTCACTGATGGAGGGTCGACAAACTTCCAACAAAACTCTTAGGAATTAGGCATCCTTGTAGTTAAACTAATTATCCTAACACCTTAAGCCAATTATTTATTTTCTTATCAGCAGCAGCTAAATCAAATTTATGGCAATTTTAAACATGTTTTAACACAACTAGGTTCTCCCTCTTTTCCTTTCTCATTCTCCAAGTTTTCTCTTCTACAGAGTAAAACTCAAATTTCCAGTCTTCAGCACAGATCAGGTCTCCTAATATCTTTGTATGTCTCTATGACATTTTACACTAATGATTTTAGACCATTTATCAAGATCGTAAATTCACCTTTCCAAGCAACATTCATTAATAAAAAATGATGACCAAAACTGAATTACACAGAAACATGACTATAATCACTGCGTAGGTAGGTATTGCTAAAGATAACAGAGCTATTCCTTATCTATCGGGATTTTGCCATACAGTTCATCCTAACTTGAGCAGCTTCTCCATATTCATGAGTGTCTCTCATTACATGGTACTGGCAAATCCCTCAAAGAGGAACAATGCTGTCAGTAGGAAAAGCTTTTAACAGCAAACCAAACATATTTATAAAACTCATTACTGGTGTGTCAGAATTTTACTTTGAATTATGAATGACTGTCTTGGTTTTGGCCAGTATAGAGTTAACTTTCCATGGGCCAGGAGGGAGCACAGCTGGAGGGCTGGATCCTGATTGATCACTGGAGCATTCCATGTCATGTGATGTCAGAGATCAGCATACAGGTGGGCACGTGCTCTTTCACAGGCCTTGTTCGTTTGGTTTTTGATGTTCAGATGGGCTGGGTGGGCTACTCTGGTGGGTACAGATTGCTGCTGAGGACTAGCTCTGTACTGGTCACCATTCAGTGAGCCACTACTGCATTTTGCCCATTTTGGACTACTATCATTACTGTTGTTCTTTTGCTAAATAAATTTTTGTTATCTAACCGACAATATTTTATTTTCTGTCCCTCCCCTATTTCACCGGGGGGACGGAGGGAAGGAAACAACTGGCCACATGGCCATTTGCCACATCCGAGTTCAAACGCCAACAATGTCAAATCTAAAGATCCTATACTTACACAGAAACACATACAATAGATAATGCACAACATAAATGAAAAGAAACTTCACAGCAACAATAACAATACTGTCAATACTGTGTGAGTAAATTAAAAGAAAAGAACAAAGCTTTCTCTTACCCGCAGGCCATGGAAGCGTGGGTTGCTATAGAAGAGCTTCATCTGCTCAGCTGGCAGTGGGCCTAGCACCTTCTGAATGGTAAAGAGCTGGTCAATCTCACTCTCGCCAGGAAACAAGGGCTGTCCGTCACTCAGCTCTCCCAGGATACAGCCTACAGACCACATATCCACAGCCTTTCCATAGGGGGCTCTGTAAAGTGAACGTACAATGTTTTTCACCCACTGACAGTGTCTTCTTACTGAGCTGTTTCAATTTATTAGCCATATTTCCCATGGTCTGCTTCCTTACAACATAGAAAAATAAACTTTGATATTAAAGAAACTTCCTCTGATACCAAGCCCTCTGTTTCTGCCCTGATTGCCTGAAGTATCACTTCTTGAAAAGGCAAGAGAGGAATTTTCAAGCACCGCCAGGGAACCTGATACCTTTGTGAAAAATCTAAGGTACAAAAATAAGCTTTTTGACTGTGAAGCAGTGACCAATCCCAGTTAAACTAGCACTAACGTTCCTTCTCTCCCATGATTAATGACTGTGCTCTATTTTTGCATTACATTTCTTTTTACATTGTGCTTAATAGGTGGATAGGCATACTGAGTCTGGCCACTGGGAGAACAGAACTGATGAGAACTTTTTGTTTCAGCATTCATACAGTGAAATTTTAATTTAGAAAAAAAAACAGAATGCCCCTGAAAACTATTCCTTAAAAAACACAGGTGAGGAAGCAATGAAAGCATCATAAGCAATTCCTGGTTTGGTGCAAAGCCACAGGTGAGGTTTTGGGGAGAAATTCTAATGAGTTATCTCTGTGTGTGCAAGCAATGTTTCATGGTGGGGAGGGTGGCATCTGGTATTTTAAACTGCTAATGACAAAAGAAGCTAGGGCAGTCATAAAGAGGTATAGGGAATTAATCAGAAACAAAACTTAAGTGCTGTGAGTGTTACACCTGGCAAGGGCTACACCAGCTTTTCTTGAGACTACATACAAAGGTATTTAGTGGAAGAAGAGGCAATAGGGATACTCTAGTCAGGTGAGGCTATGGGCATGAGGGTGATTTGTAAGACACACAACAGAAAATCAGAATGCAGAGAATGGAAGTTTGTATGAAAAGAAGAGAGTGGTAGACTACTCTAACATTCAATCTAAAGGCACAAGCACTGAATCCTTTTGGACAGTTTTCTGATTTTCACTCTAAGATTCTGTTCCTCAGCAAGCTTGTTTAGCTGCCTACCTCAACTGTGTTAAAGCTCATGCATTACATACTTCTGGGTTTTCATTGTTCCTACTATAGACCAAAGCCACTCCTCTGTACACCCGAGTTCTTTCTTGTTGAATTTTTAGAAAATTTTTGTAAACATCTAACTTATTCCAAGAATCTCTTTTGGATGTTTAAGTTTTGAGCAGAATGACCAGAACATTCTTCTCAAGTCAAAAAAAAAGCATATAAAAAGAATAAAAACTGGAACAAAGATGGAACTGAAAACATATTTCACCGAGTCTCTTCTTTTTGAAACTTGTAATCCAGAAACTCAACCTCTGTTTCAAGAGATTTTTAAGTTACAGCTGGCTTATCTATTTTTGGAGTAAGACAACACCAGGAGTTGCAGGTGACAAATCCTATCCTAAATCTGTTCCCTTCACTCCTTCCTTATGCTGATGATTAAAGATGTTTAGAGAGAGAACATCCTCAAACTAAAGAAAAAAATACCTGTTTTTTCCCCACTGATTACTCATGATTAGTTACTTAACTTTATTGGACAGTGGACCCTTTAACTCTTGTGATAATTTAGTTAGGTGAAGGCGAGAAAGCATTTCTAGCTGCACATTAGCCTGAGTGAAAATACAGGTCCACTGAGATGCCTGGCACAGGAGTCTGAGGTAGCTAGGAAAGCTGAAGTAGGACACCAAAATGTCAAGAACTGTTTGCCTTTCAGAATCTGCCATGAGACACTGCAGTCCCTTCACAAACAATCATCACAAAATAAAAGTTTGCCCCATTGGAATAGAGTGCTGTCAAGGAACCACCAGTGGCAAAGCAGAGCATGCTGAAACTCCTGAAGTACTACTACTACAAAGGTTCTGTGGGTTCATAATTCCCTTACTAATTTGTGGATTTTCTGAGAGACTCAATGTTTGTCCTTTTCTACAATGTTGCTAGTCTAACCCACCCATTAGGTCAGGTCTGAGCACCAAGGAAGGGCTAGTTTTTCTCCACCACTGCAAAAGGCAACACAGATGAGAACAGACTCCAGAGCCAAGGATCTGCTCTAAAGATTCTATTCTGTGACTGTGCTGGAAAGCTGAAGCTCTCTAAGCAAAACAGTTGTAAGAGTGCAACTAAAAAAACTACCTTTTTTATTAGGACAGAGAAACAAGCACATCTTTATTTGCAACCCCTTTAACAGGCAAGTCTCTCCACTGAAATGTCAAATGGGGAAAAGCTGCTGTAGGCTGGGGCATGGAGAACAAGAGAGGGTTTACAACTGAGGAGTGGGCTAAAACTTCTTTGAGGCAAGGACCATTATCCTTCCTTGCTCAAAAGAATAAAGGAAGCTGAACTACAGTTTAAGAAGTTTCCTCTATTTAGTCAAATCAGAATATACCCATTTCTTAAGGCAGTGGCAGAGTAAACTGCAACTTTTTTGTTTAAAAAGGCATGCTCAAGACTCCTGTACTAATGACTGTCAGAATTGGTCCTGTCAGATCACAACGTCCAAACAATGCAAGAGTGATGTGGCTGGATAAATGAAATAACTCCTACAGGAATCAGAAGTACTGTAACCTACTCCTGCACAAATTAATCCAAAACACAGTTTCATCCAGTAATTAGGTATGCCTTAAAATCTACTGGTTTAGCAATATTTTGTCATCAAAGGGTACAGAGTTCTCCACTATCAGTTACCTGAGGCTCTCCAAAGTGAGTAAATTTTGGATGTTCTGTGAATATTTAGGCAGTGATTTTTTTCCTCTCCTGAAATTTATCTTGAACTTTATCGCAAAACAGAAACCTCTCTAGGATGCGTATTAGAAATTGAAAAAGTAAAACTGTATTTGTTAAAATGTATCTGATTTAATAATCCTTCGAAGACTTTTGAATATTAGATGCTTATAAAGATTTGGGAAATGCAGGGGAAGGGGGAACGGGTAAGATGTGTGTCTGGGAAGTAGAACAGCATTGCCAAGAAACAGACATCACTGTGTGTCAGAAAAACTTGGTATTACAAACATACACCAGCAAAGCTGAAGTCATACGCATTAAATACACATACCCCCTCCCTTTCTATACAAGCTAATCAAACAAATTTAGTCAATTACAAACAGACATGATTCCTGCTAATTCTCCTTTGGTAATGTAACCATTTTGAAAACTGCAGGTCAGATTAATACTATGTCTGCCAACCTTTCCATGTCTTTCCTCCTAATTCTCATTACTACTATAGACAAAGAGTAAAATGTTGTGTAACTAAAAAGGCCACAAGTGATGCCTTCTTTCCAAGTCTTTTTTATAAGTCTTTTTACTCCACGGGTAAATCTTACAAAAGGAGCTTGAAAAAATGTAAAGAATCAGTCAAGATTCACCATGGCAGTTCTACAAACTGTACTTACCCAAGCAAGAGTTCAGGTGAGCGGTACCATCTGGTAGCCACATATTCTGTATAGTTTGCATTGCTTCCTTCAGAGAGATTACGAGCAAAGCCTGTCAAAGAAACAGTGTGAAAGATTACAGCCTGTTTTAAATACAATATGCATATCATTACCAATTTTGGCAGTAAGAGGTCACTCCTATTTATATAGAAGCAAATTGTTTACACCTCCTAGTGCAGAATGATGTCTCCAACAACTGTTTGTCTACTGAAATGCAAGCTTGTATTGATACAACACTAAAAGTCAGCATGTCTGCCTTAATGACTACTTGTGTACTCTCCTCAGAAGTCTAGTCTATGGCATTTTGCTATTACTTTTGGTGCTTTGTCGTAATTAAAACTGATAAAAATTACCTGTCAGTATGTCATGCAAGCTATTGAACTACTGCCACTAAATTTCACTGAGATGCTGTTTGCAGAAGATCCATGACATTAGAAGTGTATGCATGGGGAGTAGATTCTTCCAGTCATTCATCTTAACTACTACAGCCTCACTGCATTTATTTTTTTAAACTGGTCAAGAAACTATGTATTATTCTTATCTAAGGACACTCCCTCCCTGCCCTGGCAAGGAACAGTGTCATGTCCCCAGAACTACAAAAGGCAGGAGTCTACCAAAAATCAGCAAAACTGCTTTATATCTGCATTTGGCTCATTCCACATCTGTCAGCTTCCCACCTGCTTTAGCACTGCATTCATAGCAAGGGTCTTAGTAAATTAGAATCAGAAAAACAGTCCAAATTAGCTTCCTCCTCCACATTACTTTGTTAAGAATAAACAAAAAAGTGTATTTATTTGCAATTGTACCAAAACTTAACTTCTGTCCTAAGGCATAACATTTAAGACCACCAACTGTGAGAAGAGTGCATATACCGGAAAACCCAGATGTAAGAATAAGTTTTATTTTTGTTTTCATTCTCCTCTATTTATAAAAAGTCAGCCGAGCAGCATGGTAATTGTTACTGGATTCTTCATGTAGAAATACCCTAAGGCAGATGCTGGCACTGTTTTCAGAAAAGTATCAAGTGTCTTACTATTTTCAAATAAATCATTAATATTAAGGTGAGACTGAGGACAGACAGATATTCACAGCAAGACTCCAGATGTGTAGGTTCCTTACTGGAGCTCAAATGGAGAACGATTTTGGGGACTGAAATGCAGAAGCAACACTTTCAAAATGCTTTCTTACAGGGATGTAGCATAAAATTTGGTCCAAAATTCACTTCAGTGAAATTACTAGGAGTCTTTCCACTATTGCATGAGTGAAGAAGAAAGAATAAAAATTCTGAAGTGCTGCAGAGGTATAAGACATCATTTCATTTTCAGAATCACTAAGTGCTACTTAAATACAATATTAATTTTTCTTTATATCTGTGTTCTTATGCAAAAGCTGCCAAAACTTTACCCACACAACTATGCTTGTAAGGTTGTGATTTTTATTTTTTTTTAAATTTGTATTCTGAAAGAGTATCTCATTTGGCAGCTTAGTGTGAAGGAGCCCAACCCCACTCACTCCTGTGGAACACTAATTTACTCCAAGTTGAGGAAAAGGTTTGGGTGCAGATTATTATTAGACTAGTGATTTGAGAAAGTGATGGGTTTGTTACTGACATAGGTTATGGCTGTTACTTTTGCAAGATACCTCTGTTTTCAAGTGTTAGCAAACTAAAAGGCATGTGTGATGAGGGACAGATATTTCAAAGTTGTCCCAAAATAATAATAACTCTGATCTGTTTCCATAAAGTTTAATGAACATTACCAGTGCTGCTGGAGAAAAGCTGGAAAGGATTTATTTTTATTACTTGTAACAATTCTAAACATTACTGTATTTAGAAGTGCTTAGGCAGCCCTGTTTCTGTTTCAAATTACATGGCCTATCTGATTAATCTTGTCAGTGAAAAATCTTTCATTCATGTGTTTAAAGAAGAGAAGGAAGATAACAAGGAGCTACACTGCAGAAATGAGACAGCCGAAATGAACAGTGGGAAGCCCTACACTGAATGAGGGGAAAAAAAAAAAACACTTGAAGAAAGAAAGAAAGGAAAAAAAAAAAAGTGTCACATGATACAAATAAAAAGACATGCTAATGTAATGCACAAGCCTGGCAGCCTACATGCACCAGAAGAATCAATAAGTCAAGGATGGATCCTCCTCCCTCTATACTAGTCTACTGGAACTTGGACACAGTCAGGAGTCACTATGTTCAGAAATCAGCAGCAACTAACGTAGCCTGAAAAATCAGCCCCCAACTTTACAGGCTAGGTGCAGCACAGATTTGATGTGGCAAGACAGATAGTTGTGGGCTTCAGTGTCATCTATATATTGTTGGGTGATGTAAGAAACCATTTTATGGATTCCCTACTGCTCTGACTCTATGACACCATGCTGAAAGATGATGGACAGAATTAATAATTCAAGAAAGCATAATACCTTTTCAAGGGCACAATTACTTTTATTTTGTCGTGGTGGAGTTAGGCTTATTGTTCCTTTCTCCAAATTCTGCTGAGGTACTGGGAAGAATTTTTTGATACAAAAACAAGAGAAGGTAACTAGGGAGAAGATCAGACCAAACTCTGAACAGTGAGAAGAAACAGATTAGAAGATGAAGACAGAAGGTGATTTGGCTGAAAGCAACTATAAAAGCAGTAGTTTGCAAATGCACCATGATGGAAGAAGGGAGAACAAGCAAAATAAGAAATTTCAAGAAATTTTAAACAATTCAGAACATGGTAGGAGAGATGTCAAGGAAAAAAGTGTAAGGAAAAAAGGAGAAGATTGTCAGTTTCTTACAAGAGAACTAAGGCAAATTTGAGTCAGATGCAAAGTAAAGCATTCTAACATTAATGGCATGTAAGTACTTTAATAGATGCCTAGGAACACTAGGGAACCTCCATTATTCGGAATTTTAAGAATAAGCTAAGTAAACACCTGTCAAGAATGACACAGACATGCTTAATCCTTTTTTTTTTTGAGTAGGTGGAAGAACTAGAGAATTTCTTGAGGTCTTTTCCAGTCCTGTGTTTCATGATTTCTATGCTTACGCATCATACAGAAACTAAGAGATTGCTAAAACAAGTAATTCTGAAGCCTTGGTGTTGAAACAGCAAACATACTAGTCAGAAAGCCTATTTCCAACAGTCAGATGCATCTGCTGTAATCGGCATTTTGTACTGTTCTCTTTTTCCACTTCTATTGGCAGAAATTACACCCACACAACATGTGTCCAGACAAGCATCATATTCAATCTCATTTTTATCTAGCACAATATGTACAGAACACATGGCACAAGGATTATGAAGAACTATCTTGTTAAAAATTTATGAACTTTTCTATTCAAACTGTTTTGTCCACTGGGCTGTTCGGAAACATCCAGTTACTTCAGTATCTGCAGTGGGATGGATGCATGAACCTTTTCTTTGCATTTGTTATCACATGAGCAATGTGGCACTGTATGTGACAAGTACCTGTGTTCCAAAACATGAATTAAGTTAGGTAGGCAGACAGCATATGTTAAACTGTGTTAAAAGGTGAATTCTTGTATCCTAATCTGTACAGGTTCAGTGGCTAATACCGTTCTAACAAACATTTTACAGGAATAGCTTAAGCCAGTAGCAATAATGTCAATTAGTAATAAGGCTAAAAAATTTAAATTGATCCAAATTATAGGAGTTGCTTGGAATTTTAATTCAACTAAATCTGAAACTTTGATCAAAATTAAAACTAACCCACATGAACAGTAAGAACAACAGACATTCCCATAACTTAGTTTGCCTTCCTCAAGACTGTGCCGAGCACCATGAGTATGTTGTGACTGCATGTCTTTCCCAGCAGCAGAAAGAGAACATGGCTGGAGTGTACAGCGTGAGCAAGGCAACGGACCACACAGAACATCACTGCTAGAATTCACATCATCTATATTAAGAAAACTGACATCCAGAACACAACTGTACCATTTGTTCAGCTTTTTATTTTCCTGTAATACTGCTGCACAGAGGATGTTGACTTGAGTTCATATGCAAGACTTGTTAGCTGATGGCATATGCCACTCCTGATGGTGAATGTTACTTTCAGGGGGGACATCAGCACCCCCCCACCCCCCCAAAGAAAGAAAACACAAACAAGGGAAGAAGGGTGAGGGCCAGGGACGGCTCTTCCCTTTGGCCCCGCGGGTGAACAGTTCCCATCAGGACCCACTCATGGCCCCACTGGCTGTTCCTGCTTGTGATGCCGTTAGCCCCAGTTGGAGCACGTGTTGGTCAGGGGCGGGTACTGCCTACAGATTGGTTTGTTAAGCTCTGTGCAAGGCAGTGATTGGGTCTCCTAAGCACCCAAAGCTGGTGCAGGGGGGTGAAGGGATGGAGAGGGAGCAAAGAATAGCTACACCAACCTTCACCTACCTGCCTGGGAGAGCCCTGGCCCTGCCAAATCCAGTGGGGTTTGCTTTGCAGGGGCAAGGCCTTGAAAAGAAGTGTAGAGTAAGGGAAGAATCCTGCCCCACCAGCTCTGGGCTCTGAACAATGGTGCCAGGACAGCCTGGGCACAGAGCTGCCAGGGGAGAGTGGCCACAGCAGTGCAGGCAGGAGGCCTGTGGATACTGAAAGGCAAAGGCATTGAGGGCACCACGCAACAGTAACCTGGCGTTCTATCAGAGCTGTGCAGTTCTGTACACTGCAGAATAAACTGCCCTGAATTCAAAGAACTCATACGGACCAAATCTTCTAAGGCTTTTCCTAGAACGGTTATTGTTTCTGAATACTTAAGCAAAAATGCCTTTAGGATTAAAAGAAATAAGCAGCACTGCAAATTAAAACCGCCTTTTCTGTGTTCCTAAAAAACTATTTCAATCTATTTTTTTAGCAGTTCTTTTCATTCAAAATTGCAGAAGTTGAAATGACAGCTTTCAAACTGCTCTCACTGAAAAGTGCCCTTGGGTAGCACTATGGAATTGGTTTTTTATTTACCAAGCCAAACTGCAAGCTTTTTAGAGGGAATAATATTTTATTCTGTGTTTATGTAGCATTTACAATAAAAATACAGACTGTTGGAACAGTGTACACTCTGTCCTGTTGTCTTCTGGGGTTTATTCACATGGGCAAAGTTTGCCTTGTGCTTGGGTGCTGATTCTCCAAAGCCTTAAAGCTGGTATTAAACAGGTATTGATAGGTCAGGAAACATCAGAGTTAACATTACATGTACAACCCCTCCTCTAAGCTCCAGCCATTCAGTCATTAATCATATGTGGACACATGATTCCTTAATGAACAGTAAAAGTTGACCTGTAACTACACATATAACAGTCCCTGAAAGTCAGTGGTTCGAAAAAATATATAAAAAGTATAAGATTATGGTGTCTTTAGTAAACAAAGAAGAATTATCTTTTAATACGCAGCCCAGGCAAACCTACCATTTTGTTAGCCTCCAAATCATCTTATCACCTGCGCTGTTCTCAGCTGGGTGCCAGTAACACTTCAACTAAAAACCATGTCACATACAGGAAGAGATGAACGCAGCTTTTCTATTGACTTGTTAATGTGAGTACTTTACAGGGTATGCGAATTAAGCCAAAGATCTTTCAAATTAAATTACTAACCACAAACTTGAAGTAGTAATCAATTATTACCACTAAAAAGGTTTTAAACAGGACATACTATAGAACTCTCATAAGAATAAGGCAAAAGTTCACTGCAAGAGATTTTCTTTAAAAAGGTAAGAAGCATGTATTCTAGCTATTGAACTTACCAAAGTCACACAACTTCAGAACATCATTGTGGCTTATTAAGAGATTCTCTGGCTTGATATCTGGAGTATCAGAGTGAGAGAGAGAAAAAAAATGCTGTTAACTTCTCCTTTTAACTTTGAACTTTTCCAACAAATATTAGTTCATTATATTGTATTTAGAGACATTCATGCAGTCATAAACAAAGCATTGCAAGAGCGACTGCCGAAACAGCTTCCACCAATTCAGTTTGTGAACATGTAGAAGTGTTTCCCAACAAAATATGGGAAGATAAAAGGTGTTTACAGATATTTCTGGGCAGCAAACCAATATGCAGAATATTGCATATTGCAAATAATACAAAGAACTGACATTTAATTACCCAGTTAACCAATAAAATGTTAAGTATGTTGTGCTCAACGATTTCAGTTATAATGGTCTTCTTGATCACCTCTTGTAATTTCTTCAGAAAAAATGCGTTGTCTAGTTTTAAGCCTGTTTTTTTTGTTCCTAAATGGATTATTGTGGTTTCCATACATGGTATATTTTTCAAACTCTATTTTACAAAATATTTTCAGACTTGCATATGTTTGATCAGTCTTAAATATATAGCATTTTGTGTGAGAATTTTAATTTACTGGAAACATTAACTAGAAATGTTGCTCTTCCAAAGCCACAAAGCAAAATACAATTTTATTAAATTGGGATAAAATACATAAAACTAGATAAAGTCACACATCAAGATATGTAAGTGCTTGAAGCTTGAGGGAGAAAGTAAATATAAAGAGATGAACGCATGGAAGCTGGGAGGAACTGCCTTAAGAAGTAAAATATGGGGGACCAAGCTCTAAGTTTTGATTTATTTTTCTCCTAATATTCTATTATCAGATTCAAAAGTGAAATCACTGAGTACCATGAAATGTTTAAAAAAGAAAATTTCCTTTGGCATTGTCTGCATTGCAGTTTCACTTCGCTGTGCATGTGATACAATCTTTATTTCATACACCAATGACAGTGGACAGCAAGCTTTATATGTAGATGAATTTAGTTTTAAAACAATCTGAAGTCATGCAACAGACTTAAGACCCAGCCACATTTACAGATATTTTTTTCTGTTGATATAAAGCAATTGCTTGTATTTATGTTAAATGCAAATTACTTCAAGCTATAACATCTTTCTTTTTAGAAAGCAAATTCCTATGCAGGGCTTATTTCCACGTGGAGAACTACACACTTACCTCTATGAACAATATCATTCTTATGGCACCAATGAATTGCTTTAATTAGCTGGTAGATATAGCTTTTCACTTTTTCTGGTGGAACTCCATTTGGCATTTCTTCTAGCAATTCAAGCATATTCTAAATGTTTAAAAGACACATTATTTGAAAGAGTTATAATGCAGTTGCTGGAAGATAACAAGCTTTCAGCATTCTGAAGCAACATAGTTAGGCCACTAAGCCTGGCTATGCAAAATCAGTAGTTTAACATTCAAGGACTGTATTTTAATCATAATCATACTACCAGCTATTTTCTTTCTAGAGAAAGCACTTGCGAAGACAATAATCCTTAAAGGTGAAACACAAATATCCCCCAATTCCTTAAAAGACTCATCAAACCACTTATCTTAAAACTTCTAAAAAGTCATTTAGTTCCAAAAAGTTGCTTAAATAGAAACACCAGGTCAATGTAGCTATATGAAAAGTTTGGTAGAGCACAGCTTTTTGTAAATATTTGATTGTGCTTTAATGTACTGTTTATTATTAATCTAGTTCTGCTGCTCTGACATAGCAGGGCCATGATTATCACAAACCATGTCTGTATGTAAATGGATATAGTTAAAGCAACACAAACCTGTTAGTGCAAATAAAGTAACAGATGTAAAAATGCCTCACAGAGGCATAAATAGTAACCTAGGGAGTATCCTATAACTATATAACAGCTGTGTTGATCTTAAACATATTTGCACTACAGTAACTGTGGCCATATTAACTGTTTTATGGCTACACCTAGGGAAGAAAATAAACTGATTGTTTATACTAGTTAATTTCTTTTTTGAAAAGGACATTTAGATTTCCATTATGTCAGCAAATGTCTCAAATTTTGCACAATTAGAAGTACAATGGAATTTGTATTCTGAACCCTTTATGAATAATGGCCAGCAGCAGCCTGCTTGAAGAGAAAAAAGTCTTATTTACTGAACGCTAAAATAGGAAAAAAAAATTTGACTATACTGCTTTACACAACTCATTTAATTATGGATTTGAGCATCTGTAGATTTTTCATTCAAAATAAATGTCTTTGACATTTTCTTTAGCTGCATAATAAAATTTTTGAGGTTTCTCTTGTAATATGTTTTAATCAACACAAATATATAACAAAAGAAATGGAAACTGATAATATTTGAAAACATTTCTAAGTTTTGCAGTCTGTGAATAAATACTGGAATTTATGTGCTTGAGTGTAAGTTTCCTTAGAAATACACTTCAGATCTGAGAAAGGGAATTTTCTGTTAAGGAACCATACTGATTTTAGTTAGACTCTTGTCCACACAGAAGCCTGTGGATCTGTATAAGTCAAGAAGTTAGTGTTACAAATACGAACCAAAATAGTAGCAACAACATACCTAGACATAATCCTGTGTGAAGACATTAACTAAGGGGATGATGAATAAAGGAGATTATACTAAATGTGAATTTAAGTAATCTGGATTTGAGTATTGCAGAGCTAAGATTCACCGAAAGATTCAAAGTGCTCATCACCAGTTAACACAAAACTAAGCCTACTATACCACATTTTATTTAGTTCCTTCTAACCTTCCCTGATTTGAAAATATAGAAATCATCCTGGTCTTCAAAGACACTGTTTTGGAAACTATTTGACATATCTGAAAATAAAAAACCTTCATGGACTGGTAAAGTTTAATTGAAAACAAAGTTGACCATTAATATAGAAATGACATTAGACATAGACTATACATGATGTCTACCTTTATCATTATATTCTTTTATTCCGATGCAAATAATGTTAAGATACTGTAGCCTGGTGTTTTTACCAATATTAACAATTTTTGAAGTATGCTTCTTATCAGATCAATTAAATGTCCTTCACTGATGCTGCTCTTCCAACTCACTACTACAGTGAGCTTAGCCGAGTCAAATATAACGGAAAATTAAATGTATGTTCTAAGTTGGTGTGTGATCAAAGACATTCCACGTATCTGGAACAATTACAAGGAACATGGGTGGAACAAGTCAAACTCTGGATGTTCAATCTACATAAGATCCACCACATTAGAAGTTGCTAATCTGCTGGTGAAAAACAAAACTGATTTCTGCCAAACTGTGGGCTAACACAGGTCACCTCACATTATGCAATAAAATTATACGACATAATAAATTGTAAACTGAGGTAAAGGAGACATAGCATTTAGGGTAAGGAATCTATACATGAGAGAGAATTGACTGAAGGGGATTAGCACTCAGCTAGACTGCGACATCACCCTGACAGGACATTAAATGAAAATTTCAATCAAGGGAACAACATCTTATAAAAGTTAGATACACACATATATTTAAGCTTGCATTTATTTTTAATGTGTGTATCTGAATACCATCTAACTATTTCTAGGAAGAAATGCTAAATGGTAAGAATTCACAGGGAAGGTCTACCTTCATCATGAAGGTTGCAAAAATAACAAAAGACCGATCTGTCCTAAGTTGTTTCTCCCTGGAAACAGCCCAGAATGTTTGGCAGTAGTAGGCCAATCTAAGGAAATTTTGGAATCATTTCAAATGAGGTCAGGACTGGAGATAATGACAGTGATCTCTGCCAAATCCCTCTAAGCAACTATTGATAGTGGCCTTGCTACAGAAATATACAAACAAATCCTATTTTTAACAGCGAAGAACAGAGAAAGTTGAAACAGATTCCAAGGACAAAATTCTATGGTCTTGTTTAAAAATACTACATCAAGATACATTACACAGCATTAATCAGCTTTACAATTAAACTGGACTATAGTGCTTGGATGAAAATTTTTTTTCAAATTGTATGTATTCCAGTGTCTACATAATTTGAACATATTTGTGTTCATATATGGAAGAACTTTTTTTTTAAATACCAACACATGAAGGAAAAACAACAGTAAAGTTACCAGTGTTGCTTTCTTACAATAAAAATCTAATTACAACAATTCAGATTGTATTAAAGTTTCAGCTGTTCCTCTTTATAGATTAGCTTAATTTTTAAAAGTAGAAGTAATTTTAAAGACTTTTCCAGTAAGCTGATGATTTAACTGTGACAAGGATAGTACAAACCCAACTCACTTTTTCCACATATTCAAAAACTAAGTATAATTTTCCTCTTCTTCTGAAGGCTTCCTTCAGCTCCACTATGTTCTCCTGTTTTAAAGTGCGAAGCATTTTAAGCTCTCGTAAAGTGGTTTCTTTGACTTCTTCATTTTCTAAAGTACAAAGTGACAGAATAAAACATTAAAAACCAAAACAAAACCCCCAAGTATACAAGTGTTATAAATCTTTCTTTTGAACCCTGATTAAATTCTCCATTTCTAGATGTTACCAATAAAAATGCTTATTTTCCAGTGTGGACTCTCTCTGCTGTCTGGATGCTTCGACACTGGAAGAAAGGTAACTGGTGACTGTGCTGTCATTAATGCACCACTCACAGACTCCCTGTCACTACCCTCTAGGTTTTCAGTGGCAGAAAAAATCATAAGAAACAAATAATTTTCATTATGAAGAGCACTAATATGCTTCAAAAAATATTCATGTACATATACAGGCACATCCTCCACCCCACAAATACATGTCAAATGCATTAAGTACTGGCAAGGTTAATACGTCCTCAGCAGAAACAGTGGAATGCAAAGTTTGAACAATGTCCAAGAAATCTATTTGATTCTAAAATAATTTTATTCTTCAAAAGCCATGAAAAAGTTTAAGACTGAAGCACAGATTCGTAAATCCTGTAAGTTTCCCCACAAGGCTTTCAATGCGCATTCAGCAATACAGTCCAGTGTAGCAGTCACAGAGGGCAGTAGAGCAAGTATTGATTCAAAGAAGCCTTGAATCTGATTCTGAGGAGTCAAGAAATTTAACTGTTGTTTTGACAATTTAGTTGTCTGAAAGTTGTTTAAGAAAGGAGGAGTGTTTTACTAAAGCTTTGTACACATTGCTTATCATCAAGGGGCCCTGAACTGACTGGGTTCTAAAGGATACTACCAATGAAATGTCAAGTAAATCAGATTATATTATGGTTTATTTTTCATTTAGTAAAATGAAATCCATTAATTCAGTAAATTTGCCCATGGACATGTAGAAGCAAGATTCTTAATCTCTTTGAACTGTTATCCACAAGAGAGGTATATTAAATGGGATACGATTGCATAAATTCAAAGCTAAATCACATTTACAGGTCATGTGACACAATGACAGTCAGAGACAGAAGAAGAAGAAACAAGGAAGAGAAACTGTTTTTCCAAGCAAGCAAAAGTCAAAAACAGGTCTGCTGGGGAGAGGGACTAACACAGGTCATGCAAAGACACATAATTATCATCAGAAGAGAGGAAAAAAAAAAAAAAAAAGAAGTGTAGCAGAAGGGAAGAGGAAAACAAAATACTATCATCATAAATGTCTTGCTTAAAAAATATATAATTAAAAGCAATCTAAATCATTTCATTTTAAAACTGAGGGCTCAGTGTTGGCTTGCATCAGCCTGATTACATAATTTCATCTATAACTAGACACACTCTTTCCAGCACATTTAGCATGCATATGTCAAACAACAGCAAAAATTCAGAGAAACAAAAATGGCAATAGAAACAATTACAGTATATTCAGATTTCTAATGAACTACCATATTAACGAGACAGATGTGAAATGGGCTGAATCAAATCCATCAAAAGAACTTCTGTCATATTTCCAGAAACTTGTAAACAACTAGCTACAACTCTGAAAAGCAGTCATCAGTCATGTAAACTGATATTATGTAACAGTCTTGGAAAGCCAGACCTAATGGCAATGTTGCATTTTTTGTTCTCATTTTTTTGGTAGACGGGCTAATATCATAATCCTGTTTAGGGTTTAATACTGAGATTCATTGCCTAGGATTCCTACTGACTAACCGCAGAGAGTTCCAGAAAGCAATTCTGAAGTACTCTCACGACCTGGTCAAGATGGTCACCACAATTAAATTATCTTCTACATTCTTTCACAGGGATTTAAAACAGATTTCTGAATAGCAAAATCAGTGCAAAGAGGTTGCACTGCATAAAATAACAGACACTGCTGTGTCTAACTGACTGGACATTGCAGTCCTTGTAACCAACCATACCTCCATAACCACCAGCAGTCCCATAGCAAAAAAGAAAAGTTTGCTAAAATAAATCAACTGCTGTTCCTTTAAACCACTGTTAGCTTTCAGCTAAAGCCTTGGTACATGGCAAATCATAGCTGCATTGCCTCAGACCAGGATGACTCCTGTTATTACTTCATACTTGGCTTCTCCTTCTGTTTGTGCTAGGTCATTAGGGATCAGGGTTAACCTCTGATATATGCAAGGTAGACAGTTGTTCTCGTGGTTAATTGCCAGTTTTGCCTATGATAGGATACTGGGATTCACTGTCCCCCAACAAGCGCAGGTCAGAGAGCCAGTCCTGTAGAGATCTTTAGATTTACTACTGCTGGGTGAGGAATAGGTGTGTGCAGCACTGGCAATAATTTCCATGTGTCCTGTCTTCTGCCACCCACTTTGCCAGCAACAGTAGGCCTTGCAGGAGTCGGCTCTTCCTCCCTCGCAGCAAACTCAGCAACACTGGAGAGTACACAGAGGCTGCTGCAAGGGGGCAGAGAGCAAGTTTCCTGTGGAGAGTGGACCCTGCTGAAGGGAGGGCAGAGCTGCTGCCTTGCCACCTAGGTCCCTCAAGTCCTCCCACCAATGCCCGAGAGCTCCCAGATTCCTCTTTGTACCACTGAACTTAATGACTTCTCTCAGTCTCCTCCATTCACCCCTTCAAGTGCCCCTAATGCTTAGATCCCCTCCCACAGATGAAGAGTGATAAAGCCCACAGACTCTGCTAGCCACTACTACAAGAGGAGTTTTTGCTATTTTCTGATCACAACCAGTCTCCAAGTAGTAGATCTTACTAATGTGTCTGGCACCACAATCTCAGCCATATTAAGACAGATGCACCAAGAAAGAAAGGTAGTTATCTAGTTGCAGTGTATAATGCGGTCCCTAGGCAGGTATGAAGGATCAAATACATTGAATATTCACAGAGCTAATAAATCATTATAATTTTAAAATCATGTCTTGATATATGAGACTTCCTATTTTAACTGATGAGATATTAACAATGTAGTTATTGACATGAAAGATTGTACAGCAGAAAAGGTTACCTTCACTGTCTTTGAATTTCTTGATAGCCACAATTTCATGTGTCTCCTGTAAAATAAAAGCAAAGAAAGGGAAATGAGTGAGACCTGTTATGTGTTTTCGCTTGGTTTTTTTTGTTTGTTTGGGTTTTTTTTCTGCCAGCATCAGACAAAAAAAAAGAAAGAAAGCATACAGAGAAATTTCACAAGGCAAACAAAATCAATTTAAAATCCGGTAAATACCTCAGTGATCAGGCCAAATGAAAGGCAAAACCACATGTAGCAGATACATCACAATTAAGAACTCCAGTATGAAAGAACAAAGTTAAATGCCCGAAATTCATATCTAAATACCTTGTACCGGATAGCAATTAAATTTTCAGAACAGTTGTTCCTCTAACTCTTGTTGCTTAGTTATTCTGAAAGTCAAACAATCTTTTGTCTAACCAATGTATGAGTGTGGCTGCTTATCTTTATGAGCTGACATGAAAATACTGTACTAGCATGTGGCTAAGGTTTACAATGAGACCTGTAATTTTGGTTGCAAAAAGTTTTGGTGTTTCGAAGTAAAGGTATCCACAAAGAACATGATTTAATGAAAGTAAATTCTCTGTGCTTCTTTAAAAAAATAAAGTTGTCATCTTAAGGGAAGCCTATCCAAAACCAAAATCACTAATAGCATTTGAAAGTGCTAACCTGTGCTTACTGTACGGTCATAGGTGATAACTCCTTAACACCTGCCTGCCTTTGCATTCAGCTAGTATTCTCTGTTCTCACCAAACTTGTTTATCATACTTCACATTTTTCTCTTAAATGAAGACATTTCTCTTGTTGTGTGAGCAGGAATGCGTTTAGCGCATGGCCAAAATGTAGGCAACATGAATAGCGTAGGTCTGTTAATACAATGATGTAGCACCTGAATTTTAGTAACACGATGGCGAAGAGCTTTAAAGTCACAGAGGAAGGGTGTGTGAGCAGGCAGGCAGTAGGCTACCTGGGTTGCTGTATGACCTAGACCTAGCTTACACACCTTTTCCAAACATCACAGTTTTCAAAAAAATAAACTAATATCCCTCTATTAATAGCATGCAAATGCTGGATTGAAGAACAACAATAAAGAAGTTAAGCCCTTTGGAATACCTGAAGACATGTGCATAACTAAGCGTTGTATAACATAAACATTTACTCCATTTTTCATTTCAAATCGTCATAACACATGAACCTGTAAAACACCTGATCCTGTTTAAAATAAAAGCACCTGCAAAGACTACTGTAGATAGTGAACAATGCCTTTTAAGGCTTTTAAATTAAAGTCAATACTGTTATGAACAAAAATCAATAAAAATGAGTTCTCAAACAAACATAAAAATCTACATGTGTGTGTGTGCGTGTGCATAAAATTTGTATGTTTAAAAATAATTAAAAATAACAACTTTTGATCATCATTCATAACGTCTACCAGAAAAACCTGGAAGCATGATGTTGAGTATTGATTTAAGTGACCAAGCTGTATCTACCTTGAATTGAAGAAGGTTAGTTCAGCAGAAGCAGCACATAATACTAACTCTTAAGAGAGGATTTGCCTAGATTTTCTGCTACTGAAACCTACCCTTCATATACACTGGTCTAATCTGAAAGCTAATATATGGCATAAATTCAGTGGAGATACTACAAAGGTCTAAGCTCTACCCTTTGCTCAACCAATTTACAAAACAGCAAAGAAAGGGATGTCAGAACTGAGGAGATAATACGCATTTCAGGTTTGAAGTGATTCTGAAAGGCTTGCCTACACCTTTTATGTTAAATACAGTTCCAAAATATCTTTGTTTTGGGAAGTTTACAAACTGACTGTTCTAAACTAAATTGAACAGACTATTTTAGTAACTATATTCTTACTACTAAGGTACAGTATTGTTATATTTATGAACTCTATAGTAATAGTAGTAATAGTTACTAGCACTATGAAGGAGAACTGCTAAGAGAGTGAGTAAATTTAGCTCATTTGACCTTCTGGTATCTACTATTAGGTGCTCTGGCTAATTAAGCCTCTGAACGGTTTTTCACCAAAGGAACACCATAATTGCCCTCAAAAGCCTCTGCCGACTGTAATATGTCTATTTTTAGAGAGTGTGTGCATACACCACTTTGTAAATGAGCCAAATTTATCCATTAGCTTTACAATCTTATTTCACATGAAGGAAAAGAAAAATTTGTAGATGTTTCAGCAACCATCAAAAGGCTGTATTTTTATTCTTGAAGCAATGGCTAAGCAAACTGAAAGAAATGTAGGAGTTAAAAGCTGTTGCCTCACACTGACAGCAATTCTGCACCGTTCAAGAAATCTAGCCCATGTGGCTTCTCTGCCATATGCTGCTGTCCCCGATGGGTAAAGTGAATGTGATTATTTTGGAAATTAAGTTTTGAAAGCTCTTAGGTCACAGTCGTGCAAAGACTTATGTAAGATATGCTATCAAATGTCCTGTAGGATTTTGGCTATTCACAGTATTTAAAGCGTGAGTGGCTCTATGAAGAACAGGAACATAAAGACTTCAGCAACAAGCATATGGAAGAAAAAGTTATCCAAACAGTTCAAAATACTGTAACATTTAAGAAATTTTCATTTGAAAAGCTTTATCACTTGTATTATTTTATTAAGCTAACTAATGGTGTCATAATTAAGCAATCAAGAATTTATACATGACATATTCCCTATCTTAAAAAACCCAACAAATAACATATTTAAATAACCTGAAGTGAAACAACACAAAAATGAGACTAGACAATAGATGCCTTGAGGAGTTGCACGAGTAACATCTTGTTCCCCCTTTGGGAGGGACATTCTCGTCTAAGTTTCTTGGAAGACTTCATCCTATCTAAATGGTATTCTCGAGGAATCAGCTACTGGTGAAGCAATCAAGCCAAAGGTAAAAGGGATACAAGGACACTGAAGATTACTGTGCACAGATTTTTAAATACAATGCACCTGCTTGTCAAAAAGTCTGTAACTTCCCCATGATGTGGGAAAAATCTTCCAGAGAGAAGGGTTTCAGAGTATTTCATCAGGCAGAACAGAAAATTGAAGCTGAATGCACATTTCTCACTTCTCGGTTGAGTGTTTCTCTAAACCAATTAAATGTTTATATGAGGTGACATAGAAAATAGTAGCTCATCATCAGTCATATTTTGAATAGATTCCAAAGGAAGAATCCACCTGAAATGCTCTGTTTCTCTGTTTGCCATCACCACTAGTAATTTTGAACTAGATATACAGTTTCAACCAAATTTTACAGAGAAATGCAAGTTTTAAAAAGATAAAATTTCAAAACATTTTCTCAAATTTGTGAGCCATATATAGAATATCTTTTCTTGGGGGAAGAAAGCAGTAAGAATTCAGTTTCCTATACACTGTATGATGTTGCAGAAAAGCAGTATATGTAGACTGTACAATGGACTAACACACATAGCTTTTGATCAGCCATTTAATGTAACTGTCATTTACACAAACTATGAGACTGGAAAACATGGAATACATTTTTTAGATGGATCAATTTAGCAGGCATATAGCATCGGTGATAAAAGTAGGCAGCCTGGATTAGGACACGGGTGCTAGAGCTGTCATGATGCAGGCCAAACCTGAAATTTCAAACAAATACTGACATGCACTAGGTGCAAAGCAGACACCACATTGCTAAGCCCCAAGAAGATGGACTTAATCGGAGATGTGAAGAAAAGTAGTCCTTTGAGCAATGAGGGAATTCAACAGTGAAAAATCAGACTCCTGTAGGAAACTGAAAGGTTCTTTACAGATCAAATTTAGTCTTTGTTACCTAAACCTTTACTTAAAATTCCTTTTGGAGATCTGAGCTCTTTTGTGGATCTGGTTCTCTGCTACTCAAAATCAGGCCAAATAGCCATTCTCAAACCGAGAATTGTTTGGGGTGGTTTTTCTTTTTTTATCATTTCAATATGTTTTTTTCAAGACTGTACTCTGAAACGGAACAGTACTGAAAACAATGTTCAGTCTGATTGCAGAAACCTTCCTCAGACAATACCTCAATATCCAACTCCTAGCACAGAAAATTCTCATAGTCAATGTATCATCTGGATAGATAAGCTGTTACTAGTTGACTCAATGTTTGAGACTTCAATGAATGTCAAGGAAAGAAAAAACATAAGTAATCCTAAATATTCTGTGCTCTTTATGGAACACAGAATGTCCTTTCTGATCTCTGCTACTTACTGCTAGTAGCTTATATCATGCAGTATGAAAATGTGAGTTCATTTAGCTGTAGTTTTGCTTCACTCAGCTGTATTTATTACTAAGTATCTCATTATTTTGTTCTACTAAAAAATTCTGGCCTCAATATTTCACTTCAAATTCTGAGGCAACAGCAAATTTGCAAATGCAGAAGTCAGATCTCTCTTAGCATTGATATTACATCTGCTTATTGAGCATGTATATTATAAATATTCTGTGTTATAAAACTTTAGAAAAAGCATTGTTCTACAGCTTAGTATGTAACAACAGATGAATGTTAGTGAAAACACTTTGTGTAAATTTAAGGATGTACACAAACTGATTATTCAGACTCTGTGATTACATGTGTCTAAAATGGGGCAAAATATGTCTCTTCCATGTACAAACCTGCTAATACCATTTAAATAAGGGTAAGACAAAAATTTCTTAATCCGTGTCTGTTCCATTTACTTTATATATAAATAGAGAGAAAGAGAGGAGGAAGGAGATGCCTGCTCATGGAAAAAGGATATCTCCAGTCCTAAAGATGGGAATGACTTCATGCTAGGGCTCAGTCCTTTCCTTTACCTCAAAAATAAGCGTGGGAATTGCTTCTGGAGAAAACATGTGATTTACTGTCTGCCCACTTAGCCACAGATGAGAGGCGAGTATCCTTGTGGAAGCTGTGCAGTTCTCACAGCTCTTCTGCTAGCCACCCAGTGATTTCTCTCCCAGGTTTCCTCACAAGAGTGTGGCATCTGGCATTTCCTGTCACCAGTATCAAACTAGAGGAGTTCCCTTATTCAAAAGCGTTTCATTTTATCTCATTTAAGGGATAGAGGTCCCCTATTTTTCCACTGTCTCTACATAATATATATGACATGACAGTGCTTTTCCAAAACAGTGCACTAATATATCTCTGTTGTTTTCTAGAAAAATCCTCGATGTTAATGATGGGAGTACTCAAGGACAAAGGTGCTCCTTTAAGCATAACTCAAAATCTTAGAACTAAAACCATACTTCTCTGGATAGAGAAACATATTCTACCAAACTATATGCTGTTCCTGAAAATATCTGACAAAAAAAATATCTTCAAATGTTTTTCCCTATTTTGTTTCAAAGGCTTCTGTTTGGACTTTTTTTTTTTTCTTTTTGCATTTGCATATCAAGGAAAATTTGACAAAAGCATAGGTACACAAAAAGATTCTTGAAAAATAGATAAGATTATGTCCTTCAGCTATAATTTTCCTGCCTCACCCTATAGGATTACAGGAATTTCTCAAGTGTTGATTTTTTAAGCAACTGAAAGAATAAGTGTTTATAAAAATCAACATGAGTAGAGATAGCAACCTTTTCTGAACAAAGTAGTACAGTTTTACTTTGACTTGCATAAGCATATTATGTTTTTCAACATTTAAGTGTTTAGAATAGATCTTTCAATAATCTTGATTCCAGCAAAAATCACAGAACATTAAGCAATCACTGGCGAGGTAACAGAAGACCATGAAACCATTACGATAGTGATATATTTCATGAGTCCTTTAAAATGAAACTTTTTAAAAAAACAGCAAATTAATTTTTCAAAGTTACTCTCAAAACAAGAACAGAAAACATTAACATTTTAGTCAGTATCGATCATTGTATCATAAATGTAACATTTGTTATTACGAAAGTCTTTAAACTTGGGCCAAGCTGCCTTGCAATGCAAGTTCTGAGAGGTAAGAGGCATCGTTACCTGCATGTAAATCAGGTCCTTAAGACATCATCCAGACACTGTCCTGACTCCATTTGCATTCTGCCTT
This sequence comes from Athene cunicularia, assembly GCF_003259725.1. NCBI lineage: Eukaryota > Metazoa > Chordata > Aves > Strigiformes > Strigidae > Athene > Athene cunicularia. Next base: position 82,184,136 of record NW_020799091.1, on the reverse strand, counting down.
AAAACACTGCTACCTTGGGACAGTACTAACAGACCAGAACACAGCTTCCTGTCTTTGCAAGACTCCTAATGTTAGGTGCTGGAAATTTTGCAACATTACTTTCAAAATCTAGAGGAATATCTTAGAATATTCTCTGTAGAAAAAGAGATGTGCAAAATGATGGATTCAATTTCTTTTTTCAAGCAGCTTGATATTGGAAAGTATAAATCATAGCACTATATATTCTTGTACACCTAAAATACTTCAGGGAATTTTTCTCAAGAGGTGTTTCTCTCTTTTAATCTTAAATTTCTCCCATGAGAAAAACTAAAAAAAAACCCCACACTTGGTTTATCTATGAAATATCACTCAGCATAGGAGAACTTTCACAAAATTACTTCCTAATCCAAAGTTCTATTTATTTTTAGGAAGAGACAGAGCCTCTGGTAAATAATGACAGAACAGTACGTCTACGCTATCACAATGCCTTTATTTACAGGAAAACCGATTAGAATCCTCCCAACACATACATGTTACAGTTTACCTGAGAAGAAGCATCTAGAATGAATCACCACAAATCAATTTTATGTCTCTTGAAAGCAGAATGTTATTTACTAACCAGCTAAGTGGAGAAGACTCTTAATGGAACAAAGATTTATATACTTCACATGCCTGTTTTAAAGAAAACGGCCACACTGTCTCCTAGCTGAGGAAGAACAAAAGGAGGACTAGTGAAAACTTAAACCACTCTGGACCCACTAGAAGATTTCCAAGGAGGAACAGCTATAAAAGCTCAGATATTCCACTGGGGAAAGAAGCATAAGAAAAGGCTGAAACCTTCAGCTACCAAGTTGTCAGGAAATGACCAGTATGCATGTGTAATGATAGAGACTTTTCTTTAAAAAATGCAAGCAGATTGAAACAGTTTCTCTGATTTCTTTATCCATGTCTTTCATAAAGACTTGCAACAACTGTGTTGTCCAAAGTTACAAGTAAAACTGATAATGCAAGCATTTACTCATCTGGTTTAAATCATGTGTAATTTAAGGGAATCATAAAAATCAAGCATTTCTCACTCAACCATTGGACAAATCGGTAAGCCAAATGAGTGTCCCATCTGTATCCACAGGCTCACAGATTGGGACCCCCCTTTGAACTGTCTCAGACCGAGCAGCAGGCTCAAGAGAGACCAAAGTTCCCTCCTCCACTGGTGGCAGAGGCTCTTCAGACTGCAGTAAGTTTATAGGCTTGCAGAACAGTTGGGGCTGGAAAGCACCTCTCAACCAATCTTGAATGTCCTCGTCCCTGGACTTATTCTGAAAAGCCTTTGAGATATCTAAAATCCATCAGGACAAGATTTGGTGCAACCCGCTGTAGCTGATTCTGCTTTGAGCAGTTATTAGGAAGCACACCTGAATTGTGAGGAGGGCATTACAATGGATGCATTTTATATTTTTCAAAAACTTGAAATCTACCAATTTATGGTTTGGAGCTTCCTCCTTCTACTCTCCAAAAGAGTTACAAAGGCTAATCTTAGTCTTGCAGGCTAGTCCCTCTCACTTTCATTTAAGATCAGCAGAGCTGTGCAGGGTGATTCAGAGCAGGACTAAAGTTAAGATACTCTCTGGCACCTCTTCATAAATGGAGGAAGCGACTTCCCTAGACTCCTAAGCAAGGCTACATCTCTCTAGACTGAAGTTAACTCTGTGCAAATTCTCCCTGCTCCCTCTTTTACAATATGCTGAATGCTGGCTCTTCATAAGCATTGGAAATCAGCAATTTCTTTAACCCAAGGTCATAACATTAGCATTTAAACAGTCCTACAACCCTAAAATACTGCCCTGAAAAGAACATTTGAAGGAAGTGAACCCACTCAGTATTTTCCGTAACTACTGGGCTGATGACAGCGATTAGCACTGAAACTTTAATTCTTCCAAATTGATTTTTCATATTTATTCAACATTTTCTCCAAGCAAAAGAGTAAATATGTATTCCCAAAGAATTTGCACAACAGCATAATTAAAATTATCTGGAATAAAAATCAGCTTTTAAATACTATAAATGCAGCTATTCTGGCTTTTTACATTAAACTAGTATTATTATGGCAGTTTTTATAATAATCTGGCCTTTTTCATTTTATTAACCTATATCATTTTAAAATTTGACAGCATTGTTTAATCCCAACCGTAGATGTAAAACTGAAAACCAAATTCAGGATATGACTATAAAATTTTTCTGATACTGAAATGTCAATAATACTCATTCCAGTTTCAGACCTCAGTCTTCTTCCAGTTCTATTTGACTTTTTTTGTCTGTTAACACTAAAAATTGTGAAAATTTGGGGAATAAAAATAAAGCTCTTTGTACATATCATAATACTGCATCAGGCAGATACCAGCGTTATTTAATTACTTCTTACAGTGTAATCTTGACACTTGGAATACAAGAGCTAACAACGTGAAAAAAGCAGGAAGACAATCTGTACTACCTCTATGCTTCCTTTAAGACATTGCTGACTCCATAAATTCATAGGTTAACAGAAATTTATAATTACACTGTATTTCTTAATTCTTTGTTATTACTAATGTAACGTTCCTTCTCTGGGCATGTTGTAACTCAAGAGTAGGTAGAACTTACTGGAAAATATTTGTTTTGCTTGTTTGGCTGGTTTTTTAAAACATGCACCAGTGTCAAAGTCTTTAGTGTTATTATTCCAACTTTGAGCATCAAAATAGCTAGGTTAAACTTCTGAAGTTCACCACAAATCAAGCTTTAATTTTGAAATCTTTACTTCTACAACTGATACTATTTATTTTTTATCTGGTACTTTCACATTTTTTATTTTTTTTTTCTTATCAGGTCTGACAGGCATTTTCTTTAATCTGTAAAACAAGACCTACTATGAACCAAAGGCAAACTTGCCAAGCAGGGTCTTGAAGCCAAAACTCTTCAGGTGGAATTCAGTTTCAAATTATGACATCTAAATTCAGATACCAGCATGTGAGTTGTGTGTTTAAGTTTCTACTACAACAAGCAGAGCTGGAGAACTCTAAATTGACAAGTCACTCAAGACATATTTCAGTCGCCTAAACATAGGCATCTAGTAGCATTTAACATTCCCTAGGTATCTACAACACTCACATGGTACTGACAGAACTGACAGAGGATTTAGAGAAGCATACTTCCTAGAGCAGAAGCCAGAGGTAAGGTATAGCATCCCAGGTATCACCAACACCAGTAGAAGTTTATGCTTAGGCAACTGAAGTGCACCTTTCATCCCCAAAGAAGCATGAATTGAACTTCCCTCTATTCCTTGGCTAGATTTCCATGGATTATAGCGGGAGTTTAGACACTTGTACAGGTGCACATATACATACCTACCTTGCATCTTAATCATGTCATCTTTACAAGTCTACCAGCACATGAAAACAAAAATCAAACCAAAGCGCATATTCAGCTTAAGCATGTATGGGAAATGCATGCAAATCACATTCGCATTTTTCCAATGGTGGGTAAAAGCAGTTGGAGTGTGGGGGAGTACTTAACTTAAAGAAAAAATGTTGGTCCCTTCTCTTTTTATCAAGTACCTCCCCAGTTTCCACAACCTTTCAAAGATAGTTAAGAGCTGTCCTGCTGCAAGAATTCAGTACCTTTGGATGCTGCCTGTCTGGTCCCATTAAACTGTATGGACTGAGTTCTCTTGAGTAATTCCCAACTCAGTTCTCACCCACTGCTGGTAATTCTTCTTCCTCAACACTTTCACTAAGCACACTGCCATCCATCCCAGAAGAGTCCTCCATATATCTGAGACATTGCTTCACACAAAGGGAAACTTCACCCCTCTTTGTCTTTTGAGTCCATCTTTCCTGGTGTGCTTCTATCCCTCTGTCATGAAGCTCTACTATTAATTCCACTTTAACAATTTTTAAATACTAAGTAAATTTTCATTTTAGAATGCAAGCTAGAGTAGGATTTCTCAAGCTTACTTTTCTTAGTTTACCATTATCTTCGAATGAAAAACTGGTGCTGAAAAAAAAAAAAGCTACTGTCATTTCCATGCTGCAGATTTCCATATGAGGTTTGCCCTAACTTTAACTTTCTCTCTCATGCACAAATGGCAGCAACAAGTCCTCAGTATTCTGGAGTGAGTCTTAAAACACCAGTGGTGGTAATAATCTATTCAGATACTAAATAGCCATTCCAGATCTGCTCTGGAGCAGAAGCAAGAGCCATGGTTGAGGTAATTTTTGGTTTTAATACGTTAATTTGAAAGAGAGTATATGTTTGTAATTGTAAGCTTTCCACACCTGGGGGAAAGCACAAACTGCCATGCTGTTTTTGTTTAGAATCCTAAATATGAGAAGTTTTATGTGTAATGGTTTTAATTTTTTTTTAAAAAATGTTTTAAACTGAAAACTGTTTTTTCCCCATTTTGAACATGCAAAATAATATAACACTGTCTTCACCATGCAATTTAGTAGGTAAAAGGTGTTACTGAATGTAACCAACACCTTTGGTAATCTGGTCTCAGCTTGTTGATAGGTTTGGCTATGGAACATTTCATAGATGTTTACATTAACGCTAAGAATCTGTCATTCCATGTCCTCTCCATCACACCTTATCTCCCTTCTCCTCAAGTAGCACTAAGGTTCATGAACGTCCCTTTCACTTTTTTCAGATCTTTTTGTGTTGTTCTCTAGGGAAGAGATAATAAATTTGAACAGGAAATGCCACCTCTGTTTTTTTAGCCTCAGTTCTTTGGCTAATTCTTCCATTAGAAAACAGTATTATGGAGATAATTTTTTTTTCTTCCCCTAAGGATTTTGTGGCATTTACAAAAAGACAACTTTTTGCTCTCTACTTTTTTTTTTTCCTTAATCAAGTGATATTTTTGCTGACATTATGCTCTTATCAAAGCAAAATTCTAGGGCAACCTTATAACAGGGAAAGCTCTATAGATGCAAGTTGATACTATTTTCTTGTCCTCAAATTTTTAATTGCTATAGTATTATAAGAGAGCAGAATAATTCTTTCTGATGTTTTATTGATCAGTTCTCCTCACTTCTGACTCCTTCCCTATCAGCCTGATGGATGCTCTATAGAATCCTAAATGAATGCTCTTCCCTACTTCCCTTTCAATTTTGCTATTTATTTAAAGAGGATTTTCCAGTTTGTGTATTGATATGGGTTTCAGAGGACACCTTAATTTCTGCTCAAAGTTTCCACATTCAGGTTTGCAGAGAAAGATAGGCTTCTCTTCTCTAGGATTGTGCAGACAGTGCATTCTTTGGATAAGAGAGAAATTCTTGCCTCTTAAGAAAACTGCTATTTTGCTCTGCCAAGCATTTAAAACTACATTCCTTTTAGAGATTTCTCTCTTTTATAGAATTGCATGAAGAATTAAAATTCAATCCAAACTTCTTAAAAAAAAGACAGCTGGCAAGATTTGTACCTCACACACACAGGTTTTACTGATCACTGTTGGGGAGGCCAGAGGAACAGGAGGTCTTCCTCTACGCAAGTTGCATGGTAATTTAGTTCATTCAAGAAGCAGAACATAGACGAGGAAATAAAGAAATCTGTACCCTAGGAAGACTTCTGTTACTACCAATAGATGAAGAAGAAACAGCATCTAAGTCTTCATAAAAATAGCATCTCTACAGATGAAATTTCAGTTTTGACACTAAATTAAGAAAGAGAGTTTATGGACTTATTTCAGGCAGTTTCTGCAGCATCCAAAGACTCATGACTATATCAGTATATTTTCTCTTATATCTCAAAAAGAAGAAAAAAGTCTCTACACATCACACAAGTTCCAGGAAGATTTAGAAAAGCTATTCTAACAAAAATTGTTCCTACCTAGAAAACTAACACATCCCACTTTTAGATCTTACACAGACACATGCACTTCTGAGCCACAATTAAAAAAAAAAAAAGGTATCACGCAGAATTTGGGTTCACTGTGAAGGTTTGCCCAAACGTGGCAAACAAATAATTCTTAGAAAAAGGGGAAGGAAAACAGTGTCTTGATCTCACCAAGTTTATTGTCCCAAACTGGAAAACATATGCGAGGAGAGGGGATAAAGAAGTGCAGAATGAAGAGCTGAGGGCCAGAGAATACACAGACTGAAAAGAATAGGAAAAGAAGGTAGACAAATGTGGGCTGAAAACAGATTGGAAGAGAGAACTGGGATAAGGTACCTGGACTCAGTGTTAAAACCAGCAAGACAAATAAGCAAATGAACCTGCGAACATTTAGAATTTTAGTGGAACCAGTTTTACTGAAAGCAGAGGAATGGTGAGAAGTCAGAAATAGCTGCAAACCCACTAAAACCACAGATGAATCTCATTCCACAGCATTCTGGTACACACGGAGGATGAAGGCAACAGGTTACTAGCTACACCATCTCAAATACTAGAAGCTGACAGCTGTGTGACAACTGCGTGGGTATCCATATGGTGTTATATGATGAATTTTGTATTTGAGAAGTCTAGAAAATTATGTGCAAAAAAGTAAGTTTATCATAGTGTATGTAAGCAAGGAAGTATTTGAGGGGAAAAGGTAGCATTCTTTTATTAGAACTATTGGTGCACGCAAAAGAAACTGAAGCCCTTCTTCGAGTCCAAAATAGAAATAACAATCTCCAAAGCTAAATTTAAACAGAGAACAAGTATACTCTGTGTTTAAAAAGACTCAATAAATCAACAGAAAACCTCAAATATTTCCTAAAGGTAGAGTCCATGTCATTTAAATTTAGCCAGCTAAGAGTTACATATCCAATGTGCATTGTCAAAGCTTTCGCCACAGCTAATAAAAAAGCAAGGGAGGGAGAGAAGATTCAGCCAGAAGGTTACTGATTTTAATAATTTCCAGATGGTAAGAATTGCTTTTTGGATGTTGGACTCGCTCGATTTATATAGACTAGGGAGATCAGTTATGTAAGACCTACGCACTGAAACTGTGGGTGAGATTAATTCCATCCAAGTTACTTGACTTCACAACCCTTCTGTCTGTCTGTCTGATTTTTCATGCATGCACAAACTTATATGCATGCATGTGTTTTTAAGGTACATTTTAGAAAGTGATCAATATTTTAAGTCCAGCGATACTATCTTCTCTGTATCAGTATTCTTTAAGTTTCATTGCTATATTAATATCATCACAGTCCATTGGATTGTGTTTGTAATACACATGCTAGAAATATAAACAAAGTATTCCCAACTGTGTTACTGAATTAAGAACATCTCCATTGCCAATGTAACTGTGTAGTGTCAGTTCTCACATCCCACAAAGCAATATGGCATAGCTAGCAGCAAGATCAGAATTTCTAAAGCTCATCCTTCTTCTTTAATCTGCACATTAGATAATAAAGTACATGTTCTATGGTGAGTATCTTCATGAAGCTATAAATATATCTCCTACAAGCTTTGCATTTCCTTTTCCTGGTATAATTGAAGGTACTACCTGAGATCAATAAAGCTTTAAATAACTTGCAAAGAAGGCCTGTTCGAAGTAGCTCCTTGTCTTATATTAAGCTTGCAGACAACATTTCAGTTAATATCCTTGAGTAAGAGCACAAAGATTAACATGAGAGGTTGTCATAGCAAAAATATGGATTTAGAATATATGTTATATATTGATCTCCTAGAGCTGTATTTCTCTCAGTTTCAAGGCACTATAAAGATTCATTTAAATGGAAGTAAAAGAAAAAGTAACAACTGGAGAAGCTTTAGGATTCTTTGTGGAGTAAAAGTTTCAAATCTTTTACTTAGTAAAATTTCTCATTAATATTTAATAACAGTACTATTACTTTAGATTTGATGAGGGGAATACAAATCATTTATCTTTACTGTAAAAATCCAGAAGTTAAAACTATACAAGTAAGCTTGGAGCTTTGTTGCAGTACTTGGTCTAAACTAGATACAGATATGGAAAACAAAGCTTCTTCAGAAGAAGGTTGCCTTCTGTCCTTTGTAAACTCATATAGTAGCAAGCCTTCTGTTGGTACAGAGCATAAACAATAGCTCTATCCACAGTTTGCTGACGAGTGTTTGTGTTTGAATGTACTAAATATGACTTGGTTTCATTATAACATGATTCTGGATGTGAATTTTTATTTGTTTTTTGTTTGTTCTTTTGTTGTTTGTTTTTTTTTAAATTACAATATAAGATTATATAGTCAAAGCTCTGGGTGTGATGAGTAATATAAAGGAACGGTAACAAGTGCATCATTAATTACTCTAAATCCAGTTAAAATCCTCACTACAAAAAAAAAAAAAAAAGAATCAGTCTCCTCACACAGGTTTCATTCACGTAGTATAGTGTGAGTAGTCAACTATCACCACCTCTTCAAAAAAGAAAAAGGTGGCCTTACAGAATATTAATTGTTAAACTAACCTAAAAATCAAGAGGAAAAAACCAAACAAATCCATGGAAGAGAGTGCCCTGGACCTAGTTATTCCTTTACTTTTGTCTTTCCACAGATTTTTATTCTTTGCAAGAATAAGCTATACCCTTATAATTTGATTCCTAGCCAGATATTTTCAGAAAAGGCACATTCTCCCACTGAAAAATTCCAGGACTTAAAGTAAAAATAGATATAACAAAATTAAATAGACCCATCATTTTCACTTTTTTTTTAAGCATCTCAGAGGTAGTAAAAGATTGCCTGCCTTCATATAAACATGTTTAAGGAAAATGCACAAGATGCTTCAGCAATGAGGATAATTTTTCAGAAAAAGAGACAAGTGAAAGGTAAAAAAAATATAATTAGAGGCTTTCAGTTGTGAAGTTTTTCACTCAGATTTTGGTTAAAGACTTGTACACTCCTGCTGAATACTTTGATAAACAACAGAATCATTGCCATTTGCATTTCAGATTGAGGCACAAGTGTTCAGTTCTCATATTCATAAAAAGGACCAGCATAACAGTGTGCTAACTAGTACATGAAAAAATCTGCTAAGAGGCAATAGAAGGAACAGGCTAGTATCAGTTTCTAGAACTCACCAGAAGAGAATACTCACTGTAACTCATTAACAAATGTGTGTGTGTATCCACTTGTGCACGGCTCTGTACATGTACACATGTGAAATAGAAAAGATGCTGGTCAAACAACAGAAGCTAATCTTCAGTAATATAAATTAAAAATGATTAATTTCATTGAGAACCACAGTGAACAGAAAGTAAGAAATACTACAGACAGGCTGATCTCCCTTGATTTGCTTCACTAATACTGACATCATCTGAGAGATCTGGTTTGCAGTCTCTATTTCATGTGCTCTGGAGAACCTGGATGAAGGGGGCACTACATTCCAGAATTTCTAAACAGAATTACCACGCTGTTCCACCGTTTGGTTGTGGGGTTTGGTTTTTTTTTTTTGTTTTGTGTGTTTTTTTGTTTTTTTTTTTTTTAATTTTATTTAAACCTGCCAGTGTCCATGGGATAGATGTTATTTGGCCTCTCCCTAATTGTGACATGAAGTTCCTACTGATTCTTTTTAGCTCCCCAAGTAGTTTTGTTTCCTTTGCACTACAGCAACATTTACAGAGGTAGGAGCATGAAAGACAAAAGTAGAGCAGGTTCTTTTGTCTAAGACAAAATTAGAGTCCAGGCTGCAAGTCCATTTGTCTACTATACTGTATACATTTCTTAACACTGTTCTTCACCAGCTGATGCTTTGAGGGAGGAAAAAAAAGGTACACACCACTCAGACGAATTTTTCACACAAACAGTCACAGGAAATTTGATCCTGTAGAAGCTGCAGCTAGTCAGCTTTACTCTGCAGATGGCATTGCCTGTAACATATTACTGTGCATAAACATGGCATTACTCCATCTCTGTTGGAAATGTTAATCGATTTCAAGAAGATAGCTTGCCTCCTGGTCAAGATGTGTACTGTCAAAAGAAGAGGTAAGTGAAACCAGCCAACCAAGTTTTTTTGGTCTTATAGTATTTAATTTTTCCACACCTCAGTGCATGATTGAATTTATAAGTGTCACCTACCTCTGTTATACCCAAACCCCTCACGATTTAAAGAAAAGTCTCTCTACAGCCAAAAGGAAAATTGATAATGATGGTAACCTTGTTCAGCCAAGGTTAAGTTTAAGAAAACTGCTTCACAACTCATTTACACCACACTGACATCTGTGGTAATCTTCTGCTATTAGAACTGTATGTAAAAATATGCTTCATAACACACATTTGGGAAGTAGTTCTCAATATTACAAAGACTGTTTGTGGACTGAAAGATTAGGAGATATAGCAGCACCCAAACTAAGCTTTATTTCTCAAAGCATTTTATGGTCAACTGATAATTGGTCAATGAGGCAGCACAATTCTATACTACGAACTGAAAATAGAATAGCAACAAAATTTTCAGAGAACATGTATTTGTGTGCCCTGTTTCTGCTGTGGAACTATGCAACACATCAGGGTAAGGATGAATAGGATATTGTGGGAGGCATTGAGAGAGTATGCACACAAGCATGCAGAACTGTAAGAAACTGCACAACGAGGTTTCAAGAATATTTTTTTATTGATAACAGAAAACTGTTCCCAGGATGGTGCTCCAATAGTAAAATCAAGTAAAAAGTTATGCCAAGCCCAGAAGGTCACAGCACAGCCGACTTACAAGAAAACCCTGCAATCCAACAGGAGGATGGCAACAAGGCTGCAGCTTACAATATATACCAGCCTCTCTCTTGTTATCCTATTAGGGAGATGGATTATAGACATACATTTCAAACACAAATTCCAAACAAGGAAAAACAGATCATGAAAGTTAAAGTAAGCAAGACTGAGGCAAAGGACCATCCCATAACAACTGACAACTTCTAAACATAAAATATATACAAAAGATGTAAGAACTAGTTTGTCATCACCACCAAGAGGAACTTGACCATTACTTACCCCTGTCCCCCATCCTGCACACTGGAGATACTGCCCGCATGGGCACACATGCACCTCCATACTTCTGAGAGTGTAGATATGAGGGTACAAGTGAATGAGATAAAAGAATGGGTGTCAGTCAGTACAACCATTCCACTTCAAGATCCTGCAAATATTCACCTTCCCTTTCCATAAGATTTACACTTAATTTTGTTATACTAACCCTTCTATGCTGCAGTACTCTACAGAAATTAGTATTCATATGGAGGAAGAAACAGAAGATGATTTCTCAAAGTTTTTAAGGCACAAGCAACTATAAACTTGAGAGCAAAGTTGGTATCTTTCCAGAGTTACCTGTGCTCTTCAGAAACAAATCCTCACTTTGCTACACATCTGGAAAAATTAAAATAGAATACCATAAAGTGGGTGATTTTTCATAATGGGCAAATTTAAGCCATTATGTTTTAAGGACTTAAAAATGACTTGCATGAAGATTGGCCTAATTTAGCAATCTAAGCTAAAATAATCCAGGGATAATAAAAATGCAAATACTTTATAAATCCAGAGGATGTTTGGGGTTTCCTATTAAACTAGAAGAAGCTTAAACAGATACCCTTTAGAAGAGGAGAAGCTAGCATGTAATTGGACTATTCTTTATCAAAAGCAAGCAGCAGACTCATGGAGCTTTATTGTCCAGGTGCAGCCAAATGCAGCAAAACAGAAGCAGCTGTTCTGGAGAGTTTCATAATTGTAATACATGTAATTGTAATACTGCATAAAGAATGTTTCCAGTTCTGTGCAAACCTGTAATAACTGCTATCAGTTGAAGAAAAGATTGAGCACTATGTAGCCTTAACAAAATGGCCTCTGTTCTAGAGCTCAGTCTGGGCTCCCACTGTATCCAAAATTTCTTGATCACCATATTCTGATGCCAGGCTTGTCTAATCCCATAGGCTTTTAGCTGAGATCAAACGTCACATACAGTAAGTGCAATTATTGAGTTCTTTGTATGAAATTTTACACATTTTATAACTTTACAGCTGTTTGAAATGTGTAAAGTGAAACCCACTTTGCTTTTTTCCCTATTCATTGTTATCCAGGCTTTGAATCAAAAGTAAATACCATTATACTATACTTGAAAAGAAGTTACTTATTCCAGGAATTTTTATTCAAAAATAATATAAAGTTTTCCATATTTTTAGGAGGGCATTCCACCAATTAGGAGCTACAATGAACTGAGTAATCATGGAAAATTAAATTGCTTTAACCAGAACATTCAGATGGACAACTGACTATTTAAAACAGACTGTAATCCTTACTGATGAAAAAAAAAAAGTGCCAAGAAAAGCCTATAGCTTTCAGATAAAGTGAAATGCTGGGACAGTTTTCATTATTATTGTCTATGTGTTACCCACACTGTCAAATGTTCATTTTTCAGAACTCCTGGCTTAAAAAAAAGGACTTAAATTCACAAAAAAAAAAATTAAGAAAATAAGTTAATGTAATTGGCATATTCAAGTAACATTTTAGATCAACATGGCTTCTACAAATAATTCTGAAAGCCAGCTAGATGATACAGATACACTTTTATCATGGTACATTTAATAATCTACATTCATTATTTTCTTGAACACTGAATTTTGATCTGTTTTACTGGCCGTTATTTAAATACATGGAGCATCCAGAGATCAGTGATTAAACTAGTGCTCTTAGAGCTACTCAGGTGTTCTACAAAAGTTTAACAAGTCCACAAGAATCCCTTGCAGGAAAACAATTAGCCTAGAAGTTAGAAATACAATGTTCTTTGCATCAATTATGCTACACAGTAATTTGCAATTTGATTACAAAGACTAGACTGTAATCCAATATTCAAGCAAGTTCATACTACTACAGATGTAGTCTTATAATTAACCATATGTCATTCCTTCTCCCATATATTAATTTGCATTAACCATAAATTCCCTAGCCCGCGCCACTACTTTCCTAATGATCCAAGACCCTACATCAGGTCTCAAATCCTCATCTATTCCAATTTCTTCTGCTGCTGCTTCTAAGAAATACTGTAGTAGTGTTCTTCAACTTTAATTTTCAGCATAGAATTTTCAACTTTTTGCAAGAAATAATAATTTGTATGGATAGTCTTGCTTTGTGTGCTCATCACATTTACACTTAAAAATAAGATTTCACTTACAAGTGCATTAGAAGGAGATATAGCAGTACAAGCTGTTTGCAATTATGAGCCATTACAGGCAGCCACAGAACACACTGCTGCAGGTCTGAATATGATTCCTGTATTATTACAAGTGTAATGATATATAATCTGTTTGCAGATGGAAGTATGCAGCAACTACTAGAAGCATGTTTGTTTATTGGCAATCTTCCAAGGAAAAGTGTTCTTTGCAGCATAAGCAGTAACCTTTCAGTTAGTCAAACCAGTACCCACAGCAGGAATTCATGCAACATATTACATAAAAGACTATCAGAAAGACACACAGTTTCTTTAAGAAACAAAAAGTGCAACAGATGTTTGGTTAATCTAGAGCCATTAGTGTGACAAACTGGAAGAAGCTGAGTGACTAAAAGAAATACTGATCTGAGATACTGTGACTGTAACAAATTACTTTGACTTTATTTAAATTGAAAATCATCAGTAATACATTTCACATATCCTTCCCAAGGTAAGATGAACCATCCCCGTTATTTTTAACTCAGGCTTCTATACCTCCTTCAGTTACCTGATTCTGGAATATAAGGATGAACACCCATTTCCCTCCCCCTTCTTGTTCTGAAGATCTTCTGCAGCATCAGGTCTCTCTGCATCCCAGCTTTGTGCTGCACGAAATTCCATTACCCAGGGTTATAACGGCCAAGCCAACAATCCACCCTGATTTGTGGCACAAAGTAACACCCTCACACTCTACACCTTTAAATTCAACACACCTAAAAAAAAATATTTTAGTATCCCCTTCTAGAGCAAGCTCTCCCCTCTGAAAGCTTTCTCTCATGTTTCCCCTGCACCTTCCATGTCTAATTCAGCCTCAGGAGAAAGCAGAGAAGGAATGCCAGTTTTGAATACTGACTACCACCCACATCTGAGCAGGGTTCATAATGTGGCAAGTACAAAGAAGGAGTAAGGGAATGAACTCTCCTATAAGGGACCTTTCACATAGCAGTCTGTATTATCATGAAAGACCCAAGAGGGAAGCAACCCAACTGCAAACATCAAGACAGCACTGTTCCATTGATATGGCTATAGACTGACCAATGTGAATAACAAAAACCATTATATTTAACGCATTTATTTTCAAGCCTGCTTTATACAACATGGCCAGGTCCTCTTAAAGAAATCTTTGCATGTGACTGAAAAAGTTAGCAAGGGTTCATATAAAAGCAAATTTTAAAATGCTTGTAATAGAGCATACCATAGTAATGTATAGCAGAAGTAATAGACAGAAGACAACACAATGCAACAGAAGCAATCAAAAGGAGACCTGGGACTACCATGCTTTATCTTCTCATCCTATTTAGCCTTATAAGTGTGAAAAACAAATGTTTACTTCTGATAATTTGAGGACTCAGACTTCTAGGAAACTGGGACAGCACCAGAGATTGAATTTTTTTTCTCCACTGGGTAAGTCATTTTAGAGTTGAATAGCTTCCTCAAAATTAGTGCTTTAATGGTTTTATGGTTTTTATTAAGACATACCTCATGAAATAACTCTCTTAAAAAAAAACCCCAAAAAACAATAAAAAACCAAACCTGCAGATAGACTTGAGAACAGAGACTTGAGGAAAAGAAATAAAACGCAGCAATCTTGTGACACAGAGACCTTGGGCGTGGGAGGTGAGGAAGAGACAGTCTTCTCAACGTGTGGAATCTCAGCAACTTAGTTTCTACCCTCCATTCTGCACAACTATCTGATCTTTGGAGTAATAACAGTACACATAGGAATCTTCCACTTCAATATAAACCAGAACTTCATTGACATCAGTGGCATTTAAAACATATTATTACAATGCTACCCTGATTGTCTGTTTCCCCCTGCCACAGGGAATTGAGAGGACTATGGAAGAGGATCGGCTTCAGGTATAGACAAGTGCCACAATGTATCAATGAAAAATGAAAGCTTTAGAAATTTTCAATACCATATTAGCATCTAACCAGCATTATAGTTGTTCACTGTATGGCATTTAGAATAGTAAAGTGATCACTGAAGTGAATTAGCACTAAACAAGCTCGCCTCTCACTGCTGCACTCAAGGGAATGCAATAGAAGCAGCGTATGGAAGCCCAGGAAGGAAATACTATATACCTAGTATTTCAAACCAGAATTCTGTAAGGAATTCAAAAGGTTATTCATTGCCTAATGGTGGAGTTGAAACAAATGGTTATTAAAGAGTTAATATGATTTGCAGCTCTCCAACTTGCTTAATAGCTCTATTTTCCTCATAACATACTCAAGACAGATCCCAACTCTGACTAGTGCAAACATTTACTACTGGCACATTCCATTTAACTCAGAAGCTCAATACAGGTCTCATGTTCACTATATGTATTTTGCACAAGTTTTGGCACAAAAGCACATCAGCAAGTTGGTGCTTTAGCCTGAGGAACAACAGCATTATGTGCAATGATTCTCCATAGGTAAGCTGCCATTACTGAAAGAAAATGGTATACCGCACAGAGATTTGCCCTTGGCCATGATTCAAACCAAAAATCTTGCCACAGAGCCAAACCACATTTGATTAGTAGAGAAAATTAGCAATGCTGCTTTTAATTACATACAAAAAAATCAAAGAAAAAGAGCAGAAAGAAATTTGGGAACGTACCCAAGAGGCAGCAATGAGATAGCAATAGTAACAATGACAGAATGTGTGACATCTTAAACATAAATCAGTAGGATTTAGCACTGTACTTTTAACATGGTTTTAGGTGAAGGATAGTTATATGTAAATTGATGGTATATAAAAAAATGCAGAAGGACAGAAGACAGTATACAGAAATATCAGTTAATGCTTTACACAGTCGCACAGGCAAGTAGATTTAAAGGACAGATGGCTTTAGGCACAGGATAAGGTAATAAAAAATACACTGTTGGCATAATCTGTGCTAGAATATTCTGGTGATAATGAGTTTCCAGTAGCACTGTACCAATGAATACTGTGGGGAATATCACAACATGCCTGCTCTGTTCTTAATTCATTGTTTACCTCTAACAATGTCACTTTTAAGATACTGAGCTAGCTGAACTCATCTGATTCAAAATGACCATTCTTGTGTATATCAGGGTAGCAGATTGGAAAAAGTCTATGCATTACTCAGCTTTCAGCTTTACTCTGCAATTATAAAACTGAGTGCTCAAAATAACATAATTCAAATTTTGCTGGTAAGTTCTAATTTTGAAAGTCAATTGTATATGAAGAAATACAAATATTTAAAATATGCTTTGTGTGAATTGAGTGTACTTTCCACATAATGCTAAATGCTCTGCATTATTATCTTCTATCACTTACCACTGCAGTCTGTTCTCCGTAACTTTTAACAGCAGTACTTTCATATTTACCTTCAGATCAGACATTAAAATGTTGAATAGCAGTATTGTACCTTGTATCTATCTCTGTCAAAAGCAAATAGAAATACCTCTCCTGAACTCACAGTATTACAAAAAGTTTACTGAAATATAAACACCAAGAACCAGAAACTTCCGAATCAGCATAGCTAGTATTCTGGAGTTCACATACCAGGTACTACTCTTTATTCTCTAGCTGAGAAGCCAAAATCTGAAAGCAGCTCATACTACCTCCATCATATGAAAAAACTGTAACATCAAGGGGGAACAATACAGACAGCAATCTGTGCTCGTTTTGGGAACTCATTTTTCATTTACTCATAATTTCATTTCTCAGTCATCCAAACAGGAACTATTGTCAAATTAGTCAAATCCAAAATAAAAGGAAAAAAAAAAAAAAAGTTGCATCCATTTCAGTACACAAGATACCAGAAAATAGTTCAAGATAAACTGCAATGAGGATTGTATTCTTCAGTCCAAGCACATGCTGAAGAGCTAAGGAACCTTCAAAACCCAGACCTAAAGCAAGAATGTCAGAAAACACAACACAGCGAAGATAAACACAACTTTTACAATCACACTTACCTTTTCATTTTGACACTAAAGAGAAACTCACCAACACAAAAAGAATCCTTAACAGATTTCCAGTGAGAACAGTAAGACAATGCTAATAACATCATCAGATATATGAGTTGGAAAAGGGATTCTAACATCTACCAGGCAAATTCCAGAACCCCATTTTTATAACATTAGAGACACCACAAATTTTCTAGAAGTATGAAGCTCTTGTTCCCTCTGTGAAAGCAGCATAACCAGGTCCCAGGTGTCTGTACACAAAATGCAAGAATCATGGGAAATATGAGGAACTAGGAGTTATTGCACAGTTATGCGTGTTATCTGAATTGCTTGTCATCCAAGAGGATGAAATCACTTATAAGGATTACAGAAAATGTGGTAGGGTAGCTTACATGATAGGAGCAGTGCCACAAAAAGACTCAGGATATTTTGAGAAGGATGGGCTAAGAAGGCAAGGAGATTCTTGCGAAGGAAAGGAAGTCTTTGGCTTTGAAAGAGGTAAGAAAAGAATGAAAAAGTTTTTGCATGAGGGTTAGAAGACAGAACAGCACAGGTGACATTAGGGCAGACATCTGCTTCAAAGCACCTGATCAAGAGAGCAAAACAGACAAAGCCTTCTTAAGAGATGCCTTACAATAAAGGCCTAGTTTTCACAGAGGACTCCAACATCTGCTACAAGGTTAATACAGCATAATGAAGACAATCAGATTTTTTGGAAGATGCAGAAGGCAATTTCTTGACACAACTGACCAATGAACCAATAGGAATGTGAAAGTTGATGACAACTAAGAGGCAGTGACAGTGTGTAGTCACCCTGACCAGAAGACCATTGTAGATCAAGCAGTTCATGATCCAAATCAGAGTTCACCTGAGGAGGCCCAGAGCTGTGCTGCCCACATCCTTGGCTGCAGGATACATTTAGCCAGCTTGTTGTAACAGTGGAGCTTGCAGGCAGCCCCCAATCAGCCCCCACAGTTATATCACTTGTGTGGCATTGCCTTTAATCTAAAAGCACAGCAAACACACATGTTCACACATGTACTTCTATTCTGTTTGACAGTAGAAATGATTAATATTTGTCTCACAAGAAAATCCAGTAATAGCTTGAATAATGAAAATGGGGTAACCCCTTCTTACAGACAGTCTGCACAGTATGTTCCACCCCTATCAGAGGCCCAACCAATGCTGCACAACTCAAGGGTCCCAGCATCCAAAGGGATGTAAGATTACTTATACCATTCTTACTTTATTAAACCTAACACTATAATGAAATAGCACTTTACATGACATTTTACAGAGTCTTGAGTGCCTTTCTTACCGGGATTACAACAGACCAGCATCTCATGATGCAAAACAATATGATATAGTGGAATTTAAGGTCCTGAAAGAATTAAGAAAGAGGGACAGTAGAATCACAACCCTGGACCTTCAACAGAACAGATTTCACCTTGTTCAAGGATCTGCTTAGAGAGCGCCCTAAAGGGTAAAGGGGTCAAGAAGGGCTGGCTGTTCTATAAGAATGACTTCCTCAAAGCATAGGAGTGGCCCACTCCAACACACAGAAATGAGGGAAAAGTTTCTTGAGTTGGCCAGCATTGGTAAATGGGGAATTCTTGGCTGAGCTCAAACACAAACAAAGAGTGCAAAGAGTGCAAAAGTGGAGATGAGCTACCTGAAGGAACAGAAAAGCATACCCTACTGACCAGCAGGGTCACAGTTTCCTTAATTTTTCCTTTGAAACTAAGGATTTTGAATCAAAGGAAAAATTAAGGAAACTGTGACCCTGCTGGTCAGTAGGAGATCTAGTGATAAGACACACGGAAGATATTAAAATTAAATCGAATTATTCTGTTACATATGCATATCCAATTATATTTTCTAATGGGTAAACTATACCTTTAAGAGGTCAGTAAATATTTCTTCCAGATATTCTGAAACACACACAAGACTTATCAGAAGACAATGCAGGAGTATTACTTAAGGCTCATACAAGACAAAACTAAATACTAGACTAAGAGGAAACTGTCTGGAAGTATTAAATCTATTAAAAAGGTTATTCTTCATTATTCTTCAATGCACTGAAGTGGACAAATAATTCTGTAAACTAACATTTCTTTTTGCTTGTTTTTAATAAGGGAGTTCAGTGGTGTCTATCTAAAAATATCTCATACTATAAAGAACAACCCAAACCAGACATACTTCTAAAATAAAAGATCAGAAAAACCATCTTATTAGACAGGACATGTTGTACATATAAGAACAAAGGGCATTCAATTTCTAAATCATTGAACTGTATTCCCTCAGGCTCCAAAGGGCTCTCGTAACACACAGCACATAAGCAATAGAAAGGACAAGTCTAGGAGAATACATAAATTTCTATTGTGCTTTTAGAGAATCTGCATCACCACACACCTTCCTGCACACCTAGCTAACCTAAAAAACCCCATAAATTTACACATACGGATATATGTATATAGGCACCTTCCCTTCACATATTTTCAGTGTTCTTTCCTGTAAGTTTCTGCCAGCCCCCCAAACCAGCAAGTCTAAAAGTGGAAAATCATCAGCTTCCACCCTTTGTTATTTATGTAATGATCAGCTTTAGGTGTCTAGGTATTTCATGCTCATTTCTTAAGATGCAGTCTATTCCTTATTTACCAGATAATAATGAAATCCTGCTCTGAAGGAAAAAAAAAAAAAAAGTTGGGTTTTTTTGGGTTTGTTTTTGGGTTTTTTTTGTTTTTTTTTTTTTTAACAGACTTGCATCTGTGCTCTTCTCAAACATTCAACTGAACTTTGATAAAACCCTGGTTAGATAAAGCAATGCACTATGCATGCTCTGCAGATGGGAACTTAACCCAGAGTTAAAATCAGTGCTTTCAAAGCATTAGTATAACAGCTATGGTTTGGTTGCCTGCCAGTATAAATCCTTCTTCCTCTCCAGCCTGGCCCTGTGATGAGCTCTGCCTCATTCTAATGAATGACCCCCTGTTCCAGTGTCATCATCTTGTCTACCTAGAGACAGTCTCCGCTTATCTCAGTCGTCCAAGGATGTATTCACGTCATTTCTACAAACTCCTCCTAATTGCAGCTACAATTTTCAATGTTCCTTCTATATACACAGTTTATTACCTCACAGTATATCAATACATTCCCTTTTCACACTGACTTTCAGTCTTAAATTTTTCCTCTAAGCTTCCTTCTTCACTGTGCCTGTCTTTGGATACCTATGGTTCTCCCACAGCACCCTCCTATCTTTTTATTAAGTAACAATATTGTACTATCAGCTTTGTATCCCATGTCAGAGTCCTCCTAACATTTGTGCCTAAGTCCCTATTAGCAAAAGATAACTCTGCATGAAGCTGCAAGCCCACACTGCAAAGGGGATAGTGGTTTTATTTAAAAGGTCAAATATTTGACAAGTTTTAAACATAAGCAAAGATTCTTTTCCTCAGCCATGTTCTCTGACACTGACGAACTGTTCAAGTTGCTTTTCTTTTCAGAAAACACAGCCAAGATCCAGTAAATAAGCCAAGACAGCCTATTTTAATAGTTTGTGAATATAAAATATATTTCCACTATTTTCAAACCAATGTACTCCAGTATATTTCCTTATGAAAAGTCCTCTCACTAAAAGAAAAAAAAAAAAAGAAAAGAAAAGGAAGGAAAGCACTTTTCAGAACATCAGATCTGGTTTATCTCAACATTATTTGTATTAGCGTTACATCAGGAAAAAAGCACAGATAAACAAGTAAACTTTATGCACAAACCACAATTAGCAATAAAGTACTTGTGATAAAAACATGTTATATACTAACGTAAACACAGTCATTCTGGAGGAGCTACTTCAGTTTTTCTGATAATGTTCCCTTAGCAAAGAAAGAACATATATAAAAAAATGACAAGGTATTTGTTTCTTATGCCATTCTCTCCAATTTAAATCCATACACACATGCTGATGAAAGACACTGTGGCAAAAAGCTACATATTTATTGACGCACCGACCGGTGGATTATATATTGGAAAACGGTTGCAATTAGGAGCCAACTCCTCGATTCACACAGAATTTACCCTCTCACCAATACAATGGAGACACATTGATTTAAAATAGCTGAGAATTTTATCCTGGCATGTTACCACTGTTCATAAAGAGGAATATAAATACTTCTACATTCAAATTCTTAGACATAATTGCTAGCTTTGCACAAAAAGGAAAGCACTACATGCTGAGTGAACATGACCAACGATGGCCTGGTATATACCATACATAAATTAAAAATACAACAACATTCTCTAGTTTTTATACTGTTTCTGGGTTTCTTATGTGGTGCTGAATAGACTTACTCTGTAATGCACTCAGTTCAACTGTGCTACCTACAGACAGATTACGTGGAAAAACATCTTTCTTAAAAAAAAAAAAAAAAAAAAAAAAAAAAAAAAAAAAAGCCCATCCCATCAGCAGCCAAACAAAAAAACTCACATGCTCTTGCATTTCCAGGTAATTCTGTTAAGACTTCATGAAAGTGAATTAAATCTTTGTTTTCCTATACAAGTAGGAAGGTTGCATTAAAAAAACAGTTCTTGATCAAGGAGAACAACTACATATACGATCCTGCAATATGTTTTTTTCTTCCTTCGTACACAAGTAACTTAATGCACAATCTTTGTTACCATGGTTTGGTAGAAATTCCCATTTTGAGCTAGTTAGTGACTGGTTTTAGGCCTCACCTAAAACCTACCTCTTTAGTTTATAACATGTTTGAAATTAAAAGAATTAGAATCTTCTCCCCTTTTCTTTCTCCCTTCCCATTACAACAGTGTTTCTCTACAACTTCAGTTTCATCATCCTCATTCTAATCAGTGATTAATATCACCACCTTAAAATTTCTGTCTATAATTTGGATCTTTTCTGTCTTAAGGTAAATGAAAATCAGGAGCAAACAGGCAGCATCTTTTCACACCTTCAAGCTCTAATTCATACTGTCTCTCCAACTCTCTTCCTTAACAGTTACTTTTCCTCTGTATTTAAAAGGAATAAGCCAGGTAAAAAATAACCAAATCCATCAAAAACGTAAAGACCAATAAATTATATTTATTATGATGCCTACAATTAAACATGAACTAAACTCCCAAGGCAATTATCAAATGTTTTCTAGGCAACAAGCAGGACATGTCTGCTCTGAATCTAGGTGGTACCTTGCAAAAGAGCTAGGGAGAGGTGTGTCTCAACATATTTTACCAAGGTGTAAAAGAAAAAAGTTAATATGACAAAAAGTCAGGGAAATAATGGGAAAAACAGATGCATGTCAAAGCTTAATTTTTAGATAGTTACTCTTTTTGAGTAAAACAGCCCCTAAAGTCACCTGCTCTTAGAGGCTAGGTGCAGTTTTTTTTAACTAAGTGAGGATCACAAATCAGTAAGCTTAAAAATCACAATATACCTTGCCTTTTCTTTAGATCTCCAAATACTGGAAACCCTAGGTCTTAGTAAACCCACATGCTAGAAGTTTTAATAAATACCACTTTGTTTCAGAACTTCAATACAGTTGTTTCAAAGCTTGAAGCTGCAGGAAAAAAAAAATGGTGCAACTACCTACAAATTTAGATCCTCACAAGCAATTCAGTGTCCCTACACAGGCTGCAAGAAAAATCAATGTTCCCTGCCAAAGAAAAGCCTTTCCTTTCTAGTCACCTGGTATACTGTAAGGTATTCTTATAGAAACTCTGACATTATACTATACTGTAAACTCTTTCAAATGAGGACATAACTAAAAATATGCAGAACTTAAATTTCTTTCAATAATGCAGGAAATCCTAGAAACTTCTTGAGACATGGGAGGTTACCCTCCATAAAGAAGAGAGCTGCCTAGTATAAACTATATTGTCACTACTAAAGTATGCTCAAACTATTCACCTTGAATTATTATTCTGTAACTATCCTAACCCATCCAATTTACCAAACACATTCTATTGAGTGTTATAAACTCCCACAAGCCTGACAAGGCTTCAGCTTGAGATACGATCTTTCCAGTTTATAATTTTTTTTTCCTTTAAGTCAGTATAATAGTGTAAGCCACTCCAAATATATGTCCTGTGCAAAAGTCCTTCTGTGTACATGTTAAAAGCCGTTATAGGAAGTCAGGCCCTCTGCACACTGTTAACTATTTCTAGAAAATGGTATAAACTACATATAAAGACTTTTATATATTCCTGGATTGCTACAAATGAATCATTTTATGATTCTGAAATGCTTTGCTTCAGAAAAGTATAACTTAATTTTGTTATATGACTACACTGTAGCTCGAAAGACAGCAAAGTACTTTACGTCAGAGTTCCCTGTTGATGAGCAGCAAGTTTGGATACATCCAACTTAAACAGTAGTTAAAAATAGTATAGACAGGTTGCCAGACTTCATTTTTGTCTGAAACGGGGCTTTTTCTTTCCTTTTTTACTTCTTCCTCTTCCAAATTAAAATCAACAAGCACAGAAGTCAGTGCTTTCCCAGTGCAGTTTGATTGTCCAACACCTTGTAGAAATTCCAGATGCATCCAACTCCCTCCTGCTCCCCCAAGACAGGTAAGTACTTATACAGCAGTATTTGGTAATTCATTTGACGTCTAATTGACTGTTTGAGCATAAACTGCATTCCAAAACATCTTTTCTTTTTTTCTTTTTTAAAAAACTCTTAGTTGAGATTCATGAAACATGATTAATACTTCATATATTTCAGATAAATATTAAACACCAAAAAAATGGAGGTTTGGTAGTAGATGTAGCCATTTCCTCTGACATTATTGCAGTTAGAAAACTGAGTAACTGACTGCAAGGAAAAGCACACCCCAGCTGCCACATTGCACACATAGTCACATCTCAGTTATCAAAAGTCATTGTTTCACCCAAATAACAACACTTATGCCTGAGTTAAAGCAATTTACTTACCTTGTGTCTGCACTTAAGTACGACGCCATAGGCTCCTGAAACAAAGAAGATAAGAGATAAACCATTTCAAAGCAGAAAAAATAAAAGCAGCATAAAACAGTCTTCAGTCACCTCCTGGCTATAGAAATAATACTGATCCCAGTATTATTACCCAAACTTGCACATACAGGTATTTTACTAAATTTCTGTGCACTGAAACAATTTTATAAAAATTGTTTGAAAGTAAATGGATTCTAAAATGCTGAAATTTTTAAAAATATACCTGCAGAGAAGTTTGATAACTTACATCTCCCCTAGTATCACTAAAGAGAAATTAATATATTAAACTTTTAAAAAAACAAAACCCACAAAAACCCCCACAACCACAAAACTGTCCCATTTCTTTTCCTTCCTTCTTCCAAACTTCTCCTTCTGCCTGAGAATGGAATTAGAAGGAGCTGTAGAGAAAAAAATCTGGTATTTCTTAAGATCTGCATACAAGCAATATTTTGCAAATGAAAGCTTACTACCATCAAGGGGACTAAGCCAAATCTATATAAAATTCCAATTAATTTTCTATTAAGATACTACTTACCTTCACCTACAACCCCAAGGATCTCAAATTTATTCATCACATTACCAATGTTAGGAATCTTCATCAAGACAAATTCCTCTTACGGTGAGAGCCACAAAACATGGCACAACGGGGAGCGTCCAAAGATTTTGCAAAAGGCAATTGTGAAAAGGCTCTTGGAAAAAAAAAAAAAATTCCACCTTGATTAACCAGACTCCTCACACCTTTTCTTAATTTCTAGGCAGCCAGTAGCTTCCTGGAGAAAGAAGAGAAAATGTAATTAGTGCTTCATTTATTTCAGTAAAAGAGTGCACTGGTATATATACACATCACACCAAGATTGTCTAACAATTGTTAGAAGACAATTAATTTACTTCTTTTATGATCAAGACTGTTTAGCAGCATGTATAATGGCGGAACCTACTGAGAACATGTATCTGACAGAACAGCTGGCCTTGTAATTCCATACTTAGTATGTCTATTGCAATAGTAACTAACTTACATCGTTATTTTCTACAGGACAGAAGCAAACAAAAATGTTGATAGGAATTACCACTGTGAGCAAGAATACACCTATAATTGCTTATGTTCTCAGCTTGGTGTACATTGACAGGTAGGTATAAAAACAAATGGTGTTTAGTCAATTTATTACTTGTTCACTGCAATGACAAAAAGGATAAGGTAGAAAGAACACTAAACAGAAAATATTCTTCTACTACTATTTTCTGTGATTGTTTAAGAAAATAAAGGAAATTATTTGCTAGACTGACTAGCAATCAGATATAGAAAATTATTCCCATTATAATGGCAATGTAATAAACAGGGGGGAAAAAAAAAGGGGTTTTTTTCCCCATGTTTCCCAAACAGTGAAGCAATTTGTCAAATCAAGCAACTATACAGAGGGAAAAGAACAAAGTTTTTTGTGTTCTGTTCTAGGCTCACCCCATCTCTCCTATAATTTTCTAAATCCGATAAACTAAACACACCAAAGTTTGGTTTTGCTAATTCAGACTGCATTTTTACCACTAATATTAAAGACATATATTCCACACACAAAAATGGGAAAAAAGCTAAAATAGCTTCACCATGAATTGGAAGAATATCATTTCCACAGCTCAGTGCTCCAACAACAGGACTACTCATGAGGAACATGACAGCAAGATAGAAGTGGACTCATTTAATTAATTTATGTGTAATGGGTGAGTGTGACCTAATGATACTGGCTTCAGCTCACACACATGGAAAGCCTCATTACTATTTACCATAAGCTAGGGGTGCTGGCCAAACGCCCTGTTAAGTCATGCACAACAAAAAGGATGACTTAAGGGTGGAGGGACATCACAATGACAGTAACCTCAGCAAGATACAGGGAAATAATTTGGGGGGTTTTGTTATTTTAGAAGCAACAATCTAAACAACCACAGCATTCTGGAAACAAACTTTGAAAACAAAGCAGTGACTTCCAAATTAAAGGGATGGTTATGGGGTTTGTTGTTAGTTTTTCAAAACAGTTACCCACTCCTTAATGGATTATTTCAGTGGTTTAATTTACTGTTTTAATTAATCTTTTTTTTTTCTTCTCTTGTGAATTGTATAAATACCCTTTCCTTTCCCTTCCCTATACTCTCCTCCTGTCTTATTTGGCATGTACTTCTCACAAAAGCCTTTATGCTGTTTGTCCAGGCTTTCTGGTTACAGTAACAAACTGAAAAAAAAAAAAAAAGAACTCCTAGAAAAAGCACGAGCATGTGCTTAGTTGCACCCATCAACATCAGAACAGAGCCTGCACTGAGCTGCTTCATCTTTCTACTGAAACAGGCTGGTGCCAGGCACATGGGCACAGCAGGCTGTTCCCATGCTGCAGCTGAGTGACAGAAATACAGCTGGAGACCTTGAAAGAACCATTAATGCCATAATGTAAGCAGGACGCAAGAAAACAGGTCCGCCACGTTCAAACCCTCAAAAATACTTGCTGGAAAGAAAGGAACAGTCAGAAAACATACACTCTGTTTTCTATTAGCACTATTCAATAACATCCCCAAATCCACTACTTCAGTTCCCAACATTATTCATTGACAAGTCTTTGTAGAAATTAGTTTGCAATAACATTACTTATTTGTTATTATCACCATACATTGTCCTTCTGTCCTACAGTGTACACAATACTTTTTAGATCTATGACAAAATAGTAATGAAGCTTATGAGATAATGGATCAAAAATTCAACAAGAAATTTAGATGCAGTTTCCTCTGTCCCTCATTCATAGTTTCTAAATTTCTTATAAACTACTTACAGCTATATAGGCCTGCAGCTTCTGCAAGCATATTCAATACGTATCATTTTTTTATTATAAATAAAATCCAGTACTACACACCTTCCTCTCCTCACAATCATGCAAGTTTTCCCTTTTTACTTCATTAATAGTAAGAGCTAAAGAAAGCTCATCTGCTTGTTACACTGGTGCTCCTTGATGCACGACATCTACAGCAGCATTCACATGTAATTCCCTAAAGGTAAAAAAAGTCTGTCAATTCACTTACCGATGTTCATTCACCACTAGTAACAATTAGATAGGCCATTTCGCTGGGCCCAAAGAAACACACAAACCAGCTTCTACAGTTCTCCCCAAAGTGCATCATGACAGACAGCAAAGGTAATATAGATGCACATATAGGGGGACTCCCAAAAGTGTACTTGAGTGACCCACCTCTTTCGCGCTAGCTCAAGAGTCATCTTTGTGCACAACTCTGCTGAGAGCACTTTATGAGAACCTAATCTTTAAATGAAAAGGAGAGCTAATGAAAAGATGACAAGTGTCATGAAGCAGTAGTATGGATTCATACCCAAACACTTTTTACAACAGCTCTTTTGCCACATCTCCTCAAGCAAGACACTAATTCAGACTAGTTCTCTCCTGCAACATTAGTGAAGTCAGACTTGCTAGACCCATCTAATCCCTAGACAAGACGTATATATTTGTTTGAGATCTCTGCCTTCAAAATCTCTCTGAAAGACTAAAAAGAAAGTGCTAAAAATACTTGCTCAGTGGGAGCACCCGCTGAACTTTCTGGGATATTTCTGCTTTTCGAAAGGCACTGGCCTTGTTAAGACTATTTTTGAAACCACTGATTCTTGCAGAGAATCTGGTAACATGAACTCAAATTCTGTACATCACTTGTGAACGGCAGAGTGAGCAACTGTAATAATAAAAATAAAATTGAGATGTTTTAACCAAAAAAGTAGGTCCAAGAAAGTTACCCATAACTTGCATTATTCTCTAACTTTGTGAAGACAGTGTATTATTTCAAACCGAACACTGGAAATAGCAAGGAAAACCTTATTAATAGCAACCACCGTATCATTCTTTGCACTGAGTACCATATAGGTCTGTTTTAATAAGTTGCCTGCTGGCTAGAATGATAAGCCTTGCATAAGAGGAATTAAGGCCACTCTTTACCTCTCAAAGGTTCTCAGTTGGGAAAGCACTCACTCTCCTAACATCCCTTTCAGAAGAATCCAGATTCACAGTACATCAACAATTTATCAATTAAACCAACAGATCTCTGAGATAGTTTCAATGTTACCTTGGCATTCTACAAAACACAGAGCCAATTCAGCAAAAAGAAACAAGAATAAATTACTTCATCCAGAGCTGTAACAATGTGAGGTTTTAATCAAATGTAGTTGTTTTGCAATAGGATGTAAGGCTATACATAAAATCCCAAAACTATATAAGCATTCTGGGAATGAACAGATGGACTAATACAGCATTACAGTACCTAATCATTTACATTTAAATTAAAACAATGGGGAAAAACCCTAGCTCTTCTCCAATACCTTTTCCTTTCATGAACACTGAGAATTCTAGAGCATCATCCAAACACATTCAGTTTAACTGCTCACTCAAAGGCCTCAATCCTAAACAAAAATGCCACACATTATTTCATAATCATCAATAGCTGAGTGGGGTGGGAGGAAGCACTTTTTACATAGTTAGATTTTAATAGAGACAGTGATAATTATAAAAAAAACCTGAGGTGGGCATTTGTCTTCACAAAATCTGGAAAAATTAAACTCTGTTCTAGAAATACAGATTTACATATCAATGTGTTGTACATCAAATGTACAGTTTGTTTCATACATCAAGACAGAGAAAGTGCAATTTGCACTTGGATGAAGTCAGTTACAAACTTCTAATAAACTTCAAAGTCATCCATTAGCTTTCAAACAAGCTTCTTGCCAGTAGGTAATACAGCCCTCTTGCTTTCCTAAAACAAGTAAACTTAACCTTCTTATTTACTTCTTACTTATACTCAGTGAGAAGATTCAGTTAAGTATTTCTATAGGCTGGTTATATTTTTCATCTGTTGACTAACAAAACAGCGGGTCAGTAAACAGACAAACAACTTATACCATATAAGCATTTTTGATGGTTATGCATTAACCCAAACCCTGACAGATCTTTGGCTGTACAAGGTACACACGTGGAAGAAGACATTCACCACCTCTATTAGTCATGATGTATCACTACTATAGCACCTTTCCTTCTCCTCCCCTTTATATGCATAGTTCTATTTCTTGAAATTTTCCAGGAAAACCCTAGTTTGAGTTACTAGCACCTAATTCAGTGTTGTAACAGAATATACACATGACAGGGTCAAGAAAATAGTCAGAGAATTTTTTCTGGATTTACTGATCCAGAAGAATGCTCCAGGGATTTTGTGAAGAATTACAGATTAGGAAGAACAAATTCAGTATTTGAACAGCTGTGAGGAGGAAGCTAGTAGTAATATTCTGACTTTGAGAATGGAGAGGAAAAAAATACAATAAAATACAACAATCATATTGCTTGTGAAAATTTGCCAGTCTCACTCAAATTTGGAAAAAAGATACCACTTGTTGTTCTTCCATTTTATGGATGGACAGCAGAACTAATGGGACAAGGTTCTGGAGGAAGAGTGATCAAGATGTCATAATATGGAGGAACTCACAGTGTGGACATTGGGGGGAAAAAAAGCTTAAGAAAAGATAAAAAGCAACAAGAACTTGCAATTAAGCAAGCCATTTTTCATATTCTAGGATCCAATCTATCCTCCCCTGCTCATAAAAAAAAAAAGAGGAATGAAAAAGAACAGCTGGTGAAAATAAATACAGAATTTAGAAAACCATCAAGCTTGAATAAATTATGTAAAAGAAAACCACCAAGGTTGCTTGCACAAGCACACAGTTTTTAAAATTCAGCTTCAGCATGCTTTTATTGACTGCTAATAACATCATTGGAACTTGACTTCACTATTGTTGGGTTTTAGAGTTATTTTGCCTTTTTCTTTCCTTTTTTTATAGCTCTTGATATGCTGAAACCCGCAAACTCATCTGAATGAGATATACATTGAGGGAAGTCATTGTCACAAAACTGGCCTAAAAGGCAGCAGGCCTCCATGGCAGCAGGACCAGGGGTAGAGAGAGGAAGATCCTGAACAAAGTTCCCATCCTGCAGCAAGCACACAACTAGGGAAAGTGTTGAATCAGCTCCCAACTATTAAACATGTTGGTTATATTCCTAAAGGAAAACTGGGCTTGCTGACCAGGGCCCCAATAACGATTTGGTTTGGTTTATCTTGCTCTCTTGAGTAGTCTTCCTTTTGTATGCAAGCATAGATTCAAAAATAACTTCAGCTCATCCTGGATATATGAACTAAATTCACTTCTCTGAGTTAAAGCACAGGATTCATGAGCTTCTCTAACAGCTGTGGCCAACTCAAAAGAGTGGGTGCTTAGCAGGATGCTTCTAAGACCACAGTGACAAATAAGTAGACTGATTATCAAAGCTTGAGCACAAAAGCAGCTCCCATGAGTCATAACAGAAGGACAGGAAAGGCAATTTTGCTTCCATTTTAATCTTCCTCTCCAATAAGAACCTTAACAAATATATCTATTGTGGGTGTGACAGTTTCTTACGCAGTTTATGCTGGTCCTTACGCACACTGGGCGGTCTTCACCATACCTGTAGCAGCTCTGAAGAAAAACAACCAGTGTTCAGAGGCTAACACTTTCAACAGCAACCTCTTAAATCCAAAGCCTTTGCAGTTTCATCTGGCACAAGGAGATTGACACACATTCACTTCTATCAAATAGAGGAGCCCAACATTTGTAGTTGAAGTAAAATCACACTTCTGCTTACTGACATACTGCTAGGCAGACGTGGGCAAGGAAAAAAAAGTTGGGCATTTTTTTTTAGATAAAATAAGGTCTTATTTCATAACAGAATGCCTTCCTGTGGAATAAGATAGTATTTCTTTATCTGACACAATATTTGTAGTGGAGTCCTCAGAAGTTGGTTCTTTTATTTTAATCTTTCCCTCTCTTCTCAGAACACCAATCTCCATTAATATCCTATTCATTTGTCATGTTGCTTACTATTTAGTCCCATCCTATCTTTGACAACCTGCCATGGTCTTTCAATCCCCAGGCTATAAAATAATATTACAGGCATAGCTTTTTCATCTTTAATAATTAAAAAAAAAGCGCTACTATTTTCAGAGTTACACATTAGGACTCACTTTGTGACTCAATTCCCATATTCCTGTTTGAAGATTCATGCTTAGAAGAAAAAAAAAAGTGTTGAGCATAAAAGTCTAAAAAAAAAAAAAAAAAAAAAAAAAAGAGAGTACATTCAAAGTTCTGAGCAGAGAGAGTTCCTGTCCGAGAAAAGTACAATACATTACCTTTAAGGGAACATGTTAGAACCACTGAGCAGCCAGTTGAAGGACTGCTCTAAAGTTGGAGCTCAGCAGGGTATTTGTGGAAAAAAAGGGCCTCTCACATTCTCCAGTCCCTCTATTCTTTGGCAGTCTACTGCCAAAAAGCACACTGCTAGGTTCCTCTCCACAATAGCAGCAACCACTAACTGTGCATCAGCAATCCTATACCACCATGCTGGCAGCAGACAGAACAATAGATGCAGAAGACCTGGCCACTTAGAAAAAAGTCCTCTGATGCATTCCTAACTGGATCAGCCACCAAATCTTTCATACGCTCACACACAAAGCATACTGGTGATTTAAAAAGACTCTCTTAACTAGAAAAGACCAAAATTATTCTAATCTGACAAACTTTCTCCCTCCTACCAACCCAGTTTTGTCTTCATTGTTCTAAAATAACTCCCCTTCACATTCTAAAAGTCAGATGTTCCTCTCTGAACTGGCCTTGGCTGGGATGGAGCTTTCTCATAAAAGAACAGAAAAGCAAAGGTGAATATAAAGTATTTATATATAGCAAATGAATGCTGACACTAGGCATTCTAATGCAGATCAAAATAACCTCAATGACTACTCTTCCTTGTAATCTTCAAACATATCATTAAATACAGATTACTGGTTCACTATCTGAAGTAAAAAGAAAAAACCCAATAAATCACTTTTTCCTTTAAAAAAACATACCAAAAGACATGGGAAAAACCCCCATAAAAATATGAGGGGGAAGCCCCTCCAAATGTAATACTAAATTAATAAGAAAATACAATACATGCAAGAGAACAGAATTATATTTTAATTACACTATAAAATTATAATTTCTTCTCAATGCATTTTCCAGGCAAATAGTCAGAAGCATTTTATTTAAATAATACCAAGCCATTTTTGACAAAGTTAACCTTACAAAAAATGCCATCAGAAGTTTTCAATAAAGGACAAAAAGAAACCATTCAATTACTAACTGTCCTAATACCCAAAGACAGGTCATTTGAAGAATAAATTCACATTAGTATGCAAGCACATGTGCAGGAAACATATTTAAAGAAACAACTCAAAGGCTTTAATTATTGGTTCTTTCATGAAAGTCTTTACAAGTGATTAAAATACTCGGTAGCAAATGGCGTACAGTGGGGATTTTGGGGGAAGTGTTGGGGCTTTTTTGTTTTGTTTCAGTTTGCTTTTTTTTCTTTAATTAGAAAAAGACTTAGTAACTCCATCAATCAAAAAGCAACTTGCTTCAAAAAATCCAAGGAAATTGAAACCTATAGAAACATCCCTTCATACAAAGCTTTACCTGAGTGGGAAGATATTGCTACTATTTCTATGTGAGTCTATCACAAGAGATTTGCTCCAATTTAACAGATTTCTGAGATAACAGTGAGTACAATTAATACTAAAAATATTTGAATGTGCTTATTTTAGAACTTCATAGGGTATTTTTATTATGTCCATTATCAGAGTAACTGAACACCAACCATGTTTAAATAAAATGTGAGTTTTGCCACACTTCCTTGTTGAAAAATAAAACTGTTAAACTTACACAGGTGAATAAATCAGTTAAGTGAAACCCAAGTCAAGAAACCTAATCTCCAAAGTGGCTCAGGCTGCATTAAGACCTTATGACCATTATAATAAGCTGAAGTTCAATAAAAATATTCACATTCCAGATAGAGAATTAAAAAGAAAAAAGAAATCCCAACAATTCCTCTTAATTAACATAAGCTTCCTTGAAACAGAGGTTGAAAGCTTTGAGTCTTCTGGAATGCAGCACCACAGAAACAGCACCAGCAATCTATCAGGTACCAAGGGCAGCTCTAGTTAGGACTCTGAATATTAAACTGAAAACTCTGAAATAAACTTTGTGTTCAGTGTAAATCCACTGCAGAGAAAGTGCAGCAACAGAGCCATCAACCTGCAATGTTAAAACAGATGCCCTCATGCTGAGCTGCCTAGAACACCTTCAGGTAGGGGGACTTGAGTTTGTTATGTAAATTATTGCAAACGTATTTGGAAAACGAATTAAGGTAACCAAGTCAATTTGCAAAAACGTGTAAACAGCTTCCCAGTGGAGAAAAAAATTACAGAAACAAACCCACAAATTTAGAGCTTTCATCTAAAAGCAGCAAAAATCAACTTGAAAATAGTCAGGCAAAAGCAAAGACGACCAGAATATTATCTTTTGCACAAGATCATATGCTTATCTCCAACACTGCTAACTGCATCAGTGAATGGATTCTAATGAAGAGTTCATCTGTATACAAGAAAAAAATATGCTGGGAGCAACACTTACTCATATCCATTCATGTACCATTTGTTTTACCTAAACACAAAATTTAAGTTCTATTGAAATTATAACGAAACTGTGGTGGTGGTGAAAACAGGCTGTTGTGACTTCTGTTTGCTTTTGAATATCTGTACTCAAAAATCTCTTCAATGAGCAAAAGATCCACTTTTGTCTGATACAGCATGAAATAAAACTACTACAGTCAGGACAGTTCAGCACTTGGCAGTTTAAAAATTCTAAGATCTAGTCGTCATGGATTTAAAACAACTAGAGTATTAGCTAAAGCAGAAGTTCTTTTTCAGAAAAAAGTGAGCCACCACTGCTCTTCAAATTGCAAATCTGCAAGTGAACTCTAGGTTGGAAGACACATGCTTCTATTAGTATGCTACAAGGCAGGGGGCAGTTCTGCTACAAGAAAATTGGTACAACTCCTACCTTCAATAAAGATTAAAGGCAACTGAGAAATTAAAATTATCAAGGCTAACAGTGACATCCTGGATCGCAGCAAGGCTGAATGGGAACACTGCAACCAGGCTTGGACCACTGGAGAGACTTACTGCCTTAAAGAAACCATTTGAGAAAACTACTGAAATTTATAGAATACTTCCCCCCTGTATACCCTTCCCCTATGAATTTAAGCTACGGTGGAAAAATTGTTATTTCTAAACCTGGTATCTCTAATTCTATATTTGAACAGATGAGATTATGATTAAAACTTTATTTCTCAAACTTTAAAGACTTCAAACCCCGTATTATGAAATTGTACTGGAAAGCTTACAGTAGCGGGGGGCTACAGGGGTGCCCTCTGTGAGAAGCTGCGAGCAGCTTCCCCTGTGTCCGACAGAGCCAATGCCGCCGGCTCCAAGACGGACCCGCCACTGGACAAGGCCGAGCCCATCAGCAACGGTGGTAGCGCCTCTGGGGTAACGGAGAAAGAAGCAGGGGGAAAAGCTGCTGAATGACAGCAATTGCAGCCGGAGAGAGAAGGGAGAGTATGTGAGAGCAACAGCTCTGCAGAGCCCGAGGTCGGGGAAGGAGGAGGGCAGGAGGTGCTCCAGGCTCTGGAGCAGAGATTCCCTCCCCTGCAGCCCGTGGGGCAGCCCATGGCGGGGCAGGCTGGGCCCCTGCACCCACGGAGGTGAACGCAGGAGCAGATCTCCACCTGCAGCCCGTGGGGGACCCCACGCCGGAGCAGGTGGGTGCCCGAAGGAGGCTGTGACCCCGTGGGAAGCCCACGCTGGAGCAGGCTCCTGGCAGCACCTGAGGGGAGCAGCCCCGCTGGAGCAGGTTTGCTGTCAGGACTTGTGACCCCGGGGGCACCCAGGCTGGAGCGGAGGAAGAGTCTGAGGAGTCCTTCCCCTGAGGAGGAAGGAGCAGCAGAGAAAACGTGTCACCACAACCGCCATTCTCCACCCCCCTGTGCTACTCAGGGGTAGGAGGAGAAATGGGGAGTAAAGTTAAGCCCAGAAAGACGGGAAGGGTGGGGGGAAGATGTTTTATAAGATTTAGTTTTATTTCTCATTATTCTACTCTGATTCGATTAGTAATACATTAATTTTCCCCCAAATTGAGTTTGTTTTGCCCATGACTAACTGATGAATGATCTCTCCCTGTCCTTACCTCAACCTACAAGCCCTTTGTTCTGTTTTCACTCCCCTGACCAGTTGAGAAGGGGAGTGACGAAGCAGCTTTGGTAGGCATGTGGTGTCCGGACAGAGTCAACCCAGCAGAGAAACTTAATTGCAAAGACTTTTAATCACTTATGATGTTCACTTCTGTTTATTTCAACTGTTAGATGCATTCTTGGGTTTTGTCTTTAATGTCAAGCTCTTTGATACGGAAACGTTTTTGTTATGTTGAAGGCCTCTGGTGGTTGTTATAAAATAACTTAGAGCATGGTATCAAACATTACATCTTTATGGTATTGGTTCTTTGCATGAACAGAATTGCTGTGGTAAAATACAAGTAAATGAAAGTCTTACCAGGTAACTCAGGAAAAAACTTCAAAAACATTAGGAGACAATTTGATTAATCTCTGGAAACCAGATGTGGTAATATTTTTTTTTTTTTAATAATAAACAACACTTTTAATGCCAGCCTCCATAATGCCTTTAAAAAAATAAAATCAAGTAATAGCTTCACTTGCCATGGCAGCCTAGTGGTTTCCATTTAATAGTTAAAAGAAAAAAGATATTTTAAATATCACATAACATGAAAAACACCCTCAAAAGTATCACTTTTCAGCCAAACTTAATACAAATGCAGCCCGTACTTGTTTTATAACTTCATCCACCACCATCAATATACTTGCAAAACTTACATATCTAATGAAGCATGCTTAACTACTATTTTTGTCCAAAAGTTTAGTATTTAAAATAAAAGCCCAGTGAAAGAATGCCACAGTCCTAGTCAACATTATTATTCTGGCAAACATGTCTCTAAACAAATAGAAGAATTTTCTACTGAAAGGCATGAGCTACCTAAAAAAAAAAAAAAAAAAAAGTTAAAATCTAGTATTTACAAGTTAGTCTCTATAATCTGAAGAATCATCCAGATTAGAAATTTTATCTATTAATAGAAAAATATTTGAAGATAACTAGGAAATGGCAGGTGCATGGCCTCTCTCCCAAGCAGACTGCTTCACAAGTGCCAGTAGAGCTTCTCTCTGGTATGCTGATGGCTTTTGCATGGGAGATTCTCAGGGCAGCAAAAGCATGTCTGGATATGTTAGTGACCCAAAAGAAGACCTGGAAAAACAGGTCTTGAGAAGAGGGAGATGCATCTAAACAGTAAACAGTGTTGGCAGGTCTGCCAAAGGAAAGGTAATAAAAAACCCTCATAATTGGGATTTTCATCCTTCATGCTTCTCTCTGTCCTTTGAGTCTTCTAAGTTTAATTATAGAGTGGGGAAGAGAAGCGAAAAAAGAGGGAAGGCAATGCTGCTGGCAAAGGGCAAGAACGATGGGTGAGGAAGGGGAGCTACCCCAGGGAGTCACAGAAAACAGTGAAAGGCTAGTATGGGGAAGTTGTGGAATGAAAGAGGAAAACAAATCTAGAATGTTTCAGTCAAGAGCAATGAGTTTATCATGAGTTTTGAGATTTATATTAGCTTACAAAAAAAATAGAGTTGCAGCACCCAAAAGTCAATATTTGCATAGCTGACTCTCTTGATTCTAATATATCTATTTAATTCTTGTACAAATAGTCTTGTAACATTAAGGGAAATAGAATTTGGGAGATCTGAACACAAAAGTCTACTCCCAGCAAATCATTATTATTTATTTTCTGTAAAAGAAAAGTTAAAAATATGGAAGAAAGTAAGAGCTGGCAACACATGTCTCTGAGGAATGAAAAACTTCCTGAAGTTCAGTTATATCTACTGACAGAGGCTGTGAGAAAGCTTCTAAGGTGAAAGACTCTTCAAATCAAAAAGCTGAAACAGTTACCTCTCGTTTTCTGTAAGCAAGTTGTACAAAACTATATATATATATATATATATATATATATATATATATATAAATAAATAATGACAGGCCTAAATATTGGTCAACAAGAATCTAGAACTGAATGGGTACATATCAAGACATTTCATCATTCACCACATGCAGTAATCACAAAGCAACACCACACTGACCCCATGCCTAACAGCACATGCAATCAAAGAAGTCACTGCCCAGCAGGTAGGGAGAAAACATTTAAGTTACTGCACTATATTATTTCTTTCCACTAGCATTCTCTTTGTGCCTTTAACATTAGAAGAGTAATCTCCACTTTCCTCTGTAATCCAGACAAAATGTCAAATATAATTCTTGTAATCTTCTTTGGATTATACCACTTTCTTTGCTGCTGAGACTGCATACTAAACCAGTTTCAATGGAAGTTTAACACTTATGCCTCTTGTGGTGCTGAATACACATTTCCTATTCCCATCTGCTCATATCTCAAAAAAACCAAACACAACCAAACCCAACCTACCAAAACACTACTTTATAGATCTGAATACCTGCTGCTAGAGACAGATTTTTATAAAGGCAAGTAACGTAAGAGTCTCCATTCTGAGCTGGAATTTCAAACATGGGTGTTAAATGCATTTCATAGTCTATTTGTATCCATTTTGCAACTGATAAAAATACTTAGTAGTTTAGAATAACTCCGTTTCTCTGCTTGCATACTCTGATTTTTTTAAAAAGGCAATATACTTTCAAGAGAATTTGCATGACAGCATTTTGCAACAAAACAGCTAAAGTATTTTTTCCCACTGCAAGGTATTTACTAGACTGCAGTAATTCTCTTAGCACTTTTAAAGCTTGAAACACACCTTTCTGTTGAATGCTATGAGTCAGTTTTAATGACAGTGTTATGTTCTATTGCTCTGTAGCTTATGCAAGCGAATGAATTTGCATTAAGTACCCAACTTTAGAAGCCACCTTCTCTTCTCCATTGTTAATACTGAACAATGGTAAGAAAATTAGGCTACACTCCCTGCCTTGCTTATTGTTTTAAAAAGAATAAATCTAATCAGCTACCTGCAATGTAAAATGGACATAAAATCTGTTATTGTCACCTTATGGATATGTACTTTTTTCCCCAGAAAGCCAGTATACAGAAAAAAAAAAAAAGCGCAATAATGACAGTTTTCACATTTAGTAACACTTCAAAATTTTAGTCAATGTTACCTGATTAGCATGATTCTTTTCCCTTACCCTGCTTGCAGGAGAATTTACAATACATTTAAATGACTTAATCTTGAAGAAAACAGTTAACTTCACAAGGAGGAGGATAAAACAGTCCAACGTGCTAATTCAAGGGAGAAAAAAAAAAAAAAAGGGGGAGTAAAAATTATCACCTAATTTATAGATTAACTTTTGAAGACTGTCACTGCTGTCATTGGGGGAGTATGCAATAGCTTTGACTTTTTCAAGAAATTAAACAAGAAAAAGTTATAATGCAACATCTTTTGTCATGATGCATCTTTTAGTCCAAACAATGGTCCAATCTAAGTATGCTTTTCTGTCATTTGCTTTGTCCCCTCATCTGTAATCCCCCAAACCCCTCATCTTCCTAGAACAGTACATTTTATATATATCTATATCTATATCTATCTATCTATCTGTATGTTGGGTCTTTTGGGGCCTTTTTCTTTTTATTAAAAACATGATTACACTTTGCTCAGCTTGACAAAATGAGGGTTTGGCTAATTTGTTCCTACAAGTATGACTGGCCCCTCACAAATAGACCCACAAGTAGCTATACAGACATATATAGTTAATGGGGGTTTTTTATCTCTACATATATATCCAGAGAGAAATGCACATGTGCAAGCACCTGCTCCCAATGACAGGGGACAAATTCCTCCATACAGTAAGTTTTTTTCTTAGAACTTCAGCTAAATGATCATGTTCCTTTTCTTTATTGAAAATGAATGTGAATAAATTGGATTACCTCTTCTAATCTCTACCTTCTAGAAATGAATCATACATAAGCTAAAAGCTTCCTCCAAATCAAAACTTAATCCCTCGTTAGCACTTTTAAACAGGTCCCAAGTTGCCCAAGCAAAAAAAAAAAAAAAAAAAAAAAAAAAAAAAAAAAAAAAAAAAAAAAAAGTATAACTTCACAAGTTGAACTCTACAAGAATGAAGAAAGGGTCTGATGGATATGTTCCTCCATGGCTGGCAGATCTGCTATAAAAGGTTAAGCCACTAAAGTAATAAATGACACTTCTTCCATGCAGAAAAAGCACTAAGAAAGCCAAGAAAAAAACAGATCCCACACAGACCTGTAGACTTGAATACTGATACAGACAACTGCTTTCTGAAAGCTGTACATAGAAAACACATGTAAAGTAAAGCAACACTTCAGACGGAAGAAATTACATGTTTACAAACCTATAAAAGTAGCAGCTCATGAATTAACAAAGTAACTGCACCTGCAGCAGGGTATAACTGATATGCAAGTCACAGGTAAGAGATCTGTCCAGCATATTGGAGAACATGAAGACAACTAAGAACAACATCGACAGTCTCCAGCATTAAAAGAGGCAGTTTCTCAAAATACAAAGTCTGTCATTATTGCCCTGAGATGTGAAAGCAGATTATAATGCCATTTTTATTAATTTGCAATTAAAAACAGATGCAAAATCTAATACCATTCTCATCTTGTTTGGGGGTGTGAGGAGGAGGTATCAGCCCTTTTACTTATGTAAATGTAAGCCTCTTTTTTTTCTTCCCTTAGAACTTCTCCTTATAGTACTTGAATCTGCTCCAATAAGCAGCTCTCAATTCACTTCAGAAATATATTCCAGCTCTTGAGGTTCAATTAATTGGGGGTAGCGTGGGGAGGAATCCATCAGCACATTTTCCAACTATTACAGACTTGCTTCTTGGCAGGCTAACTTGGCCAACTGAGAACTTAAATAATTTTGTATCCTTAGCTCCGGTGGTGGTGAAATGCAATGATTTTACTTCTAATTCAGCCTGCAAGCAGCAGTAGCAGCAAAGTAAGACTAAAAATAGAATACTGAACATTGTTAACTTCAGGCATTCTGCAAGACTTCCCAGCACATTAACATTAACATATATATCCATCACACAAGAAAAAGGTTAGCAAAACATTTAATCCAAGATTCACAGATATTCATACTGTAAACAAAAGTAACTATTTTGTTTGCTGAAAGAAGTGCTGATGAACTTTTTATAAGTAATGTTATGTTAATTTGTGCCCAGTAAATAGTTTTATAAATAATTTTAAAAAGGGAATGTCAAATGTCATTATTAGGAAGACAAATTAATTTGCACACAAAAACCCGAAGCAATGAGATCTTGCAATACTTCACTCCAAAAGCAGAAGTAAAAGATTTCTTATCCTCACCCACTTTTTAAATACACTGTGCCAGCAAAAATAGTTTCCATCCTCTTCTATACAAGGGAAATCCCCTCCTCAGACACACTATACACAGTCAAGATCTCCTCACTGTTTGTAAACTTATGCCTACTTCCTCAGCAAACATACCAAAATCAATGTTTAGTGAAAATAAAAAGGAGAAGCAGCCTTCAACCCTGTCTCAAGCATCCAATTAAAGTGACAAAACATTAAACTTTCAAAGTTCAAAAACCTGAGACTAA
Source organism: Athene cunicularia (assembly GCF_003259725.1). Classification (NCBI taxonomy): domain Eukaryota; kingdom Metazoa; phylum Chordata; class Aves; order Strigiformes; family Strigidae; genus Athene; species Athene cunicularia. The sequence continues at coordinate 82,143,474 of NW_020799091.1, read as the reverse complement.
AAGTTTAGGCATAATACAACACATTTTAGTTGTAACAGAGGTACTGTCAAAAGCCCACTGAGCAAGTGTAATACATACAAAAAACCCAGAGCTAATTTAATTGATGTCCTTTCAGCAGTTTTGCCCTATTTAGATTTATTCAGCTTCATTTATGTAAACTGTTTGCACACAGAATGTGCCAGTTTGAATTTGGCAAGGAAAACATGCTTTTAATATGTAACGTCTGATTTATTTTAATTTCTAACCTAATTAGTTAAAAACAAGTTTTGTGATGGTAGATTTACACTAAACTAAAAAAAATAATAATTTTCCCCAATAAAATTTATACAACATTTAAAGGTAACATTTTAAAGAAAATCTACTGCCATAAGAAGTAAAAATCTGTCTAGTACTGAAAACATTCTTCATAGTAAGATTATGTAAACTATTTAGGAAAAAAAAAAATCTACAAACCAAAGCCACAACAATATAAAGCATCAGCCACTGCTGTTGTGTTCCAGTTCATTCACAGGCGTAGAACTACAGCATTCACTATCCTCACTAGCAAGCTACCTACTGACAATAGTAAAGACATCAGCACCTATGGCTTGCCAAAGTGTATGACTGTGTTGATCTCGAAACACCATTTCTCTCACTCAGGGCTTCAAGTACAAATGAAAAAAAGCCAGGATAACTTCAAGTTTTCTCTTAGATCTAATCCAAGTCAGTTTTTGAGGTTTTATTTTTCATCCTCAAAAAAACTTCTCAGAGTGTAACACCAAGTCTCTGCACAAAAATCAGTTAAGACCACTGAGAATTGAAGAGTAAAGCACAGCCACACCACTAGAGGCTCTCTGATATCTATTAAATTCCACACAGAGATGAAACTAAAATTTTGATAAGCCTTCAGTTAACACCAACCAATTAACTTTCACATAGTAAGTCAAGACAACAGGAAATAAGAGTACAAAGCTCTCCACTGCGTTCTTTGCTAGACACCCAGGGTCTCAGTCCCAACATCATACTAGGGCTCTAATGTCCTTCATCAAAAAGATCTGCTGCAGTAAGGAAAAACAACTTCAGAAACCTAGCTCAGAGAAACCATACAATCCTAATATTCCTTCAAGTAAGTTACTTTAAACGTGAAATATAAAGAGTAGTTTGGGGCAATGGGAGTACAATAATAGAGTATTACAGCACTTTTAGAGATACTGTCCAAACTAATGTCATCAGGAAGCAACAGGTAACAATCCATCATTCCAAAAACATAGCCACACACATTTTTTCCACAGCAAAACACAAAAAATCTTTCTAGTTCTGTGCACATGCAGATACAAGAACAGGAAAAACAGCAGTGAGACCACACCAGAGGCACATCTCTGGGCCAAGGACATCTTCACTATGATTAAAGCAAGTACCTATGCTCATTCTTGTAACCACAATACTGCGCTTCAACAGCTCGCCAGATCCGAAAAAGAGTAGGAAACTCAGATAAGAACTTTTATGGCTGGAAGAAAGGAACCAACATTTGCTAAAGGCTTTACTTCCAGAAAAGCTACACCTACACTGAGCTTCTCTTTCAACAAGTAACTTAAAACATCACGCTTTTCAACATTCATAGGTTATTTGGCATCAGTGTGTAAACCAGCTACACTCAAACATGCTACCTTAATTATAAGTGTTCACCTTTACAACATGTAATTTAATTCACTGAAGAGCACTTGCCAATTTACTAACCAGCTTCTAAACACGTATAATTGAAGCTGCAAGTATCAGCTTTCATACAATAAACTCCTGACACCACATAACTTGTCAGACAGTAGAAGCAAAGATGCAAAAAGCTCTTGATACGTCAACCAACTGTTAGCAGCCAGAAACGCACCACTTGTCATATATATACAGTATATTTGTTTATATACACACATATATGTTTATAAAACTATGCACATACTACATAGTACAATAGTTACATGGAAAAATAACAGGAGAGGAAAAATGTAAAGACGCATTTGTCTTCGAAACTATCTGGATGGTATACCAATAACCACACCCAGCCTGTGGAAAATAAAAACTGGTTCCCATAAGTGAGCAGCAGAGCTATGAAGGAGGTACACCAGATTGGAATCACAGAATAATTCTGGCTGGAAGGGACCAGAGGAGATGCCTGGTCTGCTGTCGTTCAAAGTGGGACAGAGGCATTCAATCAGGTTGCTCAGGACTTAGTCTATAATATTTATTTGCAAAGCATTCCTAAAAAGATAAGCTAGAACAACATGATGACAGGAGTTCTTTGACTATAGCATCTGAATAAAAAAATCAAAAGATGCTGTATCATATTTACAGCCAAATCAGTAACAACAAGAAAGCAATCCACACAAACCCCAAACCAAATCAACAAATTTAAGAGTATGAGGATGAGCAGATAATTATTCAACAGTTTCAAGGGAGCTTCTGTACTGAACATTCTTGTATTAACATTTACATTTAACAAAGCTAATTCAACTGCCCAAGTTGGTTGGTTTTTTGTTGTTTAATTGTTGGCACTATCTTCCAATATCATAGCAACTTATTACAGTATGCCTATGCTAAGAAAACTGAAGTCTATGAATGTAGTTCTAAGTTTCATGCCATCTCCTCCTCTTAAAAGCTTCTCTAATGGCACACAATTAGTCTTGAAAAGCTCTAAAGGAAAATTAAGTTTTTGTTCTCTGCAGTCAACCTAAGTGGAATCTCTCTATTTTCTTTAGCATCACTCTGGCTGATAGCTGCTTTTTTGCACTCAGGGAAGACCTCAGCAGTTGACTGGGAGCCACTCCAAGCCTGCAAATAAAGATGCAGAAGGAAAAGGTGCTTGTCAATCCCCAAAATTACGATTCTAAAAAGCTCTGTGTTTACTTGGTTTCTTCAATTAAATGCATTCAGTACACAACAAACGTGTTCCAGAAGAAGATACAACCCATGAGCTGAATAATCAAATCAAAATCAACTGAGATTGTGGGGTACTTTTTAAGGTGTTCCCCCACTGCTAGCAAGTCTTCCACAGAACTTGCAGCTCAATCCATCTAAATAAGCCACAACAGAAATGGATGACTGGAAATTCCACACACAAGATATAAAGCCTGTACTTTCTCTAGGCCCAAGAAAAATAATTTGCCTTTATTTTCATGTTGTTCAATCCAAAAAAAGTAACATTTTTTCAAGGTAATGTTTTTGTCTACTTAAGACCTTTTAAGAGTTGTGCTCTAAAATAACTTCATCAGTAGCCAGAACAATGACTGTAATGAGGGACTACAGTCAACTAAATTAAATAGGTACAGTAAGCAAAAAGCATTGACAAAGATTCTTTTCAGGACAAGAGATGATATTTTGCAAGACACATGATATTTATTTTTATACTTTAGTCATACAATAATACTACAGATCTTTTTCTTGAAAGTAGCACATTATTTTATGTTAAGGTGCTTTGCTGATATTAATTTTGTACAGCTTAACATTTATTTTTGCTGTTACAAAAGGTTTGATTTTGAATTAACATACTGCACATGGAAGTATTCAGTATACATACAGGTATGCAGTGCACCTTTTAAAAAAGGACAAGTCTTCACAAAAAAATTAATATTGAATTCAAACACAAAAGGGAAAAAGTACCATACTCAAAAAATAGCATGTGTCTCTTATCTTTTCAATCAAATCTCAAAAAAAACTCGTTATACATGGAACAGCAAAAGATTACTGGCTTCAGATTGCTGTAATGATCGTCAGGCCAGTACAGTACAGGCAAAAAGGTGTAAAATAACATTGGCAACATATTCCATCTGAATATGATAGAGTACATCCTTGTTGACTTCATTTAAGCAAAAATTGTTCCAAGACCTTGTAATTTTTAATATACCAATTTTTCACATGAGAAAAAATATGAAGGAACATATCCCCTACTGATTACTCCCCTCAAGTGTCAGTTCATGTAGTTTTGATTCAAATCTACATATTATCCTTGAAATGACTGGAAGAATATTTCAGATATTTTCAGAAATTTATCAGAATTAACTCTTAGTTAATGTAACACAGATTTTTCAGGTGAGGTTTTCTTACATAGTTAGTTTGGTATAATTTATTATCATGTCTTCACTTTCGTTATTATCCCTCCCCTTACCCTAACATACTTTCCAATTAAAGTACTTCAGGGCTCTACTATATGAAAACTTCCATGTATCATCAAAAGTAACAGATAGGACTACATTAGCTATTCCTTAAATGAAAAAAAAATCCCCACCTAAAAAAACACTCATCCTGATTCAAAGAAGAAAATCTAACAAAATTTTATGAACATTGCAGACAGAAAACCAAGCTTATTGGTTTGTAAAGTAAGTACTTGCAGAGGTCAGCCTGCTCAGAGAGAAGAAAACAGAAGTTGGCCAAGACCTCGTCATTAGAAAACAGTCTCTATCATGGTAAGTGCAGCATGTGTTTGAGAGTAAAACACCATAATATTATTTTACAGTGTTTCAGCAGGATTTTGTTTTTACTTGGGTGTTATAGAAGCCTGTACAGTACACTAGAGTTTTTAGTTTGATTTTATAGAAGAACATTGAACTGAAAACCAAAACTAATAAAAATACAAGGGTCCACAAATATTTGCAAGACAATAATAAAATGTTTTAGGATACAATTGTGTACTCAATTATAGTTGCTACAGATCCATATAAAATTGTCAGCAATTCCAAGTATCCACAGCTGATTGCAAATCCCTGTTTCTACCACCTCTACCACTGCAGGCTGAAATAGTAGTCAGTCATTCTCGTTTAAGATTTTACACTAATTTATTTGGGGTTTGGGGCTTTTTTTTTTTTTTTTTTTAAAAAAAAAAAATTTTTTTTTTTTTTTTTAAAAAAAAAAAAAAAAAAAAAGGACAAAATCCCAGCAAGCTTACTAGGTTTTCTTCTTTGAAATTAGATACTATTTCCCAAAATCTTTCAAATAAACCTACTTTTTCTTTTTTCTTTTTTCTTTTTTTTTTTAAACAAAAAAATTTTACATAATGAAGACAGAGAGCAGATTTTCCTCCTCCTCCCCCCACAAAGTTTTGCTCTCCTTTTAGGCCACCATCACAGCAGGCTCAGAGACACTCAGGAATAGCTTTGACATCTGGATCCCACGTTGCCAGATTAATAACGCTCTTTCATACAATGTCTCCAAGCAAAAAGACCAAAGCTTTTACAGAATCTTGCCACTGTTTTCTCTTGCTAGATGACAGTTCCAGCCTCACATCAGAGACAACACACAGATCAAGCTACCTAGAATACACAGATTCTCAGACATCTCCTCTTAACCCAGTCTAGGTTAACATTTAATATTTCAAAACTACAAATTCATTCAAGGTTGTCTTCTAATTCTGTATCTAAACAGAAGTAACTAAATCTCTACTGTATCATTAACAGATCAGTAGCATAACATTTTTTTTAGTAGCATGACAACTGCACTGGTAAAAATCATACCTGTGTTTTAAAAAACCACTTTGTGTTCCAATGCAACTGATTAGATTGAGCAAACATTGAGAACGATAGGAAGTACTTTTGAGAAGCAGTAAATGCACTTAGTTTTAACAGCTACAAATGTGTTTGCCATGTCATACTTAAATCTGGGTATATCATTACCCCATACTATTTAATTCAATGTCTACAGATACTAAATATAGAACATTAAGGTGCAGCGATGAGGGAACAGGAGCAAGCAAAAATAAAGCTTATCAATTGATCAGCATCCCCATAAGTCTATACAAGAATACATGTCTACAGAGTAACTATCATGAAGATGCAGTATCCATCCCTCCCTTCTTAGTGTAAGGGATAACATTATTCTAGTACTTGAGGCAGAATATTCTTATACTAGAGTCAATATTTAAGACTCATAGAATGATATAAATACACTGAGGCAATATGAATCATCCTGAGAAAATAGATACATTTTGTTTTCTTTAAAAGCCCTACGACATACAAAGAAGTGGAAGATTAACTCACCTTCAATGAATAAAAGATGTTTAAGCATTTGAAAAAACTGTACTTGGACCCCCACCCATTCAGTTAAAAAAAAAATCCCCAATACAGGCAAACTATTAAGGAAGAGCCAAGTTTCATGAAAATCATCAACAAAAAATTAAATTATCTTCACCCTCACACTAATTAACTATACCCTCTAATAAACAAGAAAGTCAGCACAAATGAGACAGTTACATGGCCAGGAAGTTTCTGGAATTAAGTTCAAGAAGCTCTAGCATATGACAAACAAGTCAATATGTTTAGTTATTTCCAAATGGACTGTATTGAAACTCCATAAAACAAATGTTACCAAAAAAAATCCGTACAACATGGAAAAACTCTGCTGTCATTCTTCCATGGGTTCCATCTTGACAGCTTAAGCAAGTTTTTCCAAGCATGTACGGTCATGGTTGCAACTGATTTCAAGAAAAGTAAAACCAAAGTACTGAAGTACTAAATGAAATGCTAAAAACTAAGATATCTAAAATAAGATACAAGTACTAAAAAAAATTTTAAACTTTGTGCCCACTCCAGTCTGGTCAAACAGGAGCACCCATCTTTCTAAGTATAACACAAAATCAGAGAATTGTACCAAGTGCTCATACCATACAATGATCAAGATACTCAGAGCTGATGAGAAATTACTTTGCTTTCCTATCAGCCTTCAAACACTGTAAATACTGTTTAAATACTGTTTTCTTTAGCTTTTTTCACTCTGCACAATGTGCAATACTTATTTAATAATCAGTTATTCAATATCTAATTTTTTTAACTCCTTTTCAGTATGAGTATGCAATTGTATGATTACTAAAAAGCTAATACTGTAGGTCACAAATTAAGAAGCCACCAGCTTAATTTTCTCACTTCTTAACTGAGCACTCTATTTTGTTACTCTAATTTTTTTAACAATTTGCCTATATGCACACATGCATATCCCTATGTAAGTTCTCCAGACAGTGTGCACAAACTTAAAGAGCTGATTAAGTCATTTTGCATGATGCTTGTAGATAGTTCAAAAGCTAGTCCAGATGTATCATCATTCAAGCAATCATTGCCCCCACAGAAAAGTGAATTTTCACAAGTTTTTCAGTGGTGCCCAACAGCAGGACCATAGGCAATGGGCACAAACCAAAAACCAGATGCCTTGTGACATCAGGAAACACTTTTTCACTGTGAAGGTGACAGAGCTGGCACAGGTTGCCCAGGAAGGTTACAGAGTGTCTACTCTTGAAGACAGTTAAAAGCCACGCGGACATGGTCCTGAGCAACTGACTCTAGGTGACCCTGCTTGAGGAGGGGAGTTGGACCAGATGACCTACAGAATTCCCTTCCAACCTCAACTAGTCTAAGATTCTCTGAAGAAACAGCACTTGAAAGGTATAAGAGATATACCTTGCCACCAGGCTTCACAGCAGAGGAAGACTGAAGAGACTCCCTTCCAAAATCTGGCATTCCAGCAGGCTCTAATTACTATACTTTTCTCCCAACTTTGTTCTCCTCTATCCCATACTCATTAATCTCTCTCTACCCTGTCCTCAAATACCTTCTCCTTCCCCTCTTCACTCTGTTATCCTATACCTTAAGCCCTCTTTCCATATCAACTTAAATCAATTTTCTACTGTCCTCAGGCTTTTCATCTCTGGATCCAGGTAACTGCTAAATTCCAAGACATAATAAGCCCATTCAAACAGAAACTTTGAAACTTTGAAATTTTTTTTTTAAGTGTATGAAACCTGGCCATATTTTTACCATTATTTGTGAAAACCTGACCAAATGCATAACCATGAGAAAGTAAACTTTCCATTCCTTATTAAATATTATAACAGCACTGAAGGTGTTTAAAATAAACCTTTTTTTTTCTTCTGAAGGACTTACTTTCTCAACAGTTAAGTGTTTTGGCTTGAATTAAATAAAAGTCAGAACCAAACCACATGCAAATCCTTAAAACAATCAGGCTAAGGCAGTCGTCCAGTACAGGGAGGGTGGAGAGAATAAAAAGAAAAATTGTCAGTCCAGACACATTTGGCAAAAGTTATAAGCAATTTAAAAGCTGTGTCTTAAAGGGGAGGTTTTGGGAACCTTAATTATAGATAGTAGTTCCAGACTTGTCTACATAAAAAACCCCAAACAACACCCCACCAAAAAAATAGTAAGACTAGATGTTTCAATTTTTTCTTTTTGTGCATTTGATAAAGAAACATTTTTTTCAGTAAGCTTAAAAACTCCCATATATATCAGCGTCTATTCTAAACTAATAGATCTCACATTTTATCTCCAAATCTGTATATATTACAGGGTATGAGTACTGTTACAGTATTCAAATTTACAAATTTCAAGCTCACAACCATGATACTGATGAAGGCTTTGTTCCATTTCAGAGATCTGAGACAAAGAGAAAGGGATGGATTCAATATGATTCATGCAGTGTGAAACTGGTGGTACCCTAGCTCTTACTGACAAACAAAACTGACACTGCAAGATAAACAAAAGACTGATTAACATGTATATGTTTTGACCTTTAAAATAAAAAAGTTCTTCAAATGAGCCTTAAGGATTACAAATCATAAACAGAGAGGCCTGTGGTCTCAAAAAACCCGAAGAACTAAAAAAGCCCCACACCTTTGAACAAAGCTTGAACTAGGATCTGGGGTTTTTGTTTGGGTTTTTGTTGGGGTTTTTTAATTTCTTAAACTTTCTTCTGTTCTGCCATAAGTTTAAGACAATATCAAGAAGCCCATATCAGTTACTCAAGCATTTCTTTCCTGGATGAAACTGTTTCTTCAGAAGTTTCACTTAGTGAAATGAAACAAAATGGGTTAAATTAAAAAAGCAGTTCATGTATAATCATGGATACACTAGACTTCTGCTATATGTAATATGTGACCTGCAATCAAGAACAGATGAGTTGCTGCTGATGAAACAGGAAAGGTTGAAATAAAGGAGAACTGTAACAAAAGCTCAATACAACAGAAATAAAAGGGAAAGATAATGGGCTACAAAATGAAAGGCGATTACCCAAGGAAACTGTTTCAAATCCTACATATGGGGTGGGGAAACCACTCCCTTCTGAAGTACTGCAATTCATTAGATATTGCATGGGTATAATTTCTTTACCACAAAACTTAGATCAGCAAACTGATACAGACTTAAAACAGATGTGAATGTAATTTAAGCTGAAGACTGCCAGTTGCTTACTCAGTAGGACATTTTCAGGATTACCTGAAAGGAGCAGAAGTTTCATTAGTAAAACTGGCATTTTCTAGAACAGTAATGGGGATAAAATGTCTCCAACCTTAGCCTTTTATATCCATTTTTATCACAGCTTCTTATGACTGGAGCTTTCTAATACATTTTACGTGCATGTTTTTTTTTCTGTCACAACAAGAGAAATAAAACTCTACAGCTTGAGAGGAGACATAAAGTGTTTAATATTGGTTTGTACTAAGTAGAGGCTCAGCATACTCTCACCAGAATCTTTAAAACTTATTTCTGGGTGATGCTAAATTGTCATTTCACTACCATGAAAAGCATTAAGAAATTCTGCTTCCTGGATTAACGCTGCAGATTAATACTGATAGTTGGATTCATACACATGCCAAGAAAACGTGATTCAATGTTCAATCACAATACTTATTTACCTTAAGGTTTAGCATCACTCACCATATCCATATGGTCATTAAGGACTACATAAGAGTATTGCTACAGTAAATGATCAAGTTACGAAGAAATGCTTAATTGTGACAACACATTTTCCTAATAAAATTTAGAACTTCTACTTGTAATTATAAAACCTGAAGTTATTAGATTCCATTTCAGAACTACCTTTGTGTTCCTGTAAAGAGGGAAATGTTACACACCAATTAAAAAATGGTATTTGGGACCATCATCCTTGGCAGTTAAATATTGTTTAAATATAGATCAGGGAACCTGTTTTGCAGCTTAGTTAAACTGAAACTAGAGATGGAAGCCTTGGAGACAAGCAGAAGATATTTGATCATATGCACCAGTTAATTACTGGCAATGCTGTTTTCCAAGAACTCAAACGTCAGCAAAATCTTGAGTTTCATTTGTATCTCAAGCTGTCCTGCAGTGGTTATCTCCTTAGTTACTACGTCCTTGTGCCCCTACATTCGGTAGGCAAATCATTTTGCATCAGAGCACACAACGAGAAGGGCACTAAGCCTGCATTCCATCCAATTATTAGTTTTATAGAAGATCCTTCAGCATTGATATTTTCTCTATACTGCTTTACCCTAAAAAAAAAAAAAGAGGGATCACTATAATCACCTGTCTTACTCAACTACAAATTGTCCCACTCTGGTATGATATCCACTTTTAAAACTCAGTATGTAAGAAAAGACAATCACTTCATTGATTTTTAGTACTGTACACACTAATTTTACAGGCCAAACTACAAAATTCTGAGAGAAGACATCAAGATCTCATTAATTTGGATATCATTCATTGTAAGAAACCAATCCACTGTTAAAAGGCTTGTGTCAGTAGCACAGGTGCTGAACTTGTCTATATAAAGCTGTAACTGGACTTAATACATATTATTCCCCACAGCAACTCTAACACAGCCTCACTTAACTTCCTTGCCTATAGATATATGTTAAGCACTTTTGCTGTATTAAATCCCTTCCACATGATCCAGTTCCATACAGGTTTTAACCACTACTTTAAGAACATCTAAACAGATTCATAATGCAACATTGCAGTCATAATACTAGGAGTTACTTCTTTCTGTACCAACCACAACAACTGATAAACAGAGTATTGTTTTAATTTATACTATCCTACATTAATCATGATCACTGCAAATACACTGTGGTTTGTAGAGAGAAACATAATGCCTTGCAAGTCAGCCTCAGTAACAACAAGCAACTTGCAGTAACAGCATAAAAGTTCTTGGATCAGCTGCTGTAGCAACAGAAGACTATTAAAAAACGTTCAACTGAGTGTGAAGAATTTTTCTCATGTTACATTCATGCTATTTGGTTTGTGTGCATTTAAGAGGTACAGTAGAAATGGCCGAGAAGGTAAACTGGTAAAAAATACTTAGAAGCATCACAATTCCAGCAACAGCTGGAAAGTCTTGTGATAAAAGACAAGACACTCACAGAAGGCTACTGAGGTTACCTAGTTACTCAGACATGCACCACAAGCACCTGCAAACTAAAGATACTCTATAAACTCAAATGCTAGCAAGGATTAGTTCACCAATTTCACACTGGCAGAACAACACTGAGGCTACTGTGCTCTGCCCCTTGCAGTTTTAACAACAGTAGAACAGTATTGGCAAGATATGAAAAATCCCATCATCTTCAGATTAATGGGGGTTCCCAAATTCCCCTTTTCTCTTAAGACCATAAATTGAAAAAAAGATATTTCTTCCCCATGCTCCACAACCTGCCTGATCACCATGGCAATCTCACAAAAAATAACATTGCTTGTCCATGACTAGAACCTTTAGCAACTCAAACCTTTGGGATGAAATGTCAGCACAAAGAGCAGGCTGCTACAGACTAACCCGGTTGTTCTCATCATCCTGGTCATATCAATAAAATTGTCATGTTTCTCTTGTCATTTTGTTAATTTAGAAACTTAATCCACAGAAATAGAGAATAAGCAGGAGTTTAACAATGAATTAGAGAGGAAGTGCTTAACAGATAATTAACCAGCTGCAGGTTGAACATATATTAGTGAGACTGAAAAGGATATGTAGTGTCTTGTGATCAGACCATAAGCTGCTGAGCAACATTGTTTATAACTGCATAAGCAACATCTGTGAACCTCACTGATGGCTGAGAGAAAAAAAATGCTCGACAGCCTCTCAGTCATTCAAAACACTTTCAGAATACAAGCCAAATTAGCAGGGTTCATCTCACAAGTCAGAGAACTGCATTTTTTTTTCCTTTAAATTTGAAAACCAAATGAAGTATAGCAACCAGTTCAGTGATGTATAGATGCAGATAACTTTTCAAGGTCATTTGGAGTTACAGGATTTTGAAGTATTTGTATGCTATTTTCATAAATATGATTAATTTAATCTTGAACTTCCAGTGTTGAAAATAACTCTTCTTAGTAAAGATCCACAAATAATGAGATTGTTTATTTAACAAAACTGCTCTAAGAATCAAAACAGCTAAAGTTTTGAATCTTACAGCAAAAGTAATCAAAAACCTAAGAGACAGTATGAATTGCAACTACATAAGCCCTCAACATGAGATGGTACAACAGGAACTCCAGGAATGCTCGAGTCTTCAGAGTGGTTTTATGAGTCAACAGGCTGTTCTCCATACCCTACACTGCAGTGTCAAGAACTTTGGACAGGTGACCACAGGGGGACCTTATCAATTTAGGATGTATAGTAGAAATGGCTGAAAAGGTCAACTGGTAAAAAGACTTACTAAGTGTCTGATCGGAGAGTGTAAAGAAAATAAAAACAGATTCTTCTTGGAGGTGTCCCTGAAAGGACAAGTGGCAATGGGCATGAACTGACACAAAGAAAGTTCTATCTGATCATAAGAAAACACTGTAACAGTGAGGAGGGCTGAACACTGAAGCAGACTGCCTTCAGAGGTTGCAGAGACTCCATGTTGATGCTCTAAATGGCACTGGACACAGTCCTTGAGCAACCCACTCAAAGTGACCCATCTTAAGAAGGGGATTTGGATTTCCACAGGTACTTTCCAGCCTCAACTCTTCTGTGATTCTTTGACACCTTTGGAGTTATCTCAAATTATAGTGCATAATGTGTCTGAGGGTATTACATGACAACACAAAGGTGCTTCCCAAATTCAGCTGGAGGACTGCAAAACTTCATGTTATCCCTTTCTTTTTCTATCATGTCCTGGTCCATGGTTAACTCCTATATTTAATTTGCCATTATCCTCCTTAGTCCTGAGAAACTCCTTTGCTCCTGCCCACATTTCAAGGCAGCTAGTAGTTTTGTAAACATTGTTATTCAGAGCCCCTTCAGATATGCCTAAATTAAGACAGTTCTTAAACTTAGTATTGCTAATGTTGGCTTCGATACCTATTCTACCAAAGGTGAATTGCCTGTTCTGTCTTTCAGTGCAAAGTGACTTATCTCCTGAAGATGTCGTCTTTACAGCTTCCTATTCAAAAACAAAACAAAAAAGCTTTCCTTCTTTACTCCCCACATCTTCTAAATTAAAAAATACTATACAACATAACAAAATGGTTGAGGCCAATTGGTACTGCTGTGCAGACCACAATGGAAACAGTTACTTCAGCAAACAAATCCACAAATGCCTGTGAATTGTAACTTTTGTTTTGAAACAGTTCCAATGATCCATCAATAAAAACGAAGGCAATAGATTATTCACTTACAATCCCAATCAGAGGCCACCAGGAATGGAATGATTTCACTGGGCTAACTTCCTATACCGAAGAAGCGGTAGGAGCTGTGCCATCTTCCTTTGGAACCAAAACATAAAACAGATACAAAATGAACTTTAACTTCCCTTGAAGATGCTGCACACAGCCTGAAATGACTCTTCAAGACATTCGAGGTTACCAACATTTGCCTCACCAGTGGATTAACTCCCCTTTGTGATTTTATTTGTATAGCAAATTACTTATTAGCTGCTTAAATTCTCTATATTACAAAGAGAAGACTGTCAAGTCTAAAAAGCCATAACAGAACACTGTGCAGTATAACTCAAAGAATAATATGATATAATGCTATAAAACCTCACACATACAAGCAGAACATTGATCAAACCAAACATGTAAAAATACATCATCTCAGGTTCTCCTTAGGATTTTAGTCCTTTTAATTTGCTGTGGAGATGCAGAATGATGGGGAAAAGTTTACTACTTAGAACAGCAAAGAGAAGAACAGGTTTCAGTCAGAAGTTATTGAAAGGGACCAGGCTATATATTTTCATTCCCACAAGAACAAGTAATGCCTTTCCATTGCTTGCCTAACTCTTAGCACATTTATGATTTCTCTGGAGTGTATCAGTGCTGACTAAGCAAGAGGTGTTCAAACTATAAAGGACAATCTCCTACAATCAAGGAAGGAAGACTGGCTTCCATTCTCCCTCCTACTCGCTACACTGAGTAAGCTGGTAAACTAGAGAAAACTCTTCACTTAGAAGGTCCCTTCTCTCTAATATCCCTCCTCCATTTCACCATACAGGGACAGCCAGCTTGGCACTTAGTGAAAGACACAGCCATAAGAAAAGAGATTTTAAGTTTCTTAACTGTTTGGAAACTGATGCCTCCACTATTTGCCTTTTACAATTAGACCACCAAGACACAATTCAAAGGCTACCAAATCACATCCACATATCAAAGAACCATTAAATATCTCTTTCCCACAGAGGGGCACCAGGGTAAGAAAAAGCCCAGGTAAGCACACCCATTCATAGACATCATGTGCTTCCTATAACATTTAACATTACATCAAATAAAACAATATAAACTAGGAGAGAGAGGTACTGCTTGTGATCCTTTTTCCAGGTACATATTTTGGGTATAACTGGCACTGAAACCATCACCTCTGACCTGCTTAAGGCTCTTTCATCATGATGATTTAATCCATCATAATGGATTAAAAAAAATTATCTTCCTCAGAGTTCCTGAAGCTTTGAGAAGCCTCAAATTCCTCCACCCTGTTCACAATAAAATGTAATCTACTGATGACATCTTCTGAACGCTGACAAACAGGATGGTGTTGGATGGTGTTAAGAGAAATTATTTTAGTGCACCCCAGTCATGATACAATACAAAATCATGCAAGAGCAGGTGGAGGCACCAGTAAAAACCTCACATGAACATCTGCCCACAGTTTATTAATCTGTCCATAACATGGGATAAAGCAATGTGTTTTAAATGCACTTTATGCAGTATGCAAAAAAACCCTCATTTAAGAGCTAAACAGCTTCAGTTAGTGAACTCCTTATCTAGAATTGCTTGAGGAATTTTGAAGGCAGATACACTACTTCTCGCCATTATAAAATGGAAAATGTCTTGCTATCACACTCAATCATTCAAATATTTGGAAGAGATGGGCACAAACACCCACATCTTCCCAAATGAAAGAAAACTGTCATAAAACCAGTAATTCACACAGTGAACAGCCAGTCACAAGACTCACAGCTTAAACAAAGGTTAAGACTGGTACTCCAAATATGTTAATGAAAAAATAAAACAAAACGCCTATTTATTGCCCACTTTCCAGTTAATGAGCAGGGAAGGATACCGTTACTTCTTCCTCTTTTATTTGCTTCTAGGACTGGGTCTTCCACCTTCCTTGAGATTTTTATACAAGTCAAAAGGTTTCCTCACAGCTACCAATCTAGGTTTTAAATTAAGTAAAAATCCTATCTGTAACACTAAAAAAGTGCCTGCTAAATACAGAATCAGACTAAGGACTCAAGATCCAACCAACACATCTAGGTTACCAAATTCTTCTTTTAAAAATGCTTCCCCAGCCCCTCCGATCAAGAAAGAATACAGGCAGCATCTTCAAGAAAAGTGTTAAGTATTTTGCATAAGCATAGGATCTGTGCCTTTAAAAGATGGGGTTGAGGTTAGGTATTTTTAGAAACTCCTAGATCTTATTTTTTTAAAGCCAAAAGTATGTAATTAACACTAGTAAGACCTGCAGATCATGGGCATTTGAAAGATTAGTTCATATGTCATCAGTTTCACAACTGTCATCTGCCTAAAAAAAGGATCTTTTTAGATCCATTTAGACTAAAATCCAATATTTCAAGAACATTAAAATAGTTAAACTTGTTTTACCACAAGTCTACCAAATCCAGCATCTGATTTCTGACATCACCCAGAAGGGAATACAGAGTATAGCATAAGAATGCTACAAGCATGTAAAGACAACCCTGAATACTCTACCAAAGACTCTGCCCCATACAGACACACACACCCCCTGCCCCCAACATCCTATTGTCCTCACTGTGTTCAAATCAGATAATCTCTTCCTCAGATCTAGATTTCAGTACAGCCCTGTTCTGTGCACTTTGACAAAACTGTACCTATTTAACACAGGCCAGAAGCTAAAAAGCATCATTTCATGCCATATTGACGATAACACAGTTTTAACACAAGTAATTTAATACAAGTTACCGAATACAGATTATCAAATACAAACTAGTTTAGCTCAAACTTGATGGTATCATCCTTACACACAAATTACTGGATGGAGTTTGAGAAAGTGGTTTGTAGCAGATTAAGGCAGTTGATTACGGTAGTTACTCTAGGACTTAAAACCTGTTAGCCTTACTTTGTGGTTAAAAGAACACAGCTCTAATGAAGAAAAAAAGCTAAAAAACAAACTCCTTTAGCTAACCAAGAGTCGCAACAGTTAATCCAAAGACTGAGTAATAATTCAGCTGTATGTTCAAAATATTTTCTAAAAATGTCACATTCATTATTAAAAGGCCACAAAGCATGTACCTTGTTTGAAGAACCTAAACTGGTTATGCTCAAAAGTCAACAAAAAAAGTTAGGATCCCAGAGAAACTAACAAAGGACTATAGGATTTTTCACCTACAATAGCTCACATGCAGAACAACTACAGCACTCAAGTACTACATACAATGTCTTCAGATTGCTTTCACTGAATACTGAAAATAGCACTAAGTGGTATCTATTTGAAAGAACACAGGAAACAAGATATTTCAAAAGCTATTAAAGTTATAGCTATTGTCACAGTTTATCTGTGTTCTTACAACTGCGAGAGTGATTATTCTCATTTTATTATTTTATCAGTCTGTGCTGTTAAGTGTAGCAGTTCACCTATACTGATGAATTAGAACTTTTACTCCAAAACCGGCCCTGAACAGGATAGGAAGAGAAGAAAAAATAGCACACTTAGCGCACACTTTTGTAAAATCATGTTTCAAGTCAAAAAGAATTCCCTTTCTTTCTTCCTTTCAAATGCTCCAAAATTCAACAGATTCCAATACTGTGAAATTCTCATTTAAGTTTACAACAGAAACAAAACATCAAAACATCCCTTATCCACCTATGCCTTTTGCCCCTTTGGTTTTTGCAGATCTGTAACATCCAAACAACAGACACTACCTTTTGTCCTTTGAAATACACTAGTGTTACACTGATCTGATAGCTATTAAGGGTAATATCCTACTTAGGTAAGGGAACCCTGACCACTAACATCATTAGTATGCAACAGCAGTCCTACTTGTTCTTCTTTTCTTTGTTTCTCCATTTATTTTATCAGTTCAAATGGAATGGGGAGTGGAAATTCAATAGGGTGTGCTTTCAGTACTTCAAGAAGTTTAGATTACTTGATTCATTCATTGTGACACTCATTAAGAGTTAAAATTAAATCGCTTTAACTGCTATTTTTAGAAATACAGTTTTAACTGCTATTTTTAGAAATACAGTTTTAACTGCTATTTTTAGAAATACAGTTTTAACTGCTATTTTTAGAAATCATAAGCAAAACATGAAAAGGAAAAGGAAGAGACACACTTATTTCTTGTTTAAAAGCAATTCTTTAATTGATTCAAAAACCAAACAATATGCAGTTACCACTCTCAATATTTTCTGGTCTCCTTCACTGTATTTCAACTGACTAGCACATAAACATGTGACACTAACAACAAAACCCTATACTAGCCACCAAATAAACTATCTATGACTTGTAAAAAGAGTTGATCCTAAACAATCCATTTTCTTTACTACATCTCATATCTGCCATAAATATGCAGAATTCAGATCCAGTTGTAGAAAACTATTGATAAAGCACTAATGTTGAAGACTGCCACATGATCTTATGCCATAAAGCAAACCCTATAGGGCAGTAACAGTGAATTTTTATTCCCAGGCATTGTAATAGAAAGTAGAAGTTCATATTTGTATGAGTTCCAGTTATAAAATACACTTGATAAAAAACAGAATTAAAAGTCTTAAAGGCTACCAATAGTAATTTCATTAACACCACCATGTATTAAGCCACAGGGAAGTACAGCAGAGTAACAGTAGAGCTTCTGTATGTAGATCATGAACAAAGTAGAACTTACTACACCTAATACCCACTAGCAGAGCCTATTAAGTAGTGTCAATTTTGTGTATACATATTGGTCTTCTAGAGGTGAATGTGTGTTCCCTTCTTTCAAAGCACTTGATCAATGCATTATTGTCTCATCTGAAACAAGAAAATTAACATCAGCATTTCCAACTAATTTAGGATACACTTCCTATACACAAATAATGATTTACTGTTACAACACCTTGCATCACTCTGTTTTCTGGGATATCTGACAGCAAATAAGATTTTGGGGAATAGTTCTAGTAAAGTGTTTCATTTTATTACTGTTGCCAATATGGATAAGCTATCACAGTCATATCTAAACAAAAACAGTAAGACCAACAGTTTTATTCTTAAAAATTTGACTGTGTATTTTTAAGTATCTAAAGGCAACTCAAAAAAGCAGAAGAGACAATTAGCTAACTAGTTGCAGTCTTTTTTTTTTTTTTTAAATTCAATTGATAGAACATAGTTCACCATAATTTTCAAAAGGCACTTTCTTAATATTACAATTACACAGCTTCAAGACCATATTTGGGGAAGAACTGTGGGCAATGAAAAAAAAAAACCTCAAAATATTAAAACCCCATATACCATACAAAAGACTTCTCCCCTTAGGAAGATCACCTTGCATTTATAAATTATACACATAGTACGAATGTAATTATCTAATCTAATTTGATACTGGGTATTACAAAACTCAACACAGTTTATTTAAGAGTAAAAAAGGAAGAGATAGGCTCACTTAAGAGTGACCGAGAACATCAAACTTCAGAAAAAGAGAAACTGAATCAAGTTTACGCATATATTCTTTGCTCTAGTAAAAATGTATGTGCAGACTGACTTATTTTAAATTTTAACTTGACACAGTACACAACTGCCACACAGTACACAACTTGACACAGTACACAACTTGTTTCTAATCAAGAACTTCTTGAATTTTATTGCTAAAACAAGTTTTGAGCCTTACATTCACCAGGATTTTTCCCCAACCAAGATTTTTTTCTTCCTCTCCCTAGTTTACTGCAGCATTTGCAGAAGTCTCCCAAAAAATTCAGGACCAGAGAAGCCTACCAAACAGAATAACCCATGCTGGAAGATTCAAGAGATACAGAGATTAAGCTGCCTGTAAAACAGAGTGCAAGAGCAGATCTCACTAAAGATGTATTTCCCACTGTTGAAAAAGCAAATTAGCCTGCTGTTCCTAAATTACAGTATTTGTAAAATGTGTTTATAGCTGTACTACAGCAAAACACTTCCCCCTCCTCCCCCAATCTCAAAGCTATGCTTCCCCTCCCGGTACTTCCACATTTTGTCATCTCATTTATTAATTATTGCTTAAACCCAAACATACACTACCTGCATATTTTATAAACAAGATATATTCTTTAACTTTGTTTTATTTTCTCACATACAAAAGCACAACTAATTAGAAGAACAAAACTTAAATGTATGACCAGAAAATGCATTGTGGAATTGAACATTTTTGACTTTTTTTTCCTGCACTTGAATGACTTACATAAAGGTTCAGCTCAGACTTTGAGGTGCTCACAATAGCCCAAAACTAACACCTTGAGTCTCACAGCAATCCATGTTAAGCAACTATGTTACCAGACCAGAGTCACAAAGAAATACTTTACCTTTTTCAGAAGATGAGAGTATTGTAACCTAATCTCCAGATAAACAAAAACTTTTGAACACTATACAGATTCAGGAATCCAACTTTATTTCATTATAATCCTGGCATTGTTATTCTCTTTTGCAAACCAGGAACAGTTAGATCTCTCTGCACAGGGAATTCGGATACAGAAGAGCTGAGCTCCAACTCCTAATATTTGTGACAATTATTAAACACCCACTGTAAATACAGTTGTAAGGAGCTCAAAGTTCTGTGGTTAATATTCAATAAATATACATTATAATATCAAGGACAAAGTCTTACCACAAAAACCTTATCTGGATCCTACAACATATGCTTACTTTCTAGAAAAAGGACTACCATCCACAACTTCCCTTCAACAGTAATTCATCATGCAGTCTTAATTTATGGAATAATTAAGCTACTGAAAGGCACATAAAAAGCCATAATAAACAAAATCAGAAAAATGTGCCAAGTAACACCTTCATTCTCACATTAAAATAAATGTTAATAGATAAAACAATCCCCACTCATTTCCTAAACTTACCCTAACCAATATTTGCCCTCCACAGCAGCAAACCTAAAATAGAACCGTGATACAAAAAAGGACCATTTCTATCACCGATCTTCACCACACCTTCTACAGGTTCACTGGAATACACACCAAGGTCCTAGAAACAAGGAAACTTGGTCAAAGTAAATCACAGCATAAAACAGTGATCTTCATTAAAATGCATCACTAGCCATTTGTAATTTGAGTGGTATTTCCCAACAAGAAATGACAGCCTGCAAGAATCCATGAAATTGCAACAGCAAACAAGAAATACAAAACAACTTAAAACATACACTAATCACAAGCAAAACCCCCAAAGCACCATCCTAACCTTTCATCTCCAATACAAATGGTCAAAACAGTAAAGGACATACTTCTTGAACGTCTAGGTAGAAATGACAATTATCACTGCATAAAAGAGCTCAGCTGTATTGGGTTTGCATGGCAGGGTTTTGGTAGCAGGGGGCTACAGGGGTGCCCTCTGTGAGAAGCTGCGAGCAGCTTCCCCTGTGTCCGACAGAGCCAATGCCGCCGGCTCCAAGACGGACCCGCCACTGGACAAGGCCGAGCCCATCAGCAACGGTGGTAGCGCCTCTGGGGTAACGGAGAAAGAAGCAGGGGGAAAAGCTGCTGAATGACAGCAATTGCAGCCGGAGAGAGAAGGGAGAGTATGTGAGAGCAACAGCTCTGCAGAGCCCGAGGTCGGGGAAGGAGGAGGGCAGGAGGTGCTCCAGGCTCTGGAGCAGAGATTCCCTCCCCTGCAGCCCGTGGGGCAGCCCATGGCGGGGCAGGCTGGGCCCCTGCACCCACGGAGGTGAACGCAGGAGCAGATCTCCACCTGCAGCCCGTGGGGGACCCCACGCCGGAGCAGGTGGGTGCCCGAAGGAGGCTGTGACCCCGTGGGAAGCCCACGCTGGAGCAGGCTCCTGGCAGCACCTGAGGGGAGCAGCCCCGCTGGAGCAGGTTTGCTGTCAGGACTTGTGACCCCGGGGGCACCCAGGCTGGAGCGGAGGAAGAGTGTGAGGAGTCCTTCCCCTGAGGAGGAAGGAGCGACAGAGACAATGTGTGATGAACTGACCACAACCCCCCTTGTCAGTCCCTATGCACCACTCAGGGGCAGGAGGTAGAGAAATCAGGAATCTGTGTTTCCCATGACTGTAACTAGTGGATGATCTCTCCCTGTCCTTCTCAACCCACTAGCCTTTCATTCTATTTTTTTCTCCCCTGTCCAATTGAGGAGGGGAATGTTAGAGCATCTTTGGTGGGCACCTGGTATCCAGCCAGGGTCAACCCACCACATCAGCATACTTCAGTTCTCCTAAAAGCAGTCTACAACCTAGGGAGTCTTGTTCTGGTTCTTATTCAGTAAATCTCAAATACTCAGCCAAGACCTCTACAATCCCTATAATTCAAAAGAACACAACTAAGTAGTTCCAAACATATACAGAAACAGGAGCAGTGACACTAAGGTCTGCTCAGAACACTGCACCTCATAACTCTGACAAAGCTTCCTACCTAAAATGTCTTCTCCTATATCCACCACCAGAACTCATTTCCACTTAAGCTCTATCTTAAGGCTTCTTAAGTAGAATAGATGAAAAGCTTTCCTGTTCACATCCTCCAGTGCTGATTCAATTAACCTGTGCCTTATCTGCAAGGAATACAAGACAGGGATAGCTTACAGTATTACTAGGGGGAGGAGAGGATCATGTTTGCTATTTTGCAAAAGGGCTATTTGATGATTATACTCTAACTAAAAGAATATTTACAAATGAGTGTCAAAGAAAACACTGACCACTCTTCTACCTTAAGGTTAAAAACCAGCATATGAATAGTGGTTCATGAAAGAACAAAGTCACCACCCTGAACAGAGCCAAGCAACAAAGGTGAAAACCACATAGCAAGTACAGATACAGCCTGGAACATTCACAGTTTCTACCAAAAGGCATAAGCATTCTATAGATTTCTGCTTTCTCAAATTCTGCTCCAATTTGTATTTCACCAGCTTGTTTCACAAACGTCTTAAAGACACGTAAAACAAGACAAATAGGCCGATTCATGGAACTCAAAGTACTGTTTCACATCATGCTCAGCAAAACTCCTTACACTGCACTGATTTTTAAAACCATGTCTATTTTCCCACTCTTTCCAAATTTAATACATTTACTGCACAACATCTTTGAACAATTGGTTATAGTAGTTTATACCATGACATGGTATGACATGTTCACAATAATTCAGAAGTGCAATAACTTGAAACGAAATAAATGTTAGTCAATGGCTGTACAGTAGAATTCTTACTCATCAGGAATTTGGTCCCGTTGTTACCTTGACTTACATTTCACATTTTCAGGACTCCAATCACAGCTGTACCATAGCACTGGCACATGCACAGTATTCTCTCATGCCACTACTGACACCTTAACTCAAAATCAATTTGGAAACTTATTTTGTATGTTTCTCCTTCAAGAGGATTACATTTCTCTTAGGTACTGCAGTGCAATTGCTCAACATTTGCTTTCATCTTTTTTCAGATTACTTCAAGCTATGTTTCTCCTCCTCCAATGATTTGGTTTTGCTATTAAATGGCAGTATTCTTTTCCTCAGGTGGAATTATTAGAAAGAACCCTAATGAGTTATAACAACTATAAAACTGACAAGCACAACATACATTACTTTATTCTGTATTGGTAAGGAACAATGTTCAAAAGAGAATGTCCACTTTTCTTCACTTAATCAGAGAAAAGGGAAAAAGGCTTATCAAACTGAAAAGTTAGTAGAAAAAAACAGCATGGTAAATATATATGCCAGCAGCAGACCTCCTTGAAAATTATTTTAAAATACTTCCCTTCATATAGCAGTATTCCATATACCTTTTGGATAATTTCTCTTCAGTTCATGTATTTTGGAGGCATATTTAAAGGACAAAAATTTCAGTATAGTATGTGGCCTTTGTACAAGCATTTGCAGTTTTCTAAAAAAACAATCAGGAGAAAATAAACTGTTAGAATGGTATCATTTTCTCTGCTTCTTAAACATTTCACAAAGGCACAAAACATACATTCCTTGTATTTAGAAAATATCAGTATTTTCCCCAATATCAATACATCACCATTGGCAGTCACACATAAGAGATCATAAATGATTACAGAAGTGGTCCATGTGAGAATCAGCAGCATGCAGTAATACCAGAAACAGCAGTGAGACATCCCTAAGAGCTACTTTTTAGCCAAGCTAGATTAAGTACAGCATGAAATAATTTAAAAACTGATTTTGTAAAAAAATATGTTTGATTTATAATAAAACTATAGAGCATTAATAGTATGTTTTGTACATTTTTCTACTCTTAGAGGCAATCTTAAAGAAAGCATCACAGGAATTTCTCTAGCCTACAAATACTTATGTGCCCAGCATCACCTGTTCTTCTACCACTAGCCCTATAGAACCTAAACATGAGCAAAAATATGCTTGCAAAATGCAACTAGACAAAAGTATTTTCAAGCAAGTGTTATTACATGTTAAACAATTTCACTTTTTAATATGTTGCTTCTAGATTTAAACTCCAAGTTAAAGCATACTATAATGCCATTTCTGCTGTGGAATCATGATGAAAATCTGTCCTATATAACTACCTGGCATTGGCGGACATTAAGCAACTCATTTCATGTTCAAATTTATTTCTGGTTTTTGGCAGAGGAACTTCACCACCATATTCTGCCATATATAATGAATATGAAAGTCTATAATTTCTTTTAGTCTGTACTGCAGTTCCTCAATAAAATGGTAAGATCTACCTGACAAGGAAAAGGAAGTAAGGGAAAATTCACCATCCATCTTACAAATGTAATTGATTCTAGAAGTCCATTTTAATCTTCATCTATCATAGCACCTGAAATAAAATCCAATTATTTCAGCTTTACAGGTAGATTGGATTTTGATCCTGAGACACATGAATGAGCCATGAAATTAACATTGCACAAATATATATGCTACATACAGAGCTGCCATATCCCAGACTACAATGAATACACAACACCCCAGTTTAAACCTTTAGCATGACATACCCACTCAAACATTAGCAGGGCAGCACAGGGACTACTATTGACTGAATAATACCATACTTGGGAAGCACAGCTTGCCAAAGCAGTGTTTCACCTCAAGCAGGAAGACTCAAGGCTAGTGGGACACCTATCCACAAGAGCAAACTCTCACCACAGCCTCATACCAGACCCTTCTTGATTCCATGGCCCAGCATAAAGCACACAGCCTTCCATAAAACCCAGACAACAGGTCTCTCAGTGTCAGGGCTCCACAACAGATTAAAAATCTGTATATATGCTCAAGAACATAGTTTCATTTTCATCCCTGCTTTCATTCCACTACTGCAACCCAGCTTCCACTATTTAATTCCTCTATATTGTATGCAAAACCAGCTTTAAGGATAGGAAAGATCTTATATTTTCCTTTCTAAGTATTATAGTTACATTCACAACAGGTGGAAGAAACTGAAAGCGGTCATTTATCTGTACAGCAACTTCCATAAACACAAATTAGGACGGGGAGTCCCATCATACAGCCCCTACCCTCAAGATTTGACAGTATCAAAACACACTCCTATTTTTCACACTGGCACCCTTGTGCATTTTACACTACAAGTCATTCCCCTAATTTGGGGGTACGTATGTCTGTTGGATAGTAAAAGTGCATGGAGCTTGGCAGCTTGCAGGTCATTCAGTGGGGTCCGTTCTGTTGTAACTATTGCTGTACTCCACAAGGTAAAAAAAAGATCAAAACTAAAACTAATGATCAAAACCAGGAAGTGAGCAAGAAGTTATATTAAACCCTAAGCAACGTAAGAAAAACCCAGAAAATAGTTTGATAGTCACAAAGTGAAAGTTACAACCATTGTTAATAAATTCTTTAAAAAATTGAGATATTTAAAAAATATATGAACTAGTATTTTTAAAAAACATTGATTTTGGAGAAGGTAAACTTACTGAAACTATTTATTTGTATTTTCTATGATTTCTGTAAAACAATCTTTTTTCACCAGCACTGAAGCTTTATGTAGTCTCATTATTTAAAAGGACAGCATACTTCCTCTCTGTTAATTTTTTTAATAAGAGCAAGCTAACATGCTTGATCTACCATTCCATTTCCAGCAAAATAGCCAACAATAGCTCAAGTGTTATTTTAAGTGAATATAACTGGAACAGTCAAACAAAAGGTCACCCATTTTACTGGTGTGGAAAAACACAAAATGGGCCTCCTAGGGCTGTTCAGTAGTTCATATGATCAAAGGCAAGCAGCCTTCGGCCTTAATACAAGTATCTTCCATCTCCCCTCATCCATACATATTATTTGCAACACAATTTTAGCCACTGTATTTTATGGTGACTTGTATAAACAAATTTGCTTTAGCCCACAAAAAAACCCCAAATCAACAAAAAAACCCACCAAACATCTCCCAGCATCAAAACTTAAAGCAATCTTAAATTTCAAACACATTACAAATATGCATAGATTTTTTTGTGAGTTATATCACATAATTTGAGTCATCAGAAGCAACCAGAAATGAAAAACAACTAGGTTAACAGAAGTGAGGCCATGATTTTTCTCAAACATGCTGTTCACTCACACAGCTTTAGATAACTAAAATGTCAGTGTGTATTGAATTTACTGAAACAGATTTAATGATTTCCAAATGACAGCAATCGTTATTTTGTTAGGAAAGTACAGTCAAGGTTCACCTCCTGAAAATGCTGTTTTGTTACTACTACCGTGGACATCCCACACTGTCACCTTCATACTGGAATCTGTTTTTATTTATAGTAGTATTACAATTTTTAAAGAAAGTCAAGTAACCCATTTGTTGTGCTGAAATTGCAAAATTCTTGAAATCCTAAACTGAACAGAATATTTCAGCCTCAGGAGTTTTTCAAGAAACATTTTAGTGGTTTAGATTCATTTTGCTGTGCCACAACACCTTTTTTCTCTCTAATCCCCCTCCATTCTATATATGAGATTCTATGTTTGAAGTTCCTCCTGGTTGGCTGCCAGTATTCTTCCTGCTTCAAGTTCATATTTCTGTCACTGACTTTGTAGGATATGTACAACCTCTTACCCACATACATCAGATGACATGTTTTCTATTCCACCCACAATCCTCTCCTTTTTCCTTGTTCTTTATGATAGGTTTAAACTGAGCAGCTCTTCCTCCAATTCCTTTAAAGATTTTTTTAAAACCTAAATTATACTTCCTCATAACCTATATCAGGCACTGTCAAACAGGTCTCCCACAATCACTCTGGGTCCCACATCCACCCATGAGAGTACCCTTACTTCCCTCCTAGAATAACATCCTCAAATTATTGCCTGTTACACTTGCCTCATTATGCACAACGCAATAACCTATCATCTCAGCTTCATGTTTCTCGTTTTCCGTATTATACTAGCTTGGCAAAAGCCAGCAAATGTCATGACAGGTATTACTACAGGCTGACCACAGAGACATAGAACAGAGTTCCCTCTGTTTCTTGACCAGTCTCTTCCCTAACCATCTGCCTGTTTCCATAAGGCCTATATGTATGTCAGAGCTGGAGAACCCTGCCCCTCTGCTAAAGTTGACCAGGAATTGAGCAAGTGGTTCAGAAGTTACTGGCAGGGTGGGAGAACAGGCTAATGGACAGATGGAACAATTGTATAATCAACCTTCCCTCAAACTAAAATAAAACTTTGAAGTCCCACCTGTCCCACAAAGCATTTCATCAGTAGTAGCCACACCCCAATTCAAGGTTTTCTGTTTTATAATAGGCAACACTGCATAAAGTAGTAGCTTTAGTCTATAGACTCACCGGATCAACACATTACTGGCTGTACATCACGATGTACAGCTACAGCACTCCATAAATAACTGTCTTGAAACACAAAGTGTACCCAAACAAGATTTCACAGTTAAGCAGAAAAAGAATGGTTGCATAAAAACATTATAATAGCATGTCATTTAAAACATCCTTCGTAGTAATAACAATGCCAACAAGAAAAGAAGAAATAAAAGACAAGATTTTGGGGTGGAGTTTTTGGGGATTTTTTTTTTTTTGTGGGTTCTTCTTAAAAACAAAAAACCAAAGAGATCTAGAGATGTAAAAATAAAGACTACTACCAATTAAAGGATCTGCAAAGGCGTCTTGCATTTCAACAGCCTAAGATTGTGTGAAGGGATAGAGAAGAAGCTGAGCTAGATGAACAGATGGATCAGGAAAGTGTGAAGAGGTCCATAAGGTAGACTCAAGTTTTTAAAGCATGAAACTTCTGAGGCAAGCATAGACTTACTGTATGTGTTTTGATACAAGAATTAGTTAAGGTGAGGAATTTTGAGGGTTGGTCGTTTGGGTTTTTTTTAAGCTTATAGATGTAGGTAGGTAACAGCACACTATGTGTGCATGTCTGGAGTGGTGTATTCAGGGATACTTCAACCCTAGCCTTGTCTGACAAGCAAGGCAAGGAAGACCGTAAGTATTTTTGCAGAGGTTAAGCAAACAACCAGATGGCAACATTGTGGATGTGTCAGATTAAGAGTAGAAACAAAAAAAGGGGGGGAGGGGGCAGGAATCAGTGTCAAATGGAGAAAAAAAACCCTGCTTGCACCAAAGACCTTTGTTTCCTTTTAGATGCTATTCTCTTGTAAAGTGCTCAGAAGAAGATAATGCAGTAGTGTCACTAAAATGAGTTGGTGTGGGGTGGAGTGCTTTTGGAAAAAGAAGAATAATTCAATTTTACACAGCTTTTTCCTAGTGACATTTCAGGAATAAATATATATTTTAGGAAAATACTGCTTTTGAGCAGAACATCTGACTACACAGCCTCCTGAGGTCCCCCTTCCACCCCTGATGTTTAAGTATCACTTCAAAATACCCTAAGCAATCCTATTGCAAACAGCAGCAGAAAGTTGGGAAGGTGTAATCTCTGTTTATTAATAGATTCAGCCTCACTTCAGTGAGCACTCATCTTGCAATTAAAAAAAAAAAAAAGATAAATTAAATAAAGTGAACATTCTGAGGTTCACAACTGAAAGTTATTAACGTTGATTGTCACTATGACAATTGCCTCTCTAACTAATAAACAGCTTTAATTTTTGGATGAATCGTTCTATACATAAGTAACCCATAAGCAAATTATACTTTTTTTTTAATCTCAAATGGTATATATCAGAGAGCAAACTTGTTCTAAATTCCCATAAATCTATGCCCATCCCCTATTTTTCATCCCCAAAGTATATTCCAATAAGGCAGAAAACACTTAAGACCTGCCAATACATCTACCAACTACTTTGAACAACATGAAATATCGATTGAGATGTGAGATCAAAACCAGTTTCATATACTACATGAGTTTTAAGATTTCTTCACCTCTCAAGGGGGTCACGTAAAAACTGAAGTCGGATGGTCCGGGCCCCAATCCTGCATACGCTTCCCCATAAGCAACAACTGAAGTTAAACATATGTTTAACTTATTACATGTGCACAAATATTTGTAGAGAGGGCTTGAATGTCTCCAGGGAATAAACAAGAGTGCTGCCAAGTGCTCAAAATAAAAAACAGAAGCAGAAACTTTTGCTGCAGTTTGTTTTCAGCTACTGTAAAGTTTTTACGGAATGTAGCAGGTTACAGGAATTTAGAAGTGTAATAGCTCTGTTAAGAAGAGTTTTATGAAGAGGTGACTATGACATATACCCACCTTCCATACACCTCTGTTTTGCTATTACCATTTCAGATAACAGACAACAATGCAATCTATAAAAACACCCACTATCTTGGAAGATGCGCAACAACCAAACTAAATGATATTTATTCACAGAGAACTGCTCTGATCAACCTGCAATTAATACGATTATGCTGCAGCACACAAGATACAACAAATTTCAGTACGTCTGATAAGAACAAGCAGAAAGTAATACCCAAATCCTTCCAGCAAGCTTCTGAAGCTTATCTATTAAAAAACTCCCATGAAAACAGTTTCCTCTTTACCATTAGCTAGAAATGTCATCCAGATGGAAAGGGAGAGGACAGAAAAAGAGCAGCACACACCACCAAGCATTGTGAATCTGCAACACTCAAGTCACACTGGACCTTCAGCTCTACCAACACCAGCATAGTACCAATGTGAAAAAAAAAAAAAAAAACCACAACGACTTTCTTAAGATTAGGAAATGTAGCAACAAGTAGG
The DNA here is from genome assembly GCF_003259725.1 of Athene cunicularia. Lineage (NCBI taxonomy): Eukaryota > Metazoa > Chordata > Aves > Strigiformes > Strigidae > Athene > Athene cunicularia. The sequence continues at coordinate 82,113,991 of NW_020799091.1, read as the reverse complement.
GAGCTTATAAACGCAAATTTACTGTGCTCTTGCGTTTAATCCAAAAGTTTCTATGCTTTAAAGATAAATACGTAAGTACAAAGTCCCACTTGCTGGTACAAGGCTTAAAGTTAGCAGCTGGCAGTTATTTTGTGGCCATGAAATCAGAGTGCTCCAACAAGTTAAAATGTCACCCAGTCTATCGCATACAGGCCAAACAAAGATCTATCTTCTCAAGGTCAGAAAGGGATGAGACTGTAAAGCACTGAATTGATGTACATTCAAGTAGCTATTCACTTACTTCACGTGTAAGTGGGACTTCACAGCTGAGTAGCTGCTCACTTCATAAGCACCAAGGTCACTCAAAGTAAACCACACATAATCAAAACCTCTGAGTGATCCTATGCCAGATAATTATCAATTCAGTAGAAATGTAAAAGGATCTATTTCAAGACTACAACTTCTATGACTTTAAAAACTAAGGGTTTTCCCACAAAGACTTCACAATTAGTTGTCACATTAACCAAAATACAGTTTTAAGGAACTAAACTAAGAATTCTCTCCTACAAGTAACTCATTGTAAGTGTTAACCATTTCTCTGAATTCACTAAGAAATGTACAGCTCCTACAATACATGATGACTTTTAAACACTGACAACTAATTATGATGAAAAGTGGAGGAGGGGATGAAAAAAGTTGTTTTAACATTCAAGCTCCAAGAACTACTATTTATTTTTATATTAATAGTTGAATAAATATTTTATTCTACTGAACCTTACAGCCACATCCTCCCTTTCCTTCAGCTGAATGAAGCAGCATGTTACCATTCACATCTGTACTTCTATAGTCATCTGTAAGAAAAGGTTAACAGAGACAGAGATACAATTCACCAAAATAATGGAGCTCTATGTGGCTGGCATAATGAGGGTTCAGTTGATTCTCATTTTTTTCAGAGAAGAAATTTGGGTTTTGGCTTGGGAGCTTTCCCTCCCTCTTTTTTAAAATATTGCCAAGCAAGTATTTCTTGTGAACGTCACCCACAGCAATATTATCTTCTTTTTCCAAAATAAGCATCAGTGTTAAATTAAGTTATCCTATTGTTAAAAATAAACCTACTAAAGGATTCATTTTCAAAACACTAACAGGCAATTCCAACACTATGAGGTTCAACCAGTTTAGATTAGAAATACAAAGTTCAAGCCAAACTGGAACATAATAACATATCTTCTGCAGTAGTGATAAAAAAATATATGTAATTGTACTAAAGCTAGAATTAAAAGCTTCTGGAGACCTAAACACTTCAGTATCACAGAAAGTCATCATATATCAACATCTTACTCTGTATTGATTTTCTTCATTTTAAGACAGCAATATATTATTTTGACTCCACAGCAACTAAACATAACTTAGGTATCATCCTATGAAAATATGAACTGAGAAGTAGAACACAACTCTAGCTTAAGAGCCCATACATTAATTTCTGAAAGCTATTTTGCTCAAAGGAAATAGGCATGGAAGTTGTCTGAAGACTAGACTATTCCTGCAACATTCTCATGGTTGCCTCAGAGAAGAGAGTTAAACCCCGCAATATTTCTATAGCAACAGAGTTTAAGACATGCAAAAACTTTCAATTTACTTTGTTCTTTCATTGCAATTTCATCAAGATATTTAACACAATTATTTCTGCTATGCTAAAATATTTAACACAGTGACAAAGAAATACATTATCACATTCTAAATAAAAAACCCTTATTTTTAAAAGCTGAATACATTAGTGTTGTGAACATTCAGAAGTTTAACTTTTTCCCTCATCCATATTTATTATGAAACTGCACAGACTCAGCAAAAGGGCCTATGTTGTAACAGCAATTTCCTCAGTTTACTTATGTATTCTTTTAATGCTCATTTTAATTTATATTATGAAATTAATTCTTAATGCTTCTGATGCAGAAAGTTGGTATTACCATTCACAAATAAATCTCCATCTAGATACTAAAATATCATAGTTATAATAGAGAATTTGAATCCAATAAATAAACTTTATTACTCATTATATTACATACATTCTTCAATGATAACAAGTCACTGACCATTCTCATTCCTTGATGTTCTCATGTAAAAATCAAGATAAAAACCTAAAGTTGCTAGGTTTACCTCATGAGTAGGGATAAAACTCTTTAAAATTCTCAAATAGAAGTTCTTGACAAATTTAAGCCATTCTTGTTCCGCTCACATGATGGCACATAGTTCACAATGAAGTCATTTATCTTCCATGTCAACACATTTTCAGGGCAGCTCCCTCTCATTACTGTTTCATGAACCATCTTCATGCTCTGCTCAGAGTAAGCATATAACCTCATGAAAATTCTCATAAATAAGAATTAATATTTTACCCAGAGCTCAAATAATACCTAGGAAAACTGCTGGCTAGGTTTTTTCTTTCCAGATTTCCACTGCCGAGTGTTGTGTGTTTGTACAGAGAGAAAGCTAATGCTTATATGTGAACGGTTTTCAAGAGCATCCATATATAGTCAGTATTATAAATAGCTATTTTTATAACAGCACTGAACTGACTTTTCGTTATATATAGAGAGGGTGTTTTCTGCATACAGAAATTATTTTCTTATTCTACCTTGTACTTGCAGTCTTAGCTCTCCCACTCACACAGTCCTGCTTCATACAACAGAAATAGCCACTGTGCGTGTCAAACCACACTGGAACTATAGTTCATAGAATCATAGAATACCAGGTTGGAAGGCACCTCAGGCATCATCTGGTCCAACCTTTTGTGGCAAAAGCATGGTCTAGAGAGATGGCCCAGCACCCCATCCAGATGAATCTTAGAAGTGCACAATGTTGGTGAATCTACCACTTCCCTTGGGAGATTATTCCAGTGGTTGATTGTTCTCTGTGAAAAATTTTCCTCTTGTGTCCAGTAAGAATCTCCCCAGAAGTAACTTGTGCCGATTACCCCTATTTTTTTCCCTTGGGGCTCCTTGTAAAAAGGGAGTCTCCATCTTATTTGGAGCCACCCTTTAAATACTGGAACACAGTGTTAACTATATCAGTGCTCCAATAATAGTTTCCAGACTAGCCCAAATATCATTACAAGAAGTTCTCTCCATACTGACAACAGAATTTTTACATTTTCCTGTAGCTATTTCACTAGTACAAAAGGCTTACAAAATTGGTATTTTCAAGGGGTTTGTTAGGAATATAGAGCTACAGTAAACATTTCAGTAATTGAATCTCAAAGTGTATTTTGTCCTCATTATTATTATTAAACTAAACTGAAAGGGTCTATGAGAACATTAAAATGGATCTGCAATTTGTTTCAACACTTCAAGTTTTGAAAACTAAGCCAGAGGAGATCAGCTACAACACTAACGTGTTTGTTACAACTCTCATTTTGAAATCAGACAAAAGAAATGAAAACAAATTTCTAGTTTCAGCTTCCATAAAGTTCTAATCTAGAACATTAAGAAAAAAAAGCTTTTAACATGAAATGACAAATAGATCAGATTCATTTAAATTGTCAACATTCAATTCAAATTTAAAATCAAGCATAATGCAAGTATTTTTTACATGTGTATTTCTGAATGATAACTGCTTTCAGCTGCAGAGCACTGTCTGAAGTTAATTCAAAAGATCTAGTTCCACAATACAGTATGGCACTTGCACCTTGCAGCATGTGATTGCTACAGCTTGAAATTTCTCCCCTTTCCTATAAACTGTGATCTTACACCACTGTAATATTAATCATAAATTTTTCTGCATGCCAGAAAAACCTAAGGGGCTAAAACATGGCAACAAAGATTTTGATACAATTTTGATTTAAATCCCTAAATGCTACAGTTTTAGGTAAACACTGACAAACAAGGCCATACTCCTGAGAATTATTCAATGCAGAGGCTTCTTTAAGCAGAGAGCTCTCTCCTTGAAGAGCATCTTGCCAGAAGTACAAAGGGGAAGATTTTCCCTCCTATTGCCAAATGAGCAAATTGAGAGAAATCTTAAACACCCACACAACTAGAGGTAGTATTTAAGTTTGTACAATAGAAAAAGCCAATACTTTCATTATTCAATCCACCTATTAAAATGGCGCTTTGTGTTTCTACTATAGGCAGGTATATTTTTATAAAAAGCTTGCTGCTTTTTTTTTTTTCATTTGCAGATCTCTTCACTGTTAAGTCAGCACACACAAAGACAAGAAAAATCTTAAAGATCATGTTGTTTTAAGCAAACCCAACAGACTACCTGAAACATTCCATCTGATACACACTATGATCTAGAATAAAAATAGTTGTGTCCTCACAGATAGTAAAATGAAGTGGGAACTGTAGATTGTACTAGCCAAGAAACCATTATCAACTGGCAATATAAATACAACTTGATCATTCATATACTGGAAGCAGGGGGTGCTCAACACCTCTCTGAAAAACAGCAGAGAGGCATGAGGGCAATAAAAGAAACTAACTGGACTATTTAAAACTTCTCTTCTGCAATAATGCAGAACCTGAAGGCCATTCATGATCTGCATCTATCAGCATGCCAATAGATCTTCCTAGCTTTCCTCTGTTTTATATTTTCTCACAGCCTATTTGAGACATTCCAAAGCTTTGCTAAATAAACATGTATTTGCAATAAATAAGAACTCTTCCAGACACACCTGTGACCAATGTATTACCATCTTGACAAGTCTACTGAGAAGTCAGGTAATAGCTTCTCTCACTCAGAGCACTGCACAGAGGAATTTGCATGATCATTACTAATTTCACTATGGCAGTTTCACGCTGTTGCTGTTTCAGACTGCTACCTGCCGCAGCAATGGTAGGCAGTACACGATGCAGACAGGAGGAGGATCTCTGAGAGAGAGGCTGGAGTAGCTGAGCAGCAGCAACTGCACGCAGAGCCCTCACATACACTGAAGAGAATGGAATAGGAAGGGAGCTGTTTGCTCCTCCAGCATAAAACCTTGCTTGAAAAAAAATCCCTTTTCCCTTCCATACGCTCAAGGCCAAGGATAGCAACCCACTTTTCCCTGCTCACCGACCAATATAAGAGACGAAACCTGAGAGCGGAATCAAGGAATAGCCCAGCAATGGGAATCCCGGCATCCCTCTTCTTCCTAGCGGCTCCAAGTGAGGAACAGCCTCCTCTCCTGGGTGTTGTCCCCTCTGATGCTCTCCATCACCACCTACCTACCCGATAACAACTAGTGTATTTTCTCATAACTGGCACAGAAAATGCACAAACCCAGCAATAGTGCGACTGATTAAATAAATAAAAATGTTTTTAAAAAAAAGCCACCACACAAAAAACCCCCAACCAAAACAGAGAAACACTCCCTCCCCCAAATCGTAACAACCTAAGGAGTATCTTTATATATATATAAAAGCCACGAGCCCTTCTCGCCAGGCGGAAGCCGGTATCATAAACCTTGCGCTTTCCAGCTTTGTTCAAACTAATGAAAAATACAGTTAAAAACTAAAGTCATGTTCAGCTGCCACTTTCAGCAAAACATCAAATATCACATGCATTATGGTAAAGAGCAGTTCTGCAAGTTATGGATGCTTGAACTCAGCTCCCATTTTCTTGGTATGCTTCAATGGTTGTTTAAATTAGAAAAATGTTATGAAGCCCACTGGACATAACATGCAGTAAGACTCAGTGATGGCTGGGTATTGCTAATCTAACACTAACCAAAAGTATATTTCTTTTGTAAGGATATGAAACTTAAAATAAATCACACAGATAAGAGACCTTCAGGTACTTCAGTGCATAAAAATCAGGCTCCTCATTTTCGTTTGTTGTTCCACACAAACTGCTTTATGAGCCTCAGGGCACTTAAATGTTTTCGTTTGGATCAGGGATACATTGTTGAAGGAAACGCTGTTATCATCTCTGCTTACCGTGCTTTGATTCACAGTGTGGAGAGGTGTTGGGAGTGCGTGAAGTAGATCCCTTTTGGATGAAGCTCAACTGGCAGAGGTGCTCCAGGAGCACATCTAATGCATTCAGGCCACAAATGACCACTCAGCGGGGCTCAAACTGAACTAGTCGAATACTAGGAATTCCTGAAATGAATGAAGCTTGAAGATCTGTTGCATTCTGCAGGTCTTCTGTTAGGCCTTGGTGCTTGCCTGTGTAGTCAAAGACTTGGAGCTTTGTAGTTCAGAAGGAAGGTCCAGAGGATTTCTAATGTAACATCTGAAAGACCTGCTTCATGGTTCATGACAGGCAATCAAGCTGATCTTCTGAAGCTTTGATGCTTAAAACTCTGCCAAAACTCACTTTGTATATGGATCTTCCCATATTGTTGTGTCAGGAATATGTATCACCATCCATAGCTATAAGGATACCTTGAACTGAAGATCAAGATGTGATGCTGTTGTCTAAAGGGTAGAAAATGTGCTATCAGTGTTGCTACTCCAGATACTGTCAATGACTTTTGTGGTCCTTAATTTTCCTCCTCTATGCCTGTAACTGATTCCGTGATAGAAGGCAGTGGTACAACAAGTTAAAAATTAAGATAAATGACTGGGTAATGCTTTAACTCTTTAAAATAACTAAATTAATTTCCGGTAACATATGCTAGCAATTAAAACAATTTTCTTCTATCAGTGTATCTTGTCATTTTAATATGAGGCCAGATTGTAAGTGATGTAATTCATGTTCAATTTTTGTGAGAAGGCATAGACAGAACCACTGTTGTGGCAAAATCTGAGCAAAGGACTGTGGATTTTCTGTTGTAATCTACACAAAATCAATTTATTTTTCCTACAGTGCTTCTCACAAGTAACCAGTTTCACACACTAACATGATGTAATTACTCTTTTTACTGAGATCTGCCTTCTTTTGGATGTTTCTCATAATATGGTATGTGATACAGAAGATAGAACAATTTATAATAAACGTTAATCTTGAACTTTTCTTTGGTAAGTACAGCAGTCCATAATTTTACATGCCTGAAATCAGACATCATAGCTCACTCGTCTTCTGGGTTTCTTCAGTACTCATCATAATATTTTTCACCCTAATCTTGTGCTTGTAACAGAAATGTACAGGAGGTTTTTGTTCATTGTATCCAAAAGTTTAAGGTTAATTTCACTCAACTAAAAAGATGGAATTTTCTAATATCAACCTTTACAAATCAGGCATGGATGTGGAGGCCAAGCCCTTTTTTTCTGACATGCACATTATGGTCTATAATAGAGATTTTGTTTTGGGAAGCTAAACTAGACTCCACCATATATGTGATTTACCAGGTAAAACAGGCATATATATGACTTGAATACAAATAAGTAGCAGGTCTCATTCACAAGAATATATAATTTTTTGACATTTTTCCCATAAAAAGGAGGGGGAATGCCCAAGTTTGGGCCACCTAAGTGTTTTTTTCCAGGGACTCCTAAAGGGATTGTGAAGTGATCCAGAACAGAGACAAACAGCAGCAGCCAGATGGTCTTGGCTTCCTTTTTTGGTCCCGCAAACTAGCTGGCTCGGTGTCAGGCTGGCCCTCCAGCACAGATCAGAGCAGTCTGATCTGTTCTGCTGGATACCACATGAAGTGCCAAGTCCTACATGTCTTCTCTAGGACCGCCTATGACTCACTGTGTCAGCTAGGTGTACAGGCAGCTACTACTGGTTTGATGGCTAACCAGTGTAGTACAGCCTCAGCAGGAAAGAGCTGCTTGCCCACCACATCTGTATCAAGGTGCTGACGCTAAGAGCCAAGTAGGAACAAATTTGATGTAAGCATCAGTGGAAGTGGATGGCAAAAGGACACTGAGTAAGTAGCACTATCCATATGGTTTAGACAGGTATAAATGTAAATACATGGGGCAAGATACTATCACAGCATTTTAGAAGAACCTTTAAACAGGAAAAAATCAATGAGATTTTCGCCTAGCTGAAAAGTGCAGAAATTGGCACATGGATAGGAGCAGATTCATTTATCCTTTCTTGCAGTGACATTTCATTTACATACAGAAGAAACAAAAACCATGAAGAAGTGAATAGATATTGTTTCTTTCTCACAGTCTTGAGAGAAAACAATGCCACAAAGGGGAGTGATGCTGGTTTTCTTATTATTCTCTACAAACTAGCAGTTGCTTTCCCAGGAACCAAGTTCTCAGTTGAGCAAAGACTTATTTAAAAATAATTTTATCATTAATTTCCCATACAATGTTGCATATTTAATACATGCAATAAAGGCCAACAGTCACAATTCTCAGGTGGTAGAGTTTGCTATAACTGCACCAACATCCTTTTACAAAGCTTTTCTTAAAATGCATATTTTAAAATGTATAATTTTGAAGTAGAGCTCTTGAATAGGATCATTTAATTTTGAAGATTTGGCTCATGATCAAAGAATTACAGCTTTATTCCTCCCTGTGTAATCATTTCCGTGCAATGGCTACAAATCAAGTTTTTGCTTCTCCACTTGGTGGGTGCTGCAACCATCCTTCACCGAAATGGCCAGTGATTCACTCCACAAGATTTGCCTGGTATGGGTGTTTGTGGGGATTCAACAGGGATGAGGGTTTTCTGCTCATTCCCACCACAGAACTGCTAGCTGTTCCGCCCAGCACTTCTAATACAAACAGAGCCCTTCCAGAATAAACAGTGTAAGAAACAGTTTTACTTGTTTAGGCTATGTAAAGTGATCTAGAGCTTACCTACCCTCTGCCTCTTAGTTTAAAAATAGGTTTTCTGTGCTGCTTAGCCACCTGCTGTATTCTCCTCTTGTGCATTACCACTGCCCTTTCTTCTGGCTTCCTAAATGTATGTGGGTAGATTGTAAGATACACATTCTACTTTTACAGAGCCAGGACTCAGCCTAATTATAACCTGCAAGATCAGGATGTGACTGTTTTGACTTGCAGAAGCAAAGATGAATAATTGAGTTGTTGACATTTAATTTGTTTAGATACTCTGAACTTGGTCCAGTTTTTACTGTAATTTATTGTGTTTATGACAGTGCTGGTACCTGATGAAAACACTTACTTGTGCAAGCCATCATTAGCATTGTATTTTCTAATTTAGCAAAGTAAAACCACTTTTGTTGTTCTTTTATGATTCTGAAGTCAGAGTGTTTTTATAACTTCTCCATGGCAAGAAAATAGTACACAGAATAAAGTTAAATAGTATTTCTTTCCAGACAGTAATTTACACAATCTGACATTTCAAAGAACTATATATCTTTATTTCAATAATAATGACCAGTTACGGTTAATTGAATTCATACATCCTAATATCTCTTACTATGTGTAATAGGCACCCTCAGTGTGCACGTAGGTAGCTTTGCCCATGAGGTATTTCATCCTTGAACCTAATTCATGGTTTTATGTCAGCATTTGGTTGGAACAAGACAGGGGGTCAGATAACATGATTGCAGGGTGGCTTTCTGTTGCAGTAGTCTGTGTCTTAAGCCTTGAGGCCAATTCCTGTATGTCTAGACCCATCAATGCTGCACTCCTCAGTTCATCTCAAAATAATGGTAATGACATACATCATTATAGCCTCACAGATCACATTGTCTTCCACCCCCTTTTTCCCCATGGAGCTCTGGTGTCCCTAGCAATGATGTCAGAATGAAAACAGATTAGATATTTCTCACATATTTTTCAGGTGATTATTTTATTAAAATCAAATTTGTTTTCAGAGCATTTATATCTTTCCAGAAACAGTCTTCGAAAGCCTGCCCCTCTCATTATATTTAAATGCTCTATTTTCCATCTCTGTCTGACTTCTCCCTCACACTCCTTTCTCTCTTGGTTGCATTTAAACTTCACATAGTTACTACTGTTTTCACCTGCACCAGCAGTATCCCCTACCTGGGGCTCTTCTGACCTATTTTCTAAGAGAATAGGTTTCCATAGGAAAGAGGAATCACCCTTCCTCTTTAGAAGAATTAGAATTTATTAACTGTCTTACTAAGCCAAGCCTAAAGGAGAGCCCATGCCGCTACACTTAGCATCTGTATACAGTATCCCTAAACTTTATGTATGAAACAGTAATATATGAAATATTGCATCTAGGTTGACATTGTCCCAGTAAATGTAATTTTCAATTAAATCACATACATAACTTGCTTTTAATAGGGGAAAAGATGTCTATGTTTTTTGTACTCTGACATACAGAAGATTATGTTCTAAAATATAAATTTAAATATAGCAGAGAGGGGTTGCAAAACAATATCAACACAGCTGAGATGTTATAATTTCAACCTATTGTAACGTATTATCTTGACTATTGTACTTAAAGAGTCTTAGTTTTGGACAGAATACTTATTTAGGTGTATCAGGTGGGGTACAAACAAAATATGAAGATGATTCATGACCCAAACCCCTTATAATTCAAGAGATAACAGGTGAGAAAGTATTGGTAAAGAATGAGGTACTTCACACATGATAGATGGCTACACTTACACAAATCTGTAGCATCATGGCAGAGGTGAATTTCAAGTAGAGATTTTTAAGGAAAATACTGAAGTGGCTATGATGATGTTTATGAGAAAATCAGCAAGAGCATGTAGGAGCAGTATGGGAGATAACACGGATATGCATACCTGGAATTTTAACAAGCAGATGCTAACTATCATCCTGGGTAGGCTGGTGTAAGAACTTGAGAGCTGATATGGTGGGGATAGATTGCAGACGGACTTGAAAATGAAGACCGCATACACTGATGCTGTAAAGATGGGGAGAATAAAGAAAGGATTGTAAGAGAGGGAGATTTAAAACTTACCGTCTCCCTGAACGATGATGAATTATTAAGGTAATGCATGGCAAGGGTAAGGAAACAGATGTTGCAGCAATCAATGTGTGGCATAATGAAAATTCGAATGAGTTTTTAGTATGCAGATGAATGCAAAAAGCCTTTTACTGGAAATGTTAGAAGAAAGTCTTGTTAGGATTATGGCATAATTTGGCTATGAGAAAAAGATGGAGGTGGAAAGTGCAGATAAGTGGCAGGCTAGATATGATTTGTCATGGTGACTGCAAAGGAGATGCAACTGAAAGTGTTGTTTTAAACATACTGTTCTTGCGGTCATGTCCCTGAAGAACAAATCTGCGCCAGATTTTTTGAGATTTTCCTCTGAATAAAAACAGACAGATCTGGAGAGAAGAGATGAATATTCAAAATAATAACTAAATCATCCTAGGGTTAGATCATCATAAATGCTGGAGGTGGGTCTTGAAAGAACTCCAAATGGCATGAAGTGGTAATGGACAGACGCACAGAGGGAAAACAAACAAAAAAAGACAGTCACAGAAACTTAAGGAGGACAGGGTTTTAATGAATAATTATTATTTTTCAACTTTGTTTTGGTTCAAAAACAGTGAGAGACATAGATAAGAGCAGATTATGTTATGTCTAAGGGGAGAAGGCTAGTTTACAGAGGTTCTGTGATGAAACTGGAGAAGAGCTATGTTTAATGAGCTTGGAGATGGGAAAGAGGAGCAGAGCAGTCTGTAGCTGGTGAGAAAAGGGGATCAGAAAAAGAATGTTTTTGGTGGGAGCGTGAGAACTGAAGGAGGAGTGAACAACAGTTTGCTCAGGATGGAAGAACTGAGGCAAACGGAGGAGTTGGAAAAGAGAAATTCTTAATATGTGACATGGAAGACAGAAAGAAGTAACAGAAAGGGAAATGATGGAAAGCAGATGTCTTCATGTAGAAGACACTGGTGAGATCCCAATGTGAAGAATTCAAGGAGATTGAGGAGCAGGGTAAAAGAGAAAATGATTTAGGGTAGCCAAAAACCTGCTTGAGATGACAGATGGAGTAATTCTCCATTCTCCAAATTGAGAATGGAGAATTAATTAACTAGGAAACTGGAAAAACTGAGATGGATAAAACAAACTTGCAATGGGAAAAGACAGCTCTTGGGTGAAAAAGGTGAAGAGCAAAGCAAGTAGAAAGTGAACAATAATCCTTGAGATAGAGGGAGAAAGGAAAGAAGAAATGTGGGAAAAGAGAGAAGAGACAAATACTGATAAATACCATTGACCTAGAAAATGTGGAAAGACTGAGTGACAAAGCATGAAGAAGACCTTAAGTATGAAGATGAAATACATATGATTATTGTTTAAAAGGAAGGAACACAGCATCAGAGATCTGAGAATGTGGCTGATGAAAATCAGTGCAAGACAGTAAGCTTTAGTATAGAGTGAACTGAAGGAGGAATGTCGACTGAACACAGAAGGGAAACGTGGGACACAGGATGCATCAACAAAGACTTACATGGGATACAGTGAAAAGAGAAGAATGCCTTAAGTTGAAATCAAAGAACAAGGCTGAAGTGAACTGCTGCATGGAATGTAAACAGCAATACAATAATAGAGGGAAGTGGAGAAGGGTCGTATTTAATGCTGCTGAAAATGAAGAAAGAATATAAGGGGTGTAGCCAGGGAGGAGCATAGGCAGGGAGAGAGTGGAAGTCCAGTGTGATTGCCATGAAATGAAGCTGAGGGGAGAAATGTATGGAAGACAGAAACCCCTGAAAGAGAGGGAAGAGAAACAAAAGGATCCAAGGCTTGGTGAGGCTGAGGGGAGTGACATATGAAGAAGTCATGGATGACAGGGGTTTTTTACAGAGACAAAGAAAGTGGGAGGAAAGAAGGGTGTGGGTGTGAAATTTGAAGCTGTGAAACAAGACAGGTAGAAGCAGCAAGAAAGGAAGATGTAGCATAAGGCAAGACACAATTTTCGAACTTGGATGGTAAAAATAATGGTCTTGAATTCTGTTTAGCCATCTCAGTAGAAAGTGACTTTAAAGCATGGTCCCTTAAAACATTTTTCTCTTTTCCTTCCAGAGATCATCTACAAATAGCTTCTCAGATGTGTGGGCTTTCCTGAGGAGGGCAGAGGGAAATGAACTACTGATTCCTACTGCCTCCTGTTCAGCGTGTTCACAAGGCTGTTGGAAAGGCTGATAGAAACCATATTTAATAGACTAGCAGGTGATTGATTTAGCTGAGAGAAGGCATAGATGTTAACAGCATCATTCCTAAACAAATTTAGATCTTTCTGTTTCATCACATTTGGCAGGCCTGGTTCGATGATGTCAGCACTAATGCTTAATATGGACTTCAGCTTGAATGCAACCTAAATGGCTGAGTCCAGGTTTATTTCAGCAGTCTGCACTGGAGGGCTCTGCTGCTTGAAAATGCTGTTGGTTTCTATCCTAGGGATTTTCTTGTTTCTTCTTCTGCATTAGCAGCAGCCATGAAGAATTTTTTGCAGTGTGAGCTTTGCTTGGAAGTGGATACCTTTTTTTCCTGGACATGGACCTTGCTGCTTCTCTGTGCTTGTGTCACCTGGAGTTCGGATTTCTGCAGAGCGCTCCATAAAAACATGCCCAGGGCTCAAAAGGGAGCTTCCCCACACGAGTGCAGAACACTCAGTGGCTGAGCGAGTTCCTCTTAACGTTCTCGGCAGGCAGCCTTGGCTCCTGTGAAATTCAAAGTGTGTGTTTTTACATGCATTGCAAAGCTTTGGGACGGGATCCATCTCACACGAATACACTGCTCACTCTTTGTAATAACTGAGCAGCTGGGGTTCTTCAGGTGATGGGGTTCTGCTCCCTCATATACTGGGGAAAGGTCTGTTGATCTCGTGTTTTGTGTGCTCACCAAGGTGCTCTTGACGAGCATTAGTATTTCAGTCATGATGTCTACAAAAGAGCCTGAAGCTACAAAGCCTGTTTCCAAGATAAGCTTTCTCCTTCCTGTTTTTTAAAAGGGATTTGGTTGTTAGGCTCTGGGAGCCGCACAGACTGCGGTTCTGGTTTGTTTTCTAGGAATGACTAAGAGAGGAGGAGTTTGTACAGTCTGACTAAATTCTGATGACTTTGTTAGCAACCGCATTTCTTTAACTGTACATGAGCTTGCTGAAAGTATGTTTTTAATCTTGTAAAACCCTCAGTTTCTGATGCTGCTTCTCACACACATCCTGTTATTTTCCATTTTTAGCTTCAGTCCTTCTGTGTTTGACATACAGGCATTTCCAGAAATATTCTAAAATGGATTTTTTTCAACTTAGTGAACATATTACTTTCAAATATTTTCATTGCTTGCTAACATCTGAAGATTTCTTGGTTTAAGTAAAACCCTTCGACCCTGGTTAAAAAAACATTTTGTTTTAATATATGGGCAGCCAAGCCATCTTAACAGTGAAATACATTAAATCAGAAAAATGAAAAACTAATCAGGCAGACATTTAGCTTTGAAGTTATAGCAAGAAATGGAGAGAGAAGAGTTCAAATCTTGATCAGAACAATGCATACATGGGATTAAGGACTTGACTGGAGGTTGCACCAGAAAGAAGGTTGTGATTTGAGTCCTCAGAGCAACATGAATGAAGCACACAAAAGCTGGTTTTGGTTCAGAATGATGGTTGTCCCAGATTAGCTTCCCTGATGTGATTTCAGGTGTGTCCAACCATGACAGTGAATAGTTTCTTGTGTTTGATACCAACCAAGAAACAAAAGTACAAAAAAATATTTGGATGTGAGGACTGATACTCAGTGCTGCCAAAAATCCAAAAGCATGAGACTTCAGTTCTCCATTGTGGACCACTCCCTGCTGAAACTAGTATTATCATTTTTCCCCAAACTCAGTTGGAACAAGTTATCCTATACTGCAGTGACATCTACTGAAGGAAAGTGAAAAAAGCCTTAGGAAAGCAGCAATGGCCTCTCTTAAACATAATGCAATGGTCAAAGTTTGAATGTATTTTTAAATACCAAGGGGTTTCATATTTTTCCCTTTGAATATTTCAGAGCTCTTATTATCTATCTGATTGTTACTCAGCAGCCATCATCACAATGTTTCCAGACTTTCAACAAATGCATACCTAACTAATCTATTCTGCAACTTGTTTTGTATGCAAATATTTAATTCCTGAAAGACTGTGGTTTACTTTTAGTTCATTCTCCATTTGAAAATGGAAGTGAAGGGATTTTTTTCTCACTTAAGGATGGGAGAGATAACAATTTAGGCGGCTGCTTGCCACAGTGAGTGGGAAGAGGTGGAAAGGACAAGGAGAATTGTCACTTCTGCTATTAAGGTGAACTGCTTGTATTTGAGTTACATTTAGGTAGAGCATATTTAATGATGTGTTTTCTTTATGCTCTCCTCTTGCCAGTAAGCACTGTTTTGTACTGGAAATGAAACCGAATCTCTGTTTTTATTGATTAATTACTTGTGTTACCTACAGCTGCTTGTAGGGAAGATCTGCCCTGTTTGCTGGTGAAGGTTTGTGGTCTGTAGTTGCCCCACCTGTATACTTCCATCTCTTTCCTCCAGTGTTATGGGATCTAATCTTCCAGCCATTGGCAGCAGTGATTGCAGGTCTCTGGATCAGGAGGAAAGTAGGATTCATGCCTGCACCTCCACCCTTGTGAAGCGAGAGCATCTTGTCCTTTTAGTTGCAAGACTCTTCTTGAAGGGATACCTTCCAGCAGAAGAAATCTCATCAGTCTCTGCATGTGCCAAACTATCAATGAGCTGGGAAAAAAAAGCATAATGGTGCTGCAAAATGTCGTTCCTTTGAGATTACTGTTGTTTGAAAAAGACCTGAAAATACTGGTAGGAAGGTTTTATGGTTCTGCTCTCTTCTGCCTTTTTCTAGTCTCCCAGCATGCAACACTTACAGCCTATAATTAAACCGGCTTGCTGCTATTTGCATTTTCGTGAAGGGAGCCTCTTCTAACATACCACTCTTAAATCTCCTATTTGATATCGAGTAAAATTTAATTTCAAGGCTTTCCTCTTTGCAGATCATTTAACTCTTAATGGCTTTTTAGCTTAAATCTATCTCTGCTTCTGTCTGAGCCTGTGTGTATCCCTCCCCCTCTCTCTGTCTCTCTTCCTCATTATTTGTTCACCTTTAAGCCATTCCAAAGCTATTGGAAAGACAGATTGCAAAGACAGAAGCCTGAATTTTGCTATTGTGCTCAACAACTCTGGCACGAGTTCCTACACATTCCTATTAAAAATATGTCTGGAGCCAAAAACCCAGTGAGGGGAAAAATGGGCTTCAGGCTGCTTATTAGTTGAATAGTTCTTTATGGCATTATCTGCACATGGGATTCATATTTGTGGATTTAGATGAACAGTGGAAGAATAGTGCTTGGCACAATATTCTTGGAGTGCTGAATTTAAAGACATATATAAAACTAAAATACTGTACATACACTAACTGCTAGGTACTTGGTGCAATACAACTGAGCAAGGCAGCCCTTAGAAAAGTAATAGCTAGCAGCAAAGGATGTCTAGCAAGTGGAATTTTCTGTTGATTCTCTCATTCCCTTCCTATCTTCCCTTTTCCTGACAGAAACAGATGGACTTTTATTTTCTCACAATTACTATGAACTGAGACTAACAGCTCCTAAATTGGCAGTAAGGAGGTGGAAAGGTGTGGAAAGAAATAAAAACATGCAAACCCCCTGTAACAGTCTGAACAGTGAAACATGGAAATTAACCTTGTCATATGAATTAACCATGGCTGGCCTGTGACTTATGGATTACACCCAATATGCAATGATCCATCATCTCCTCAAATAATGTGTGTACGTTAAACAATAACACAATTCTGTTGTCCTTCTACTGATGATTAGACTTTCCAAACTATTTTGACAAAGAGGAGTACTGCCATGTTATTTACTTAGTGTTGAGGCCTGCAAAGGGATTTTTTTTAGCTTTGAAACTGTTGTTTAAGCATGGTCTATATGGAAGCCTTTCACTTTCTTAGAGCATTTCTTTCAGGTTCCTCTTTGCCCAGTTTCCTCTTTTCCCAAACTCTGTATTTTCTTTTTGTGACCATTGTCTTACTTTTAAAAATGTATTATTTAATCATGGGGGAGAGCACAACGGTAGTAAACTCAGATTAAAATCTACTCCAGCTAGCATACGGACATCTTCTGAGAAAGCAGCCATCTGACTTTCTTGTAGGCTAGTTTGGGAGATAGTCTGGATGTGCCCCAGGTACTGGCTGTAATACGATTGTCTAACACTGGCCCCAGGGTCCACACAAGGACTTTCTGTGCTAGAGCTATCCTCAATTTTGAGAAAGAAACTTTGTAAATTGAACATGTTAAATATTTTAAATTATCCCCTAAACGGGCTATATGGAAAGATGAGGAAATTAATATTCAGAAAAGTAGAAGCTTCTGAAATGCCATTTTATGAACCTTGGCTGAGGTGTGGAGGTCATGATGCTGTTCCTGAGGAGGATCCCAGTGGAGACTTCCGCATGCGTAGGACCTGATCCCATGGTGGGGAATGCACTGCCTGAGATGGGGCAAGGATTCCCCTTCAGCATGAAAAGGGTGAGGATATCCTCTCAGGAGAAGAGCAGTAAAGGAAGAGATTTTCTGCAAAGGAAACAGAAAATATGCAAATGAGTTTCACAGAAAAGGTCTCAATCTCAAAGAATGGCACAAAGAGATCAAACAGCAAAGAGGAAGTATAAAGCATGGACCAATTTACCTGCTTGTTATGAGAAGCAAAAAGTCACAACAGACCTCTTCCTTTTCCTAGGTTTAATTTGATCTCTGATGAAGATGTTTCAGATATTCTGGATTTCCTAATGCCAACCCTGGCCAGTTACCACTGTGCCAGTAAGACAAGGAAGTAGTGCCAAGGCTGTCATGCCTTGCTCAAGGAAGGAAGAGTTCCACCTTTTCTGAAAAAATGTGATGACCTTGAGTGCAGGGTCTTCACCAACTATCTTTCCCTCTCCAGATGCTTGTTTTCAGATGAAGTGGGGAGGGGAGGGCTCCTTCACTCCTGGGGCACTTGACCTCATCTACATCTGGAATATATTTCAAGCTCTGTTTTGGCTTTGCTACAGAACCAAGACCATGCTGGGCCTGTGTACTGGCTGCATGTTGCTCTAAGATCAGTAAATTAATTTGGGTATGATGGACTTTGCAATTGATACTGATATTGCTGATCATGACCTGTTATTTCAAGAGTTGGAGGTCTCTGCATTCTTGGTAGTGTTTGTATTGATTATAACCCTCTCTAGAGCTGATTATCAATGCCAAGTGATCAGGGTTGTTGCCTCTGGTCTGACATATGTGTACCCCTTCCTCTTGCACCCACACATGCATGATTCAGACTAACACTTAGCTTAGCCTGCAGTGTAAAGCAATAGCCCCAGAGGATGTCAGTGATTCCTTCTCATCACTGAGGAAGCTAAAATATGGAGGTTGCTGATGGTTACATACCTTAAGCTTAAGCAGAGCTCCTGAGAAGATGAATGTTAAGCATGGGGTAA
Organism: Athene cunicularia; assembly: GCF_003259725.1. Lineage (NCBI taxonomy): Eukaryota > Metazoa > Chordata > Aves > Strigiformes > Strigidae > Athene > Athene cunicularia. The sequence goes on along the minus strand of NW_020799091.1, from coordinate 82,095,720 downwards.
GAGATGTTGAGTACACTAAAATTATTCAGCTACATATTTTCTGCCAAGCGGACCCTGAAAATTCTGGGAGGAATGCCAAAGTGATACCGCTAGATGAATATTTCTGAGCCATCTTGTCCTTGACTGCAGGAAATAAGAAGTGTTGTTGGATCAGGGAATTTTTTATAAGGCTGTCCTCTCTCTGTTTTGCTTTTCTTCGTATGGAGCCATGTTAAATACTGGGTCAAAAATCTTAGGAGTCACTTTTAATGGTGCCCTTCTCATGGAAAACCATGTGTTGGATGAAGCTTTTAGCTATGCAGTTTGCATAGATTGCACCTTATTTATTTCATGGTTACCTCATATCAGTGTCATATGCATCTTCCTGGATTTTCTGGGTTTTCACTGTTTTGCTGATTCACTGTATACAGCACACTGAAAATGCTTAGTAACCGTACAAACACAATCATCCTGATTCACATTCCTTATATTGTGTGCTCATTTCATAGAAGATCCAGCTTCAGTCTGCCTCAGCATATACAGCTGTGACAGGTTTAGCCCAAGTCATCTGAAACCTCCTTCTTGAGCATTTGCTCGACAGGATTCTGCACTATATGTTGTCTTGTATTTTGGACTTTTGCACCTGTGCCTAAAGGCAGTGGCTGTTGAAATTTCTGCCATGGTGACTCCTTTACAGAGAACTGGCCTCTGAAATACAGCTTGTTTGATTCTCCCAAATATTTTTCCTTACCTAAAAAATTAAAAATTACTGTCATAGTTGCATTATGATTGTTTGAATTAAAATCCTTGCTCCTGGTAATTTTGAAGTTGAAATCTTTCTAGTTACTGATGTATGTTTTCTAAGCCCTTTTCAGCACTTTACGTCCCTATTATTACTTTTGTCATTATTATTCTTATTACAGTTCTAGAGCTTTTTTTTTTCTGTTCAGGACAGCCAATGCAGAGAAATTTTCATTTTAAGTCTGCCATTTTTTCCAACATTAAAGGAAAAATTCTTTCTATTTGACTTTAGTCATACACTGATTGATGTTTCTGATGCTCTCTTTCATACCTTGCTTTTCGTAATTGTAATTGCACCTTCCTTGAAACATTAATTTCATGTTCATTAGCTTCTTGTCCTTTGGAGGGTTTTTGCAGTGACTGTAAAAAAAATAGTCTAAAGGCTATTAAAGAAAGACTGTTCAAAAGAAATATTTTTTAGTTAACTTTTGAAGCTTTTTATAATTTTTGACCCCCATTAGAACTATAGTCGCCAAATCAAGTATATGCTAAAATATTAAGCATTTTTATTCTGAAATATATTGATTGCTATGTGAACAGAGGGAAAAAAGTCTATGGGAGGTGCTGAACACGTAGGAGTCGATGAGTCTGTAATAATAAATGTCCCACTTAATCTGCACAATGCTGGATTTAAAGTGATTGTTAAGAATTCTGGTTTATATATGACATTAATAGCTCTGAACAGGTATATCATTGTCTAGGGTTTGCAGATTTATTTGAATATGCTGGGTATGATGCTCTGAGTTGAAAGAAACCCATTTGCTAACAGTAGTTTCAGAAATGGAGCCACTGCTGAAGGACAGAGCCAAACGTAATGTGCTGTCTTCTGCTGAGATTCTGGTGATGGCAGCTGAAAAACCCATGTAGAATTAAGGGACAGCAAAAGAAACACTGGTACAGGATAGAGCCAGGAGGCTTTATGAGGTGGGTTTTGGGAAAAGCAAGCTTGGAACTGTGGAGGAGACAAGCTTCCTCCTGTTTAAATCCTCCCGTGTTCAGGGCAACAGAGATGGGCAAATAGTCTCTGTAAACCACACCAAAGATAGCACCAAAGAAATACTCATGTAATCAATGGCTGATGTGAGTAGCTTTCTTCCTAGTGGAAATATGCAATAAAGCCCTAAATACTGGCTAGCCATGTGAATAAAGGATCAATATAATAACTTTTCAACCCTAAGAATGAATGCAGCACATCATTGTACACAGAATCTTGATAAATATAACAAAAGTGTTGATATATATGAAAATTTACTGTTGCACATAAACTTCAAATGCAGCTAAAAGAGGAAAAAAAAAAGTATAAATCTATCATTTTTATGGGTTTGCTTATACTTAGACTGAAGGTGGGGTCACCAGGACCTGTAACATCATGCATGTCAGGGCTGATATTATGTGGGAGTTGTTCAGTGTGATTCAGAATCAATCTTATTTGAGGCCATGTTTCCATAGTCCTGACTCAGAAGAGAGAAAATTTATTTGGGCTGGATCCTAATATTATTCTCCCTGTGGATATGTCTTTGTTGGAATATATGTATTTTTTAATCAAATTTGGTATCAGATTTTTTTTTTTTTTTTTTTTTTTTTTTTAATGTGTGCTAAACTAGAGTGGTGGCTTTCTAAAGTTGCAAAATGAAAACAACAGTTCCTTTTGAATTAATTTATTCTGCCACTTTTCCCTTCTGCTGGAGCATACACCATCTCACAAGAGCTTGTAGCCCAGTCTTGAGGTTCAGTGTTTACCTTCCTGTTTTCTGCATAACTACCTTGGCTTTTTGAAACAAGGCAATTTTACGTCCTACTGCTATATTTCCTTCAGATCATTGTTTCCTAAAGCTACTGAAGCACTGAAAATGTGCACAAAAGAACAGATTTCATTAAAGGGAAGTATATGAGTTTAATTATAACTAAAAGAAGAGAAAACACCACTTCCCTATGCAGTAGTCATTTCTCCAAATGCCTCAGACATCTTGGAATGCTCAACAAAGAATTCTAGGGCACCATTTTTTAAAGGATGTTTTATTATTGAGTTAACATCAAGAAACATCAAAAATAAAGGTTTCTGACTTTGTATATTAAAATAAACTGAGTTTACACTCTCTTCAGAAATGACAACTTTATATCTTCAAAAAGATATTTCTGTGACCAGGACTGGATAGAGTAGTGGTACATGGATGGGAACATTGCAGTGGCATTACTGTTTTCCCATCCCATGATCTCAGAAGCACTACTTGGGTGTTACAGCTCTTTCTTTGTCCTTCAACATCCCTCCTTTAGGTATTTACATTGGCTCAGACAAGGAAAGTCCACAAGATGATAGATAAATCACAGCTATATGCTACGTCATGGTGGGCTCTTTTCAGTTGGAAGCATAAAACACCCTAAAAGGTGGTCTCAGGTCCACAAGAAAAATAGATCACAGTTCTATAGGCTAATATCCTGGCACACTTCCAGTATGCATGGGATTTTATAAATGTATTTAAGGAACAGCTTTCAGCCAAATAATATGAATTAAGAGGGTGCTGTAACTTTTCTGCTTCTATAGTGTGCCTGACCAGAGCACCACCACAGCCAGCTGGCCATGGCCAAAAGAGTAGCAGATGGCATGAATACAACAATGATGCCATGAACTGCAATGGTTTGCTGTGAACACAAGCCAGGGGCATAGAAAGCCTTATTCCACACATGGGAAACATAGAATCATAGAATGGTTTGGGTTGAAAGAGACCATAGTGTTCTAATTTCCCTGTGTGGAGACAGGGACACCTTCCACTAGATCAGGTTGCTCATCCAACCTGGCCTTGAACACTGCCAGGGAGGGGGCAGCCACAACTTCTCTGGGCAACCTGTTCCAGTGCCTCACCACCCTCACAGTAAAGAATTTCTTTCTTATATCTAATCTAAATCTACCTCTTTCAAATTAAAACAGTTACCTCTTGTTCTGTCACTACCTTCCCTGACAAAGAGTCCCCATCTTTCCTCTTGGCCCCCTTCAAATACTGGAAGGTCACTATCGGGTGTCCCTGGAGCCTTCTCTTCTTCTGGCTGAACAAGCACAACTCTGTAAGACTGTCCTCATAGGAAAGGTGCTTCAGCCCCCTGGTCATCTTTGTAGCCTCCTCTGGAGCTGTTCCAGCATGTTCATGTCCTTCTTACACTGGGGGCCCCAGAGCTGAATGCAGTGCAACTCCAGGTGGGAGAGCGAAGTAGAGGGGGAGAATTCCCTCCCTCAACCTGCTGGTCATGCTTCTCTTGCAGCCCAGGATATGTTGGATTTCTGGGCTGCAAGCACACATTTCTGGCTCATAGTCCCAAGTCCTTCTCCTCAGGGCTGCTCTTAATCCAGTCATCACCCAGCCTGTGTTTGTGCTTGGGATTGCCCCGACCTGTGTGCAGGACCTTGCACTTGACTTTGTTGAACTTCATGAGGTTTGCATGGTCCCACCTCTCAAGCCTGTTCCGGTCCCTCTGGATGTGATGCCATCCCTTCCCTCCAGCGTGTCGACCGCACCACACAGCTTGGTGTTGTCGGCAAACTCACTGAGGGTGCACTCAGTCCCACTGTCTGTGTCACCATTGAAGAGGTTAAACAGTGCTGGTCCCAGTACCTACCCCTGAAGAACAACATTCATAACTGCTTTCCACTTGGACACTGAGTTGTTGACCACAAATCTTTGAGTGCAACCACTGAAGCCAATTCCTTACCCACTGAGTGGTCCATCTGTCAAATCCATGTCTCTCCAATTTAGAGACAAGGATGTCATGGGCGACAGTATCAAATGCCAGTTTGTAAATGCAAAACAATCAAAAAAGTGTGGGTTTTAATCTTTAAATTATTTACGTGACCATACACATTCACTAGTTGTCACAAGGCTGGTGGCAGAGGGCAGGGAAGGAATGGAGAGTTTTGTGAAATCTCTCTGAAATCCAAAATAACTACATTTTTTATTGTGACAAAGTAATTTTAAGGACATTAGTAATTTGCTATTTATTTACAAGAGCAGTCTGGTAGAAAGATAATTTTTAGCCCAACTAAGAGGGGGGAAGAAAAAAAAAAAACCCAAAACAAAGTCTGTCCATGCAATTAGCTATATAATCCGTATCTTGCCAGTGTATTACCCCAACTTGTTCTTCACTTGTCATGGTTAGTAAAAAAGGTTTTTGTCTTGTGCAAATAAAAAGACATTTGAGTATTTTTTAAGTGCAACTTAGAGAAAAAATATTTGCTTGAGACAAACAACTATTTTGTGACAGAACTATTTCAGGTGAAAAGAATGTAAAAATCTAAGCAATGTGTCTCTGGTGTATAAATAAATGCCCTGTAATTGTCTTTGCTAAAAGTGGAGGTAATGGTGTTGAAATAGCAGACTCTATTGAAAAATGAAATCCTGTAAAGTGATAAATGTGTAAGGTCAGCTGAACTATTTGAAGGTAAATCACTTGTCTTTCCTTAGCTAGTGGCATCTTTAATGTGAGAAAGAAGATGTCCAGAAATTAACTCCGTGCGTTCCACAGAGGTAGGAAAAGATCTATAACAGATATAGGATCACACCTGCCACTTCACTTAGTGGGAACCCCTTCAGTACACTGCCTATTGACTGGATTAGACAATTCCTAGCACAAAAATGTCCAAAACTGTGTTCAGACATGCTCAGCTTCTGCTAAAACAGTTTCATGCAGATGGTTGGCAAGACTGATGAGACTGATGCCTTTCTGACCAGCTTTCAGCCAAGGGGCTAATACTTCACATTCTTTCTAAGAGGTTGGGGTCCTTTAAACAGGTAATGGGCAAAACTCCTCCTGTATACACAGAGAAATGCCTGATTAGTGGGCCCAAATCCCAGCTGGAGCTCTCATCCGGAGAGGAGAGCGCTGACCAATAGGTAGTTACAGTTTAGGGGTGTTTTGACTACTTCATATAGCTCAAACAGATTGCTGTAACAGGCAAAAGTAGCTAGCAGCCTCCAATGGACTGCACACACCAGGTAACACCACCAGGAGTGGAGCACAGATTTAGCACTGTAAAACTAGTATTGCATCTTATTTCATGTCACCACCTTACATGGTCATATGGTGTATTCATGCCACGCTTTGTCCGTTTCTCAGTTTCCACTTCACCTTCCAGTCATTCCCTTTTGCAATCTCTCCCAGCTTCCTCCAATTTTATACATATTTTACTACATAAAATACTATATGTGTTATACTGTGTACACTTATATCTGATATGTACATGTCTATACAGCACTGCTGATGTCCCAGGCAGCAGCAGTATCCTGTTGTAAAGAATTCTCCACCCAAGCACATAATGCAGTAGCAGAGCTCAAAGATCTTTATTGCATATATAGAAACACTCCACTTGTGGTGGGAACATCAACCTCTGCTCCAACAACTGGGTGCAAATGCAGAGGGGCTTCATTTGAAAAGATCTTGGCTCTGTCTCTGTGCTCATATCCTCCTTTACTTTGAATACATGAGATTTTTTCCATTAGAGCTTAATTTGTGAAGTTATTTTTGGGAATAACTTCACAAGCAACTGAAAAAGAATAAAGACATAGCACAAAAATAAAGACATAGACTGTGAAAGAATAAAGAAAAAGCTGTTAATGCCAAGTGTGTAAGAACTTACACTCATGACAAATAACTACTGGAAAGAAAAACACCATATTCTGATAACTCAGATATTTGATATCTTACTTCTTATGCAACTCATTTTCTTTACATCCCTGGTGTTTCCATTAGAAATATGATTCTCCTTCCCTGCCTCCTGTTCAGCTGGTATTTTGGTCATGACAGTTTTTCATCTTTAAGAACAAAGGAATTTTTATACTTTATAAGATCAGAAGTTCATGCAATCCTATGACTTTCCTCTGACAGTGACAACCCAACCGACTGCAAAAAAGTATGAGCAATTGTTACAGGCAAAAAAAGAATTTTCTTTCTTACCCTTAGCAGCTGTCAGCTGCAAAAGAAAAACCTGAAGGGATGCTCTCTATTTAAAATTATCTCTATTATTATCATCATAAGATGGTCAGGCTTATTTTAAACTCTACAGGACTAATCTTTTTATACTCTTAACTCTTGATGGCAATGTTATATTGTGCTAAGGGGTTTCATAGATTATTCTATTTTAACTCTTCACATTTCCTATTATTCAAGCTCAGTGTATGATGTTCATGTGTTTGGAATAAAAGGCTATATGAGTTTACATTCTTTGCAATTTTTTCCCTTTTTAAAAAAAATATTTATTTATTGACCCTCATTCATCTCCACATTAAACAGCTTCATGTACATGGTCTCTTCTTGTATAAAAGTCTCAGAAGAATTTCTATTTTGTTTCATCATCTCTTTTTGAATTAATTTTATTTGCATTGTTTTGAGATGGAAAGAATAAAACTAAACACAATGGAAAATATACCTCTGATTTAAATAATGCTTGTATATTGTCACTGTTATTTTCAATGTTGCTTATAGGCCTTTCTTGATAATGATTCTTTTATGCAGACACTTCCAAAGTGGAGCAGGATTTGCCTTAGGGACCATTGGCATCTTTGACCCCTTGTTGGGAAATGTTTGAAAAAAATACCTTAAGCAGAGAAAGTATCCCTAACAAGTTCCTGAGAAGTATCTCTTTGTTTTGCCTAAGAGTGAGTGTGTACTATTTTAGCAGTTCCACCATTTATTTCAAAACTCTCTTTGTGTACCATTTAACCCTGAGGACTTGTCCTTCACTTTATCTTGCTGTTTCAGCACCTCTCCCTCCAATTCCTCGGTCTTCATCTTTACTACCTGGAAATAGAACAGAAATGGTGTAGAGTTATTCTAACATTTTCTTACTGTTTCTGCACTCCTTCACACCTAAAATTTACTCACATTATCTTATTTTAAACAAAGAACATTTAATTTACATATTTTTTTTTTAAAAAAAAGATATAACACAAGCCAAAATCTTGTTAAAATCGAAAGTTAGCTAAAACAGTTGAAACACCTAATTTTGTTCAACAAAATGCTGAAGGCTAGAGGTAAGGTGGTTTATATATGAGAATAGAACAGGACATTATTTTTGGATCTTTGTAAGAAATGCTTCAACGGCCATAACATCATTTCTTATACTAACAAACTAAACTATGTATTTGTTTGAAGTATTTAATAGTAATGTTTTGACACAGAGAAAAGAAAACCCCATTACCTATATATACTACTGATTTGGGGTTGTCTGTTATAATACAAACTATTGCCTTGGGAAAAATAATCCTTACTTATGAATATTAATAAGAAAGCTCCATTTGGCACTCTTATTCTGTTCCACAGCTTGAGACATTCCCTGTCTCTCCCTTGCTCAGTCTCATCACTGCACAGATGAGGTGCAGCCCCAAAGGAGGACAGGGATGGGTGGCAGGAGTTGACCACTCTTGCCTTGCAGAAAAGACACAGGTGTTGGCAGCCGCTGTTTGTGCTCCTGGCCCTTGCTCTACCCCCTTTCCCCAGTCACCTCCTCTTTTGCTCTCTCTCTCTCTCTGCAGCAACAAGGGTACACCCTGGGTCTTCCTCACTTGGTGGGGCTCTGTCCCCAGAAAGCTGAGAAAAGCTGTGCCTAGCAGAGACCCCTGCATGCCACCGGTGCCCATGTTGCTCTGAACGTGGATGTCAAGTGCCCTCGTGGGCAGAAGCATCTATTCCCAATAAAGCCAAATAAATTAAACTATAAATAAATGAATAAATAAATGATTGAGAAGGTGAATAAATGAAACAGCACTTCTGTTGTACAAAGAATAGTGTTTTAAGGAAAGTAGAAGTCACTGGCATTTGTGGCTTGCAAGCCAAGAGCTGCAGGCAGACTGCCTCTGTCATCATTTGAAAACACAACGCTGACAGATCTCTGACTTGACGGTAGCACTAAACAGGATTAACCACTTTGGCATCTCAGGTTTCATTGCACTGAAATGGAAATAAGTGCTGTTCACACAAAGAATGGCATTTGTCATATTATTCATCACTGTGGTGGCCTCTCAGGGTGTATGTGGTTGGACACACCATGCCAAACAATGTATGACTTGGAACTACACTTTCAGGAGTGCTTTAATGGTGTTATTATCAGTTAATTTTCCTGGTCTTAGAGTACTAATTGAAAGGGATAGCAACCTGGCTCAAACACCTTGATAATGCCCAGCTTCAAGAAAAGCACAATTTTGATTTTATTCTTACGGTTTATTTAGCAGTTAGTTCCTCACCCACCCATGGCACTCCCTAGCACTTGCATTTCATCTAGGGCATGTTCACCAAGGCGTATAGCATGAGCAGGATTTACACAGCCATAATTCAGAGGCCTAACTCATCTGATGGTGATTTCGGGGTTTCGTTGCCAACAGGAGCGGCTCCTTTCTCTGACTCTCTCAGGTCACAGCTGCCGCCCTGCCTCAAAGGCAGCCCAGGGGGCAGCCAGCCTGTGCTTCTCGCTCACTCCCGTCTCCCCTCACCAGCTGGGCTCTCACTACCTCCTCACTCAATGCTTCCTCGGCGTCTTGGCTCCCTTCTGCCTCCCTCTCCACCAGCAGAGGCAGTGGCCACGGGAGGCTGCCAGCAGGCACCAGCAGGGCAAAGAGACAAAAGAAAATGTCACGTAGCAACTGGCAAATCCCATGGCAGAAGTGCTCTGTTCCGTGCCATCACAGAAACCTGACTGGATTTGGAAGCTGTGGGATCACAAAGTCCAAAGACTGCATACGAGAGAAATTAACCGCTCACACGTACTAGTATGGTCACCCCAGATTGCCTAAAAATATCGGGAGACCTCAGTGTTATTTGCTTAAATTTGTTCGTTTTCTCAAAGCTTTCCCGCAACTGGAAGAGATGGATTTTTATTTTTTATTAACCACCCAGACAGCTGTCAAACCTTGCCAGACGGAGCTCCTGCCACATGCCTGGTACTGAGCCAGGCAGTGATCCCTCCGGACAGCTGGATAAGCCCCAGCGGCAGGGACACGGCGGCAGCATTATCACCAACCACTGAATTCAAAGGCAGGGATTATTAGCACTTCATCCTATTTGCTCTCTCTCTTAGAGAAGAGAGTGCTCTATTTTACTTGAATTTCCTTTTCACTTTTAAAGAGCATCCAAAGGAGAAATGTTACTACATTAAAGGAGACTTTGCTTTTGTTTGCCAAAATGTGAACTTGGAGCCAGAATAGTTCCTCTGTGGTAACAAAAGAGCTCAACCATTCATTACTCTCCTGTTGGATGATGCTTCCAGTACCCCCTGAAGAGATTCATCCTTACCTAGACGTGCAGAGAAACCAACTGCATTAAGAGAAAAAGGGGTATGTTATGGCAACTTCCCTACTATTTTGTGGATCGCCTCAACTAAATGAGAATAATTAATCATGCATTTAAATTGTTGCAAAATTAATAGGAATTTGGGTCAAGTGCCTTGATAAAATATTTGTTGATGTATCAGAATTGGTGACTTAGGATGTATATTACTGCTTTTGAATTTGGCCCACTAATACAAATCACTGATCTGGATTATTGTGACCCAGAAGTAGAAGTTTTATTTCCCAGTGCTGCTGCTTTATTTCAAAATCCCATGTTTATATCCATTCCATAAAATGTTTCCTCCCATTTTATTAATGTGTTTTAGACTAGCTGGAAAGCTTCCTACTACATTTATACAAGTCGGTCTGCTTCACTGATATTGTCTCCAGCTAAAGGGATGATATTTGTGTCATTCCTGGATCCAAACAAAAACCCCCAAACTAAGGTTGGACATTTTAACACTCAAAATAGGATATTTAGAGCTAAACGTTCTGAAAAAGTTTGATTCACAACATTTCAATTCAAATACAATGCAATTTATATGAAAACAAAAAAGAAAGGGTCAAATTAGGGTATTTAGAAACACTGAAACAAACCGTTTCCATTGACTGAAAGTTTTGCTTGGTCAGCTTATGAACCTATTCAGGATTCTGATATTTCAGCTATGGAAAAAATACCATCGAAATGGAAAATTCATTGGGAAGGAAAAACAATTTTCTGTCCATCCCTGCATATTATTTATCCAACCAAGAGGCAACCTGAAGCTCCAAAGAGTTTGATATATGTCAGGAAGAGTTCTCTCATCACTTCAGATTTTACCTTTTCTGTTATTACAAATCTATCTCTTTGTCCCCAAAATTTTGGGGGTATTTTTTTCTTCTTTTTTATTGTCACTGTGCAGGAAGTGCTCACTTTAGGTAATACAAAACCAAATTTTTAAAAATCTGTTTTCCCTTGCTGAGGCAATTTTAATCGCTATCCATCCAGTGGCAAAAGATTACCTATAGCTTAAGTCTATCTTACCTGAAATTGATTCCTTACTGCTTTTACCCTACAAATCAACTCCAAACTAATACAGCAAAATATGTTAACAACTTTTGTGGCCAATACTCTGTTCCCACTTATTTCTGTGAGCTTCCTGGTCCTCAGAGAAGTTATTTTCAGGTTTGCAGCCATGCAAATGAAAATAACATAACTCCATTTCTTTCAGTGTTACCAGTTCCTACATGCATGTCTAACCACCCTATGTATATACTGTAATGCTATAGCATTAAATGAAACTGCTTTAGAATGTCTGAATATTTTTACTTAATATAGTCGCAGTGAGTGTTCTTTACACTTGTCATCTGTAATTATTCCTGTGCTTAATCTACACAGTTTAAAAATTGTGAAGGAGGTGATGGCATTTCCTAAGAGCAAGCAGAAAAGAAAAAAAAAAAAAAGAAAAAGAAATAAAGACATTATTAAAAGAATATGTCATTGTCACAGTTCAAGCACTGAAGGATTTCTGAGGCTGTTCTGGAACAGGTAAACTTCATTCCTGGGAAAGAATGGCATGTTAACTTGCTGTCAGATAAAAATCTACAATTTCTGTTGAATTCACATAACTGAGAGTAGAAGGCAGACATCTTAATGTCTAAATTATGGCTCTCTCCAGGTAGTGAAACTGAATCCTCTGGTGTACCTATAATATAGTTAGCTACATAGGGACAATCATTGTGACAGTTTGAAAGAAGGAGGACTCAGAAAATATGAAGGCAGTTTAAAATTCTTACTGAAAGAATTTATTTTTGGAAGCTAGTGGCATGCTTGTTGCAGAAACAATAAAACCCTTTCCATGAGGATGCTGATGCTTTCCAATGGCCTTAAAGAAAGCTTACATTCATTGAATTGTGTTGGCAGGGACCATGGAAGGTGGTTGAGTCCACCCTCTGCCGAGGGCCAGTCTACCTGTGCTCTTCTTGAAGAGTCTGAGGTTGGAGGCTGCACAACCACGCAGCCAATCTTCTTCCCTATCATTTTTTTTTTTTTGCTAATCTTTATTGCTGCATTTTAAACCTGTTCTCTCTGGACCCATCCACTATGGAACACAGAGCAAATTTACAGCAGTCTTTCAAGTCTTTGATATACATTATTATCTGTACTGTATAGCTACATACGTTATTTTGTCTTCTCCTGCTTTCCCCCCTTCAGCCTAAATCCCTGTTGTTGCTTTTTTTTTTTTTTTTTTAGAATTTTCTTATATGCCATATTTAATAGATATCTGATCATTCAGATTGTTCCTTTCTGCTCTCTTCATGGGCCACATATTTACTGAAGCCAGACAGATCATGGCTACTGAGCTTTTCTAGGGCCATGTAAATCAGGCTGTTTCACAAAGAATCTGTACTTCTCTTTCTCCACTGTTGTATGTGGTTTGACTTTCTCCCTGCAGCTCTATGGCATTGTCCCCTTTGCATAGATTTTTTTTTTAATTTTTCGTGTAATTTCAGCTGTTTTCTCTGCAGAACACCCAGTAGTTCCCTTTCTCGTTTGTATAGCTGATCATACTTGCCTCTGCCCAGTAGTGTGCACTTATCCCTGCTGAATAGTATCCTCCTTTTTTCAGATCCAATCTCTAGTGTGTGAAAAATCTTTCTAAATTCTACATCTGTCCTCCAGTATGCTAAAGTCTCACGGTTTGGTATAATCTGCAGTTATGTAAACATCTTTTCTGAACCATTGCTGAGTTCAGTATCAACCTTCTGACAGTGAGCCGCTTGTATCATCTCTCTAAATATGTTCATCTACATTGTTTCCCTTGTTTAGTTAAAGAATATAATTTGTAAACATGGAAAAAAAATCTTACTAAAGTGACATTCAACATGATATCCAGTGTTTCTCCTCCACAGATGATTCCCCTTTGTTGCAAGAGAGATTAGATTTGTTCAACATCTTTTGTTCTTGATAAAGCTGTGTTGGCTGTTACTTCTTGTGTTAATAAGTGCTTAAAAATAGCTGGTTTACTTGCTCCAGCATCTTTTCTGGGTACTGAAATTAAATTTCCTTTCAACAATACTGTTTGTCCCTTTCTGTCCTGTAATATCCCTTCACTGTAAATTCTCAGAGATAACCACTAGTAACTGAGATTTCATCAGTGCGTCCTTTAAGTCCAGCTGATGGAAAAGCAGAAAATTTCGTCTGAATAATTTCTCATTTGGTCCTTTGATAGTCAAGTCTGAAATCTGTCTGGTTTTGCAAGTATCAATAAAGCCTGATATTAAAAAAAAAAAAAAAAAAAAAATTAGATGCAAAAATATTAGGAAGCTTGGCTTTCTCAGTGTTGTCTGTCAAAAATTTTCCAGTTTTGCTTGATACTGGAGTAATCATTTGCTTGATTCTTTTCCACTTCTGGTAACATACTTAAAATTATTTCATGTTACTCCCAATATCCCTTGCCAGTTGTGTCTCATTTTCTGCTGCCTTTTCTGATTTCATCCTTACATGATTGGGCTATGCTTCTGTAGCTCTCCAAGGTAACCTGACCTACCTTCTCTTTTCTGGATGCTTCATTCTCTGAGATTCAGGAAGAGCTTGTGACAGCCAGGCTGATCTTTTACTGTGCCCCTTACCTCTTCTGCATGAATAGGTCACTTACACTCTTAATGTTATTTCTTTTTTGTCTGCATCAACCTCCCAGAACATCATCTTGAGTGATTATATGAGTTCACTGGAGTGTCCATGAAACATCTTGGTTTTGTTTTTATGTTGTTGCTTCTTTTTAAAATCACAGAATCTCCCTGCAAAAAAATGTGAAGCCACATATATGTATACATATATACATATACACGTTTACCTCTCTCTTTGTGAAGAACACTGAGGACTTAAAAACTGCCTGGCTTTTCTGACCCAAATAATTCAGTTTAATACCTATAAAAGTAAATGAAAGATGATGGGTGAATCACCAGAAAACGAGTTCATGAGTTCATCATTCTGCTGGAAAATGGAAGCAGGCATGACTTCTTATTCCTTTTCTAATAATCCTGTAAATAAATAGTTTGCTATAACTTGTTGGTGAAGCACACATGTGAAGGCATTACAGACGCATTTGGTTCCTGGATTAGAAGAGAACGTTAAAAGTTTTCTTCTATCCTGCTTGGGTTTTGGTTTTTTTTTTTTTTGTTTTTTGTTTTTTTTTTGTTTTGTTTTTGTTTTTTTTTTTACTGGTGATGTATCTGTGATCTTGTAGACATTTATTCCTATGTCTATTGTTAGTTTCACACATCGGGGGTCTAGGTAGCAGGATTAATGCTGGCTGGGCTTCCTGATTTCAGCCTCCTGGGAAACTTACCAACAGGTCGAGAACTGCACTAGTTCACGTTTGACAGACTCTGCAACAATAGCTGTGGAAACAACGCTGTGGTGTCCCACTGGCTCACAGGGAACAAATCCCTCAGATGTTATATCTAGCACTGGCTTGGGTTTAAAGGATAACTTTAAAATATGTTTTTGTTTCCTCGTTGTCTCCCAAGGATTTATTCTGTGACACTTGGCACATTTCTGTATCCATCTCGATAATGAACATGATCTCCCCTTTTCCTGCAAAAGTTCGATATGACAGAAAGGGGAAAATATTTCACATGAAACAGCATCCTACCTGCATTGGTTACAAGCTTATCACGGCTATAAAGATTTTCTGTAAGCACGTTTCAGCATGTATTTGTCTTTCTCATATATTTTTAATCACTTGAATTAGCATTTTGTTTTGTTTCTCTCATGTTGTATAAATACGAAATATTTATAATTTATGGCAGGGACTCATTTTCCTTGTTCCTGAAGAACCATTTACTGTTTATGGGAGTGCTTAAAATAATTAGCAGTAGCTTGTAATATATGTAGGATACTAAAGTGAGCTGTACGGATTTCAGTTTCTATATAAGAATTTGAGGGGTTTTGGGGTATATATATGGGTTTCCCCCCCCCTAGAAAAACCTCATAAAATCTCACTCTGATGAGCTTAGTTTAGCGTTGAGTTTAAAATTTCACTTTCAACTGATGTAAGCAGTGAAGACAAAACTCGGTCATAGAAAACCCCGAACACGGGCAGTATTCAAAAGATGATTTCTCCCCAGGTATACTTATGCCCACACGCCTCTTGACATCTGAACTAAAATACCCAGAGCTTATAAAACGGGTCGTACCCTCATAAAAAGCCAAGGAAGAGCTTTTCAGCTATTATGCAGTATGTATAAGGGTGGATCGCTGCAAAATAATTTGTATAAAATTTCTCGGATAGGTGTGAACCAACTAACTGTAAATGCGTTATACGGATGCGGTCCTCGCACAACGCGGAGTCTCATTTAGCGCGGCTGATGGGGTCGGTGTGGCCGTACCCCTGCGCTGGGGGTGCAGGCGCACGGCGCGGACACTGCCGGCAGTCTTGCAACGCTCGCCTTACGCTTCCCGGCAGAAAACTTCGCCTTTAACTCCTCGCACCTTTTCCAGACGTTACTGCTCTACCCCGAAGGCTCCTACACAAACACCTGACCTGGGGCAACTCTTCCCCCTCCTAAGGTGCTCCCGGGGCGCAGGACGGCGGACCCCCACCGACCCTACCCCTTCCCAGCCGCCCGCACCCCACAAGTCTCGCTCCGTCCCGGTTGGTGAGGCAAGTCACTCAGGGTCAGTAACAACTGCAGCACTTGTGCAGCTGGGAAGAGTAATGGCAGTGAGGCATTCACTGTGTTACGGTTGTGTTCGAAGCTGTCACATTAACATCAGGTAATAAATAGGGGAGTGAACGTGTTGCGGCATACCAGTTCTCTGTGGGCCACCAGCAAGTGCTGCTCAGACCGCAGCAGCCCACAGCCCACGTGAGTGGGCTCTGGCAGTGTGTCTGGGGAAATTACTCCTACAACCAGGCTTCGTGCTTGGGGGCAGGGGGAGCTGGTTTTCTCCCTTAGGGTATCATAAAATGTAAGTACTATTTAAGGATGATATGACTTGATGTAAAGAAAAAGCACATTGAAGACGCTACTGTTGGTACTTTATTTATGAGAGATTTTGCAATAATGCAATCAGGAGGCAGCGGGAAAGAGTGTATGGTAGAACTGAAGTTGAGACCTGAAAGTACTTGCACAGCTTTTGGCTTGAACACAGTCTGGTGTTGCGTATGAACATAATGTTTACAATTTTGTCTGAGACTCAGCTAATGGAGTTGATGGGCTAGTTTTCTGTTTGGTGTAAATCTGTAGTAATGTTGTGTGCTTAGGTGGTAATCTTTCAGGTTGCTTGTTACTGTGTATTTTTATAGTAATGTTCAGATTGAGGAAAAACAAATCCTGGCTTTTGATTATGTGTTATAGCTGCAAGTATAAACTACTTTTGCACCATTTAGAAGCCGTATAGATATGCAAACATGACTGATTAGATTGTTCTTAAAATTTGGTCATATGTTAAGTGTTGATGTAGGGAGGTTAGGGAAGAAGCAATGACAGTCCTCCAAAACATGTTTCCTCAAACTTTGTATATTCCTACTTCGAATGTGCGGATGCCCCTTTTCCTTTGCTGCGGCTGCACTTGCTGCATCCGTGTATCGTGCTCTCGTAAGGCAGAGGCATTGTTTTCTGGAGCAGCTGCTTGAGTTCAAAAGAGGCACTGGAGAGTGTTTCCTTTAAAAAAAACAAGTGTAACTTTGGTTTTGCTAGTGTGAAATTTGTAGTACTGAGAAAGTATTAATTCCAATATCTGCCTAAAAGTTGTGTGTATAAAACAACGACCAGGGTTTACTTAAGAGAGAATGTGAGAAAGCCTGAAGCAACGTAGTTAGCTCCTTCTGCCCTTGGTACATGGATGTCTTTTGCATGATTTTGCCTCATTGTTTTCTTACTATTCCAATGGGATTGTGAGCTGTGAGAGAGCCCTGTTTATTCCGTTTACTGTTGCAATCAATCCATGATGGAATGGATGTACAGGGAGAAATAAAGTCCTCGGTGATTATTCCTTGATACGAAATATGCGGATTATTCCTATGGAATAGGAATATTCCTATGATACGAAATAGCATCGCTAACAGGAAACGACATTTGTCATAGACTGTCCAGGACGCTGCAGCTGACTCTTTTATTTGTCAAGAAACATCTACCTCAAACAAGCATGGGTGAAATGCACAGTTATTCTTGCATGTTTTTAAGATAATATTTGAAAATACTATTTGACAGTCTACTGTAATATTTTCTAAGTGTAAATGTAAAGCAAATTACAGGTAGAGACTAGGACGCTGCTTCAAGGAGTCTGCACAAGGCAGGTTGTTAACCAACTTTTTGACCTCTGCATCTGCAGGGCATTTAAAGTTCTGTTCATTCCCATTTGAAAGAAATAGCCTTAGGCACCCAACTTCAGTGCCGATTGCTTCTTCCAGAGATTAAAATCTTAAATGTAAAGTACTATACCGTTTGTGTTCTTTAAAGTGTAAGACAATCAACAAGCAACGTAAATGGCCCAGAACTCTGAGATTTTTCTAGCATGTGGGAAGAGCCAGAAAATTCTGTATAAAGTTGTTGAGTCATAACAGAGCTGTTTGTGAATGTAAAGCAACAGAAATGTTAAATGGAAAATTATTTGTGCTTGAATGTTCCAGGTGTTTTCATTACATGTAGCAGTCCTGGTATTTTAGAAAACACTTCTGGTTTGCAGTTTGGTTTCTGTAATTTGAAGTCCCAGAATATCTGTTAACATTCTGATACAATTTGGTGAATGTTTCTTTTTTACTGTGATGTATATGAGAGTGTTTTTACTAAAAAAATTTGTACAGCTTCGGTGAAAGACTTCTTTTAAGGTCCACGTGTTCTATAATTTGGTGCTACCTTGATGTAGTGGTAGGAAGCTT
The DNA here is from genome assembly GCF_003259725.1 of Athene cunicularia. NCBI lineage: Eukaryota > Metazoa > Chordata > Aves > Strigiformes > Strigidae > Athene > Athene cunicularia. The sequence continues at coordinate 82,077,767 of NW_020799091.1, read as the reverse complement.
TAATATTAGTTACATGCTTTTAAGTTTATTTTTGCGTTGTAGTGCTAACTGATAATGGTGAGGTACATGTGGTGTGTGTGAACAGCTTTACCTGTGATGTCTTAAGTGGAGAGACGATTCATATGTTTGAGTTAAAGCCTCTAAAAAGTGAAACAGTTAAGTCCTTAAGTGAGTTGTAATTTATTTTAAGAGTATACTCCTGTGTGAATACCATTTTTGTACCTTCACATACCTGCCAGCTGACTTGACCTGCATCACCAATGAGGACTGAGGGTGTGTGCCCAGATCCTGCCACCCCTCACTCCTGCAGCAGTGCTGGCCATGGAGCAGTAATGCTGCCTCTTGCTCCAGGGAGAGCAAGTGACAATTTGGTGAGTGACCAGCTCAGTCCACATGTGCCTTTGTTTGTGTGTAAACTCCTCACATTGCCTAAAACTTGTATCCTGTATCTGTGATCTCTTTAAGTATCTATCTTTCGGGATGGGCAAGGAGGGCTGCAGGAGTGGAGGGGTGGCTTCAGGTACATGAGCCAACAGGGAGCAGGTTCCCTCTTTATCTGCAGTAGGTGTGTAGACAAAGACTACCCGATACATAAATGGTGATGACGACCCTCAGAGGTACTTGCATCTCTTCCTTGTTAGTATTTCTACTTGGTCAACAAGGACAAGGAAAGTCAGGAGCTGCATCACAGCCATTCAGAAAGCAGCAACTGTCTTCACAAGCTGTTTTATCACTTACTTGGGCTTACTTTTGATACTTTCTATTGTATACAGTGGACAGTGGGCACAGGTATATACAACTAGACTAGTTGTAGTTGGGGGGGGTATACTGTATCCCACCCTTAGCAACTCTCCTCCCAAGATCCTTGTCATAAAAACTAACAGCTTAGTTTCTGTGTCCTTGGAATAGGACCAAAAATCCAGTATTTTCTTATCTTAAACCTATGAATTGAATTGAAGAACTATACACTACTTCTTTGAGATAGTAAGTTATATGTCTTTGTTATTTCAGCAGTGTAGATTCAAGACTGAATCATAGTTCTGGACTTTAACAGTTGCCTGCTTTATGGGTAGTGATTATTTTGGATCCAAATCGGTGCAATACTGTGTGTGCTTATTGTGCTTCTTCTATGTGCTCTTTTCCTGCCTTTCTGAATTACTTGCAGAGCCTAATATAGGAGTCTTTCTGAAATACTAAAACCTTTAACAGAATTTTAGTGCTCTTCCATTTCTTTCAGCAGGGGGGTAGCCTTTCTGATCCACAGGGAAGATGCTCTCTAGATATCTTATGTCCAGACTAATCCTAAAGTACTTTTTCTTTATTGAATGTATTAGAATAATGCTATATACAGCTTAAGTATGAAGGGTGTTTTGGGCTGATTTTTTTTTAACCCATAAAGGGTATATTTTCTGTGCAGCTAGCCTTTTGTAGTTGTCGTCTAAAGCCAATCAAGACATTTCATTAAGGTTAGGTGTCGTGGTTAAATAATTTGATTCTAGGTCTTCAGCTTCACAAATCAGGTCAAATTCTATTTAAAATACCAAGGGAATTCAGTCTTTTCATGAAAGGGATGAACTTCTTTGATGGAAATCTCAGTCTGTTGCCTTCTCAAGGTAATATGATATCCCTTTTAGCGTAGGGCAGAGACAAGGTTGAGCCTTTCATCATGTCTAGCATACATTAGTTCAGGGAATGTCTGAGGTTTATAAAACCTGCAAGAGAGTAGCACCATTTTAATGAGGTGTATACCTAAAATGAAGCACGTACCATTATTTATGTACTGTATGGGACCTATCAGAGATTAATGCAGAAAGGTTCAGTGGAAGGAGTGCAATTCTTGAAGCACGTTTGAAAGCCTGTTTGAAAAGCAGTTTGTAAAAGTGTCTTGTACACGGAAGAATGTGAAAGAGTATCAGAGCTGCTAAATTTGGTGGAACTACTCCTTATTGTTGCTTTTGTCTGTCAGGGACTTGGAGATTAAAAGGGCTGTAGCGTGTTTGATGGCACTTCTCATACCAAATCTCTTGTATGTGTATCCTGCACTGGAGTGCTATAGAGTCAGGCAGTGTTCTTCTGGAAAGATCAGAAGATATGTACTGATTTTAATCACAGAATTGAGTGTTATAATTAGCTGTAAAACCTTATATGTGGCGTGTAATTTTCTTTTCAACCAGTTGTAGGAAAATGCTACCTAGGTCCTTGACTGAATATTCTCCAGTGCTCAGTAGTGTAAGCACTAGGTGGTGGAGGGAGGGGGGATGGCCTCCAGAAAGATAATCTCCAGAAGCAGCAGAAAGGGAGATGCTCTGTCTGTCGTCTGTCCTGGGCTGGAGCCACACATAACACATGACATCTGTGCTGAGGAAGAGGTGGAGGAGGTTGCCCTGTTATATCTACCTTCAACTGTTCTTTTATAATCGTAAAGTTGACCTGGGATGTGGAAAGGAGAGGTATGGATTTTCTGTGGATGTTCTTCATGCTTTGGGTCTTTAATCTTCCATTTTTGAAGAGTGCAGCAAATAGTACATCTGAGTATTTGCAGCTGTCTAGTCTTTTTTGCACCTAGGAATTGTCTTGTCTTTTCTGACCTGTCAGCACTTTGTTAGCTGCAGAAATGTATAGCACCAGTGAATGGTGCTTATGAATGTTTGTCCAAATAGGTGGACATATATTTTTGGCATTATCTGTGTGGAGGATGAACTCTCTTCCTTGTATAAGGGGATTAATGAAGGATTTTCCATTTTAGTTAGAGAAGTAAGAGGTTGGGGAAACAGCACAGCTATCATTACCAGCAGCACAGGTGAGCCCTGTGCAAGGATGTGGGTATGCCTGGAGACTGCAAGCAGCAATCTGGGCTTTTCTCCCTTCAAAAACATCCTCTGGAAGAGGCAACTACCAGGAGATTGCTTAAAGGTTTATGCAGTTCTGGTTGGTTTGGTTTTGTGCCCTGATGGGACACCAGTGCATGGGACCAATGTAGTTGTCCCCTTCTATAAGCTCAGGTACACTATGGTGTGTTGCAGCAACAGATAGATGCAGTGAGACAAGTTCTGTCTTTGTTAATATATAGCAACAGGGAGTCCCAGCCACCATTATGTTGCTTGGTTTCTCAGGTGGGGAGAGTGAAAGATATACTTTAAGCACTGGAAGAGGATGTTAGCAGAAGTATGTTGCTTCTGGCACTGAGTACAAGCAAACGAAGGCAAGTGTGTTGCTCTGAAACAAGCAAACTCCACCTGGGTTGCTGGCAGCAGACTGATTGATCCTATGCAGAAATGTCCCAAGGCTGTTCTCCATGCCTTCAAAGAAAACAATAAATTGTGCACTTTCATAGCTTTCTGCACCAGACTAAAGGTGTTTGCGTTTCTGTAGATACTCTAAAATAAAAACTGAACAACAAATAAAACATGAATAAAAAATCTGGACCACAGGGATGGATTTGCTGGCTACACAGTATGTGGATAGAGCTCTGTTAGATCATATCTGAACAGAGCTTCCACAGTCCTTTTCAAGTTTGGAGGCAATGTAGATGGGAGGAAGCCAAAATTGCCTAAGAGGTTGTAAAATCCCTTTTCCACCATCCCTCCTCTGCTTGTCTTTCTCCCCCTTATCCACTTACGTACACATACTGTCTCCGACTGCTGCTTTTAAAGCTGCTGTATCGCTTGTTGTCTGCCAAAGACAAGCACAGAAAAGCTCTATAGGGATCTCTAGCATCTGGGCATCTCTTACTATGTTTGCAACAGCAATTTCTCGTCTCCCTTACCTGCTTTATTTACACTGTGCTAAAGGTATGCTCGGTGCCTCACAAAACAAATAGTTCAAGAGCTCTCTTCTATGTCAAGGAAGGCTGAGCTGAAGGCAGAGGAAATGTATCTGGGTGTAGAGAGAATTTCGTGCAGGTATGTAGCTCTTAGCCAGTGATAATCATAGAAAATTTTGAGGGGTTTTGTGCATAATCTAATTAGTTTGCTTTATGAAAGAAATTTGAGTTAGGCTTTTGAACGAAGCCAGGTTGAATAATGATGATGAATGTTTTCAGGAAGAGTACTCCAGACGTGAAGGGGGAAGTGGAAAACAGCACAGAGGTTTCAGTGAGCTGAATTGACCAAAATGATTAAACAATTTGTTGAACTCTTGTGCTACTGTAAATATGTACTACTAAACTACTAAAACTGGCAGTTTTACTTAAGATAGAAATGTAAGCACTGTGAGCTGTATTTTTGATTTATTTGAATATAACATGAAAATACCCTTTCATGTGGGAAGACTGGCATTTTAAGAATATTTAAAGCTGTTAATGGCCAGTCAGCGGCTTTGCTGAACTGCTGACTTCACACATACCATTTCCTTTTTCAGGTTTTTACAACCCCACATCTTCTGACTTTTAAAGCAGGATGGGGAAGGAGTGAAAGAGGAGAAAAGCTATTTTTATTTTCTGTTGTGGTAGCCATAGAACAGCTCTAAACTTTAATTTTTAAAATTACTGTCAAATTAGTAAATGTTAAATCTGCATGACATAAACAGATGTTTCTGTTGTGTGTTGATACAAGCTATGCTGTTTAATTCGGAGACTTTTTCTGCTGCGCTCAGTTATAAGTATTATTTCTTGTTTCAGGAATTTTTGGGACAAATCTTTGGTCTAAACCTTGTTAGTGTTGCTTTTTAAAATACACAGTGCCTTGCTCTGTACTGAATAACACATTTAGTATGATTTGAGAGTTTAGAGAGATTTTTGTAGTCTTGAAATGTATGACTTACTGTAATTACAGTTGCTCATATTCTAAAGCAGATCGTAAACTTACCTGGAGAGAGGGCAGAACATTTACAGGCAGTATTTTACTGCTGACAGCTTAAAAGTTTGTTTATGTTAATCACTTCATAAATAGTGAGCGGTACACTGTTGGTGACTTTCTGAGGAATTTTGCAAGTGCAGAAAATTTCTTCTTGATGTTAAAGCAAGTGACATTACAAAATGGTATTTGTAAAGCACTAAGTACCACTTTCTTCCTTTAACAATTTAAGAAATACTCAAACTTAGTTTTTGTAATAATACATATGGCTAGGTAATATTTGCTCTTTTGAAAGCCTATAAATTTGACAAAAGCCTGTCTCTCCTAGCTCTCTTTTTATCAACTAGAAGACAAGGTATTCAGATACCAACTCATTAGTTCTGCTGTACGAAAACATGGAAGCTTAATTTCCTTTCCTTGAAAGAATCTCACTTTTTCTTTTTTTTTTTTTTTTTAACCAAGAATGTAAACTGAAGGGATATTCCAACTTGGATCAAATTTCTTGTCAGAACACCAACTCATTTGATATTTGCATGCATAAATAAAAGAAGAGCTGATCTTTATATTTTGTTTTGAAATGATATAGGTGTAATGCTAAACAGTACTGATTTTACAACTACAAAGCTTGTACTGCATTTTATAACCTTCTGATACATTTGTGTGAGGTTTTTCTTCTTTTAGCCTTTGAGATCTTGGTTTTCTATAATGATGCTCTAAAAGGTGTAAACTAATTATTACAGAAATAAGGAAGTATACACTGTTGCGTCTTGAAGTATACTAAATGAGTCTCGCACTGGGTAACTTGCTGGAAAGTACATTTTCAGGTATTGGAAACTGGGAAGTATTGCATGTTATAGAGCTACTTCCTTAAGTCTTACTCTCTTTATTTACCTCCTTTCAGCCCCTTAAAGGCTTATGAAAATGGTATGAAGTAGGGTATTTATGTAAGAGATAACAGATGAATAGTTGATTATGTTTAAAAAAAGGTATTCCAGATTCATGAAGGATAACTTGGAAGGAACGCAGTGAAGTCACACTTGTTTGGGAAGCGACTGGTCCCTGTATGTACACGTTACCCAGGCATGGAAGCTGGAGTGGGAACCGCGGCTGCTGGATTCTGTGTCGGTCCACGGAGGAGGCTGTGTGGGTCCTTTTCTTGAAGGGTTCTCTGCAGTGTTGTCTGTAACAAACAACAAGAAGGAGGCGAGGAGTGGTAACAGCGATAGGAGTGTGGTGATACTGGCCAGCAGTTGTAACTGGTGTCTTTTACTTTTCTAAAGCTAACAGCATGTGGGTGCTGGTGGTGAAAGCAAACGTAGGACTTGTACATGCAAAAGAGTTGGGGGGGAATATTTCTTTGATTACGTTGTGCCTATTCTCTGTCTATAACTGGTTTGGATGTTCAAACTATGCGTAATTCTTTTCCCCCCTCATGTATGAAAATTTGATCTGGAAGCATTTGTAAAAGAAAAAAGAATGAAGAAAGAGAGGGACAAGTATAATTCCTTGTTCGGATTGAGGCTGAAAAATATCTGCCTGTATTTTAAGCTAAAATTAAGAACAACTTAATTGATGCTTCAGAATGGATGTTTTGTTAGATTCCTCTTCAGTGCTGTGTATCTGTATAAAAGAATAGCCTCAGTCCTTATCCAGCAGAGACTGCCCATTGATGACTGTCCCTTCTTCCCTGAGGATGGCAGTGATGTGGTCTGAGTTACTGCATTTATACCAGTGGTAGGATTAAAAAGCTAACTGGCTTTAAAACTGGTTGTCTCTGTCTTACCTCTGAGAATGATGTCCAGAGTCATTGACAGAAAAACCTTAGTCTTTTTGGTGGGGACTAAACCCACAATCTACTTTTTGCTTAGGCTTCTCTTAAATGTATTCTGTGCTATGTATTTTCATGAACAGGCATGCTGTTAAGATAAACTTGCACTGGGAAGCCCTAAAGATGCCTGATTTTTTTCAGGACATTTGTCTTACTTGAGTGCCTGTCTTACAGTGAGAAGGATAACAGAGATGCGTAGCAGGCAAAACAGAGAATGACTTTGTCATTTTCTGTAGAATACTGACAGGCAAAACAGAGAATGACTTTGTCATTTTCTGTAGAATACTGACTACTTTGAAATACAGCAATGCATGTCCTTTGAGTAATTCTTTCAGAATGAGAAGAGCAAAGTTGGAAAAATGTTTTTTATCCTGTTTTCTGACACCTAGTATTATGTAGTAGCAAGGCGGAGAGGGTGAAGGTTTAAGTTTGTCTACTAATATACTGCTTTCTGACAAAGGGCTCGCACAGTGGGAGGTGGCTAGTAGAAGTTATTTGGGGATTAACAATGAAAACTTAAGTAAGGAATTAAAGGCAGATGAATGCTTTCCTTCTGATTTTTAAAAAAGTAACTGATGTAAGGGATGCTAATCAGAGAAAGAATAAAACTCAGTTGACAAGATGAATTGAAATGTGATTTATGTAAATAATACACTTCATGAGTGTGGATATCCTCTGTGGCTCTTTAAATTGAAGGTATTTTGATGATTAATCCAATTTTATCCTAGGTTCATGTTTTGGTGGTTTTTTTTTTTTTGGTCAGCTTTTTTAGTTTCCTTAATTTACAGCAAAGAGTTTCTCACTGGTGTCCAATATAGATTCTGTACTGCCATTCCCTGAATCAGTGGGGTTTTGTCAGTTTTGATCTGTGCTCGACAATCACTATGCTTAACTTGGTCTTTGTAACTTTGGTTTTCATTTTGCTGCTTTGTGCACCCAAACGCCATTACACTTCAGCCTTGCCATTGCATTTCTTTGTTTGCTCATATATTCGTGACCTTGTTTTGTTTTATTTTTTCCCTTCATTTCTAGAAGCTGCTAGATTAATTTCTTAACCCTAACTTTCTGTATCATTCACTTAGCTTGCTTGCAGAGGTGTATGTACAAGAATGCCTTGAGCTCTGTCCTTTCTACGTAATTTTGCGAAAATGTCCCTGGAGGTTTCTCCCCTGTGTTTGCTGTGGTTTTCTTCTCTTGTGTGGCGGGTGTGCTGTGGGTTGAGCCAGGCTGGTGATGGTGAGTGCAGTGTAAGAGGACTCTGCCTTGGTTAGCAAAGGACATAGCTGACTTGCTTATGGTTTGCCGCTTAATTATGCGAGGTGGTGGAGAGCTCTTCCTAGGTCTGCCCCTGGAAATGAAACGTTGTTTCAGACTGACCCCGATCTGTTCTGGAGGTAACTGGTTTTCATTTTGCTGTAATTCAGCAACATGTAGCGGTTGTTAGGTAGAGGCTCAGAAATACTGTTCTTGAATTTACTTTTTTTGTGTGTGTGTGACAAGCAGCACTACCTACAAGCTAATTTAATAGCAGCTCTAAATCGAATATTTAGGTGTAACTGAGTTTTGAGCAGCACCTCTTTGAAACAGTAATATATTGTATTCCTGCAGTTGGGTTTGCTTCATTTCGAACAGTGCTTTCAGAACTTTCAGTTGTCTTATATTTTTAACAGGCTGGTGGGCATGCTGTAAAATAGCCTATCTGGTACAACACAAGCTAATGAAAAGCTGGAATCCTTTTTATGTTCTGACAGACGCTTCGGTTGTGCTAAACTTGATGACTATCACTGCGGGGTTGGAATCTTTATTACTGCACCAAGTGCAATCTGGTACTTGGAACAAAAAGATAAAAACCATGCACTGTTTTAAAGTAATCTGTAAAAACAGTTACTTTGACTCTGCATCACCTTTCACAATTTATTACTTGCAGCGGAAAAGCTTTGATTTATTTTTTTTTTTAGTCTACAAAAGTATCGAGTATTTCAAATTTATTTGATGGCTTAAAAGGATTTCTGTTCTTAATCCTGATGATCACTTATACTATGAATGCTATTGTGTAGCAAACCCTGCTTATTTTATGGTGTATTCAGTTTTATTTATAACTGCTTTCAAGTCTCAATCTTGAGAGTTTTTGTAACAACTGTCCAGCATGTTCACACACAGTACACACACTCTAAATGAATTCTTTAGTCACTGGCATTTTTAAAACCATATTCAATTTGTTTTAGCCATGGGACTTGGACTGTATAAAGTTTTCATCATGCAGTCCATCACCATAGTGTGCAAGTTCCTCGAAGTTTCACTGAAATGTCACCGTTTCACGAAAATACATAGCTGTGTGATGCCTCTCTTGTTATATGCAATATGCATGTGTAATTTTATTTTTTTTCATTATGCAAGTATAATATTCAAGAAATTTCAAGTAGATAACTTGCTTTTTAACCATTACTCTTTTTGTCTAACACTGGAAAGGTGTAGCTTTTAGAAATGTTATCTTTGGAAAAATTAATATTGGAAAAAGTATGTACATACTTAAATTTTTTAAAAAATTTTGAACTTTTGATGATATTAACTTTTAACCTCTTGGGAGTTCCTTGAAAGGAAATGATCACAGAAGATAATTCAGAAATTTGAATGATTTTTACCCATTATTACTTGAAAAGTTAATAGAAAAGGATAATAAACTCACTGGCTTTGTTGCTTCAAGGCTAAAAAGCTTCAGATGAGTTTGACTTGAACACAAAATTCAAAAAACTAGATGCTGGAGTAGGAGAACATAGGAGCACACAAACACACACGAAGTTTGTTTTTACTGTTTTACAGTAGTTTAACTAATCTGGCCCTTCTAATTTCTAAACTACAAGAATGTGGCTTGCTACTTTTATCTGCAGTTAGCGTTTCCCTAACAGGTTCTCTGTGCTCTGTTACAAGTCCTTGTGGGCAGGGGTATCAGTGAGCACTTGGGCCTTTGTGTAGATTTCTTACATCAGTGTTTTGTTTCCCCTTCCACTGTAGCTGTGCAAGATAGTGTGTTTTACCCAAAGGTGTTTAAATTGATGATTGTTTAACTCTGTGCAAGTGAGGCAGGATGTGTGGGTTATGTATAAAAGTCTTTCTTCCAATTTTCAGTAATGTTTCTTGGGGAAAAAAAAAAAGAACAAAGCATGTTTTGTATCTTTCTTTGTATTAGAAATCCACAGAAAATGCAAATCATTAGACAATGACTATCTAAAACAATGAAATTTAAGTTTGGGTTCTGTACCCTTGCTACTTCGATATATCTATTGTTTACATGCTGTTCTTGTACACATAGTTTGTTAAACGTTTGCAACTTAAAACTAGCAAGGGAATTATACATCAATACAAAAAAAAAATCCTCCTTTCCAAAAAAAGAAAACCCAAATCCTGACAACAACCTCCCCCCTAACTTGTTGTATTACTACTCCACAGGAAACTGTTGTGCTGAAAGGAAGAATTAACTGGTCTTTCAACTTCAGCCTTTTTATTGTGAGAAGGGAGATCACAGAAGTGTTACCATGGGGAGAACAGCAGCTAAAGGTAAGGCCTGGTAGCTTTTATCCAAGAGGAAAGAAAATAAGGAACCTGCTAAATTCTGTTTCTGAAGGTGGTGAGATATTACTTGAGAGTTACTATACTGTTACATTAAAGAAGACAGTTTATTATATATGCTGAATACAGGTAAGTTCAAACTTCACATTGTTTTAGGGTAAGTATGAAAATTTAGTTTATCCTGGAGTTATACACGTTCAACCAAGGCAATTCTGTACTGTGATAGCCTTGAAGCTACTATACTACTGTAAAATTGAAGAATGAGTCTAGGTGTGGTATTAAATTAAATGTAGTGCTTTATTCTGTAGCTGCATATAATTTAGCAGGACAATAACTGATTCGTATAAGGAATCAAATTTTATCACAGCAAATGGCATTAGCAGCTGTCTCTTGAAGATGAAGTGAACATTTTAAAAGAAATTTATCCGCAAGCGCACAGTGTACTGAAAGGTGTGATTTCTGCTGTGTCGCATCTGGAAGTTAATTCTGAGTTAAGTGCTAAAATAGAGTGAGACTTAAGGGTGTTTTGGTTGGTGAAACAAAGAGAATGTGAAGAGAGAACGACCCACTGCCTGAAACCGAGCTGCTGCTGCTTTTGAAAGTTTTCAGATGGGTTGTCCTCCCCCATAAAAGGCTGTGCTAACACGTTTGTACTTTTTCTTGAGCTTTCCACCTTCAGCCAAAGTGGCTCTATTTGCTTGTGTGCTCCCTTGGTAAATAATTGTCTTTTGCTATAATGGATTTTCTGTAATGGCAGGAGTTGCACCAAGAGTTTATGGAGGAAGTTTATCCTCTTCTCTTGAAGGTTTTCTGCATGGCTGTTGTCTAAATATACTAAGAGATACCCTGTTCTGGTCAGATAAGATAATAATCCTTCTAGGGAAGCACACAAAGAAGGGAAAGGAGGCATTTCATATTCATGCTGTGTTGATATCCTCAACTTTGTGCACCGAGGCTTGGTGAGGGCTAGCTAAAAGGTGCTCACAGCCCTGTGTGGTACGAAGTGAAGAAGACCCCTTCCTGAGCAAAAGTAAGTTTTTGGCCTGTCTTAGTAAATGCATGACACGGGAGGAGTAAATGTTGATGTCGCCCAAAGGTATTTCATGTCCATCATGAAGAGACAAGGGCTTTCTTTGAGAACAGAGGTCTTCTGCCATGTTTTGAACACCCGTAAGAATTGAAGACTTTAAGGTGACTAAGAAATAGCTGCAGAAATCTCAAAAACATGACTCCGAACTGCTTTTTCCCCACATTGTACAGCAAGCAAATAGCAAGTCTTAGAAGATAACACATGTATGCCTCCTCATGCTGTTCTTTGGTAAAAACTAATACTGTCAAAAAAGGCGATGCTTGCCAGCACACTGACAAAGCAGTCATCTTTTTTGTTAAAAGGTTAACTCTTCCCAGAAAGAAGTGTTGTGGATTTTTAAAGCATCTCAGACAAGAAGCTGGGGTTCAACATGGGAGTTTGTAAGAGGAACTATACATTAGTCACCAAGATTATCTTTACCAGACCTTATATTCTAAAGGTGCTTTTCTGATTGTTTTTGTTTGGTGGCTTGTTGGTGGGTTTTTTGCATTCACAAGTCAGTCAAGATAGCTTTGTCTTTTTTCTTCCTTGTCTCTAATTTCTTGCATGATAGATGTGGTTTCTCTTGCCTGTCTTCTGTTGAGTAATCTTATCAGCAGAAGAATTCTGTGGTTACAGATAGAGTGGAAGTAATGTAAACATGTGGAGTTTTGAACTGGTAAGCAGAAAGCACTATGTTAAATGATCTTACTCTAATCTTGTTTTGTATCTACAGCTTTAGTTTATGAAGTGCACTGTAGAAAAACTGTTGGTCAACAATAGAATATGCTATTTTTGTAATTTTAGTGTATGCTGTTTTCTAATCTTGCTACTTAGAAGAAAGCAGTCTTTCATTGGGTTTTGAAAGTAAAAATTTAGCCTGTATGTATTATAGCATAAATGAATATATATTTACATAGCAAATACATAAACTCTCTATACTTATATGTATTACAATATTTTAAAAACTTTCTTTGAAAATGATATCTCATTCTTTTTGTTGTTGTTGTTGTTTTGTTTCGGGTTTTTTGTGTTGGGGTTTTGGTTTTTTTTTTGAGAGCCAAGTAGCATGTGATTAAGTCCACAGTAGCTGCATTTAATTTTCATTTGTGTTTTGACAAAATCGTCTAAAACATACTGTGTTTTACACTGGAAAGTAGACTGAAACTTTTTAAAAATGGACTTTATGAATAGAGGAAGAGACATAATGAATTCAAGTGATCTATTTTTTTGTCACCATGGGCTTCAAGACTCTAGAACTAGTAAGTCTCTTCTGTCTCTGGTATATGAATAAAGTTCCCAGTTTCAGGTCCACTTTTCAGGTTTCAAGGAATTAGTCATTTAATGTGGCTAGGTGAAGGAGATGAAGATACTTTTTGTACCTATAGAAGTATTTACCTCTTTCGTAACCTCATTTTTGAGGTTTGACTTCAAATTTGGACCAAGCTGAGGTTCATATACTGAGGGAGTCATTTTCTTCGGCCCAGTGATTTGATATAATAGTCTTCCATATCTTCACGTTGTTTTCAGTGATCTTTTGAAACTGTATTTATTATAATTTAGGATATCAAAATTTCAAATATAGATTGACATGCATTTTAAGAAAAAAAGAATTTAAAAAACATGTATTACATATTGCATTTTAACAAAATCCAAATCAAGTTGATTTTAAAGAATTTTTTTTATTTTAATGTTGCTTTTGAAAATAAACCATAAATTCTTATCCACTGTAACTACTGACATTGGAAAAGACACACCAGACCAAGGCATCATAGCAACTGTGAAGTACAGGCTGGAGGAAAGTTTTCTGAGGTGGAAGTAGATACAGGGTATCTCATGTTAAAACAGGTTACTAATTCTTGCTGCCAGTAGCTTTTCATCTGCTTAGACAAAACATTCCAGCTCTGTAATGGTCTTCCCAGTACTGAAGAATGGAATACATTAACGCAGCGGGAGCCTTTGAAAACAATCTTGGGTTTATTCAGAATTATTTTTGATGCTTCTGCATGTGCTGGGTGATTTTTACTTGAATGTTTTAGAGTAAATTTCAGGCCATTGAAAACAAGTGATAGTGATGGTGCTTTGGGTTGATTATGAATGAAGATGCCTCTGCCTCAAATGAAATAGATGTTTAAACTGCTATTGAGGAATCAATTTATTTTTAATAATGTCATAATCTCTTGTTCTCAGTTTTCTAATGGCTGCTGATAAGAAAAATGTGTTGCCAAAAGTGTTCCGTTTCAGTCTTTGTATTTCCTGTGGTATTTGTGAGATAGGCACTAAACCTAACTGGTACAGGAAATAAATAATTTGGGTGGTGGTTGTCAGTGAGAACTCATCTGGTGTCCAGGCTGCAGTTTTTCACATTCTTTCACCTGTTCATGATGTCTCTTATCATGAAAGGCTGTCATCTTGTTTGAAATCTGGCACTGTTGGGTAGATACTCTTTCATGACTCCATCCTTTCAAGCTTTGGGTGTTCACAGGAAGCAGTTATTAGTTCTATTCTTCAATGAGTCTCTTATGTGGGACTCCATTGGATTTCCTCTGTGGAAGTAAGCAGATTGAGAAGCTATCTATTCTGTAAGCTGTCAGCCTGATGTCTGCGACATTCTTGTGACTTTTTGAGAAAGCCTGACTAACTGAGCCTGTAGAACATAGCAAAAGCTCTGCTGGTGATTGCCACTGCCCAGAAAACTAGCTGGATTCAGTTCGTTACCAAAGAAGCTGGTTGGAATATATTTTGATTTGTAAGAGGGAGAAGATGAATGTTAACAATGACAAGACACAAAGCTACTGAACTAGTTTTAACGCTATCTCTTCTCAGATTCCCACTGGTAGTAGTTGTCAGGACATAGTGTTTCCACTTGTGTGGGTTGAAGCCTTACTCCTGAGGAATTGCTGGGGCTAGAGCTTTGTGGGCACCATCCAGAGGCATTTCAGCATGTCCATCTAAAGTTGACCTCTGTAAGGGTTTTTCTTTAGGAACCTATCAAGTAGAAAATATTTCAAAGCAAACATTTTCCAGAAGAAAGAATGTGTAAGTCAAGGAGTAAATGTAGCATTTTCTTTCATTTTCAAAGGTTCTGCAGTACTTCCCATTACCCGCTTTAGGAGAAACAGGTAATATTTTTTCAGCATATTTTGAGCATGTATGTAGCTGTAGGTGTATTGTCTAGGACTGTGGAGTCTGGGTTATTCTTGAAAGGTATTGTAGTGGTTTGAGGCCAGAGGGCAACTGAGCACTATGCAGCCCTTCACTCACCCCTTCCCCATCAGGACTGGGAAGGAGAAATTGAATTAAAAGGCTCTGGAATTGAGATAAGGACAGGGAGGGATGACTCACCTGTTATGATTATAGGCAAATGACAGACTCCTTAGGGGAAGAAAAAAAGAGTATCGCTTTAATTCAAATACTAACAACAACAACATTTAACAGACAGAGTGGGACAGTGAAAAGCATTACCATATCATAAAACCACCTCCCCACCATCCCTCCCTTCTTTCCAGACTCAGCTTTATTCCCGATCTCTCTAGCTTCTCCCCTCTACGGTCCAGGGGCCAGGGAATGGGGGTTATGGTCAGTTCACAGCTCCTTTCTTCTCAGGGGAAGGACTGCTCGCATTCTCCCCTGCTTCAGCATGGTTTTCATCTCATGGGAGACAGTCCTCCACAAACTTTCTCTGGTGTGAGTCCTTCCCATTGGATGCAGCTGTTTGCAGGTTGCTCTGGTGTGGGTCCTCCACAGGCTGCAAGTCGGCATCTCTGTGCTGCAATCCTCCTAGTGCCAAACTACAACAATGGAGGTTTCTCCTTCCCACAGAGTTCCAGCCTTCTTTGGGTTCAGCCACCTGCTCTGGTGTGGGGTCCTCCACAGGCTGCAGGTCAGCATCTGCTCCACCTTAGACCTCCATGGGTGGCAGGGGGGCAGCCCTGCCCTCTCACCACAGGATAGAGGGAAGGATCTCTGCATGGGTGCATCCTCCCTGACCCCTTCGTCCCGCTGATCTTGGTGTTTGCACAGATTTTCTCCTTACAGCTCCTCCTCCCAGGTTCCCCTTCTTAAATATCTACGTTATCGCAGAGACATGGCCACCATCACTAATTGGCTCAGCCTTGGCCAGAGGCAGGTTTGACTTGGAGCCAGGGGAGCTTCAGGAAGCTTCTCAGAGGGGGCCACTGCTGTAGCCCCCTCCCCTGCTACCAAAAACCCTGCCACACAAACTCAACACAGGTGTCTTGGCCCTGAGTACACTAATAGGCTTTAATGGCCTTGATCAGCCTCATGTGGGGCCTAGGCCCAGGACCCCATGTCAGTCCTCAGGGGCCATCAGCCCCCACCACAGCAATGCCAGAACCAGGCCAGTCTCCAGCTCCCTGCAGCCCTGCCCTGCCCACCCATGGGTCCATGTCCCATCCCAGCCTCAACCTGTCCCCAGGGGCTGCCCCCAGTACCTCCCCTCCAGTAGCTCCTGGCCAGGGTGATAGGGTGGCCCTGGCTGGTGAGGCCTTGCCTGGCCACCCCGTCAGGGACCCTGGCCAGTGCTGTAGCACCACATCCTACCCAGCACAGAGCCAGGTGGATGACTTATCTCCACCTCACTGACTGATGGGGGAGAATTTTGGGATTGATGACAAAAGATTGTCATGATTTCAGCTCTTGCTGTACATGGCAATTCCTTAACAAATAATGAAAGAAGTGGGGTGGAAATTATGAACATCACGTTGCACTGTTTCAGGAAAAGCCTTATAGAAAATACAGAAGAGAAACACTGTAAGGGCTTAATCTTTTCTGCAGAACAACTCATTGTATTTCAAGTGTTTCTGATCATCAGATACTTCCTATTCTATCCTTCCAAGATGAGCAACCCTATTCCAGGTGTTGAGGCATTTGCAAACCCAGAGTTATTCTGCCATACAGAGCTTGATAAGCTTTTTAAATCTGAAAATGTACTTGCATGTTGGTTGCCAACTTAGTGTTATATTTCAGCTGTGCTTGAGTCCATGAATGTCAAAATCAGGTCACCAAGCCAACATATTTTAAAGACTAGAAGGAACAAGCGGAACTGGCTCCCTCAGTCTTCTCCATTCCAGCCTTCCAGTCCCCCTTTGTGTCTCATAAGCACTAAAATCTGGCAAAAATGAAATGACAGACTCCTTTCTGTATGTGTGCAGAGGTGAATGATAGAGAAGGTAGATTCTTCTGAATTATTTTTTAAATAGCTGACATGTGCATTGAGATAGCTGTTTGCATTTGAGATTCAAGAGTTTAAATATAGAATGGAATCTTAAACTCAGAAATTTGCTTTTAGGGTGGGCTTGTATTTTTTTTCCTTGTTTCTCAGTTCATAGTGGTCTAGACAAGATTTTAAAAGATATCCAGTGATCTTGAGGATCTCGAATTGCATGCAGGTTGAGTAAAGCTGTTAAAAACGAGGTCAGGGTTGCTCTTTGTGGAGCTACTACTACATTTTCTGCAACTAGATTTATTCTGATGATGTAATACAAAGTAGTCAAAAGCTGTGTTTTTTCATGCTGTACTTCTCATATTTTGAATGAAAAATAGTGCAGTGATTAAATTTATAATAAAAATACCTTTCTGAGTATGCACTGAAATGAATAAAAGAAAGTATTTGGAACAAGACACCCTGTATTGTTTGAAAGCATTCTGTGTTATGCTGGACATCGTTATGATGTGAATATTACATTTATTATGTAATGGAATCTTGTCTTCTAGATTCAAAGAATATTAAAAAAGAGAAAGATGGAAAGAATCAGCAGGCAAACAACCCGTCTTTAAAAAGTGGTAGGTATTACAGCTGTCAGGTTATTAGTTAAGGTACCCTGAAAGAAAAAGTGTGTATTGGATTGTACTATCTCCTGAGGCTTTTGTTTTGCAATCTCTTTGGCTATTACTGGTGGGTAGTTAAAAAAATACCATTACTTTTGCCTAACTCTGTTAGGGAAGTATGTTTTGGTATAGAAAATCATTACTGATTTGTCTGTTCTTCTCATCATGTATTTCCCAGTTTCATGCCTCTTCTGTCTCATTATCTTCGCTTTCCTTAATGTGTTTGCTGGTGTCAAAGAAAGGATTTTCAGTTGAATAGTCTTGAGGTTTTTAGGATTACTAACTGAATAAATTGCTTGGGATTCCAGTTTTAATTTAAACAAATTCTGTTTTCAAATCAATTGTGTTTTTACAATAAACTGAGGAAACTACATATTTACCAGAAATGATCCATCTTCTTATCAAACTTAGATAGCCTCTACTATCCTCAGCAAGTGCCATATAGCAGCATATACAGTTTGGTTTTTGTGGGCTGCAGTGAGAGGGTAGTGGCATCCTTATACACCCTTCATATGTTCATGTTGGTTGCTTGAATTTGGGACAGTAAGAAATGTCATGAGTACCGTTGACTGAAGTAGAAAATCCCTTCAGGAGCTGTTAGTTAATTCTGCATAAAATGTCACTGGGTTACTTAAGCTCTCACTCTGTTTACATTTCCATGCCCTCTGACTCATAATAGATGGTCTGGTTCAGAGCTTTCCTTGGGTACCAGTGGAGGAGTTCATTACAAGTAGTGTAGTCCCTGAACAAACATGCTGAGATACTAACATGGTATCTGGGTAGTTGAGGTGATGACTTTATATGGTACCCTGTTACCATTAACTATAGTAAAGCTTTCTGATGTTACATTTGCCAGACTTAATTCTTCAATTTCTTGGCATCCTAGCAATTGTCTTTGTTATTCTTCCCTGTTACTTTGAGACAGGAAGGGAAGTGTGTTTTATTTCTTGTTTTCCCTCTTGAGCAGTGTGAGAGGAGCTCCAGTCAAACTGGACTCTGATAGCATGTCTTTGTTTTAAAATAATAATGTTCAACATGACAGACAGAGCCCCATAGGACGTCCCTCCACCAGGGAAGTGCTTTTCATATGTGGATAAGATAACCACATTTCATGAGTCATTAGAAGACGTCCCTGACTCCTCCTGCAGTAGAGAGCAAGGTGTTGAAAAAGCTTTGTGGAGAAGCCGTGCTAAGCAGACAAGCCTTATTCGGTCATCTGTGTTCTGCCACTCGGTATGACGCTATTAATCTAGTGTCTGAGCACTGAATTTACTCATGAAATCTAGACTTGGTTCTGTGAAACACTTAAGAGAGTAGTGCCTTGCTCAAGGTCATGCAAGATCTCTTTCTGTAGATGAGGTGATATTTTTTATCCTGCGTTGTTGCTTGTTGGTGGCAAGGAAAAAGAAGGAGCCTCTTAATGCTGGATGAAGAAAGATGCCTTGCAATGCTTTGGGCTAGCATACAGGTAATCTCCAGAGTTTTCAGGAGAATGTGTGACAGGAAAAGTTGAGGAGGAGGGGACATAGAGATGTGAGAAAAACAGGTGAAAAAATAGAGTAGGTAGAGAAAGACAGGAGAAGAAAAATGATAATTGAATGATTACAACATATAGAAGGAGGTACAAGGTATAAAGCAGGGTATGAAGTACCTTCCATTTAAACTATTATGTTTGCAAGAGTATGTAAACCAAAATTAAAAGGATACTTCATCCCTGACAAAGAGAGATGGTGGAATGAAGACTAGGAAAGATACATCTCTGTGTCAAAAGGCTCAGATGCATGCCAAGGGAACCTAGCAGTGAAATGAGAAGACATGAGGTGCTCTGTCTGCTTAAACAGTGTTTGGGCTATGGTGATACTGTATTAAACTAACCTAAATAAACCAGGACCTTAAATTCTACCTATCTACAAGTGACACTTAACTCATGGCTTAAATCTTCAATTTAAATTTTTTAAAACTTTGACTTAAACTAAACTGAAACATTATCTACAGTTGAAGACAGGGAGCACTGAACAGCAAAGCAGGTATTCACATTCATGGAAGCAGATGGGATGCCTCGAAGGGTTCTGAGGTAGTTGACTGATGTCACTGTGAGGCTTCTCTCCCATTTTGGAGAGGTCATAGTGACTGCGTGAGTTTCACGATGACTGGAAAAGGGCACACAGTATGTCCAGTGTCATACAGGAAGGGAGCACCTGGGGAATTACAGGCTGGCCTGCCTGACCTCAGTCTTTGGGAAGACTATGGAGAAAATCTTCCTGGAAGCCATTTCCAAGCAAATAAAGGACAAAGATGATGTCAGGAAAAGCTGAGATGGATTTTCCAAATGTGAACTGTGTGTGACTGACTGGCTTTTGTGACAAATGATTCTGTAAACAAGGGGAGAACAGTGGATGTAGTTTGTCTCAGATTTGGCAAGGCTTTCTGTACGGTTTCTGTAGTGTCCCTTCAGCCAGACTGGTGAGATGTGATTTGGATAGGTGGATAGAAAATTGACAGACAGTACAAGGTCCACTTGGCAGCTGGTAGCTAGTGGCATTTTTCAGAGGTCACTACTAGGTTTGATGCCATTTATGCCTTACTGACAGACAGGGACAATTGGACAGAACACACTGTCAGCTAGTTTGTGGGCAACTTCTAACTGGGAGGAGTGGCTGTTAGGCTGGAAAACAGGGCTGTTCTTCAGATAGACCTCCCCATGCTGGAGAAACAGGCTGACCGGAACCCTGTAAGATGCAAAACCAAATGGAGAATCCCTCCCGCACCTGGAACAGCCCGGGTGGGAAGCTGGCTGCCTGGAAAGCAGTTTTGCAGGAAAGGCCCTGGAGGCCTGGCAGGCAGCAAGCTGAGTGTGGGCCAGCAGTGTGCTCTTGTGGTGAAAGACATCAACTGCATACCGAGTCCTATCAGCAAAACTGTAGGCAGCAGGTCGAGAGAAGGGATTTGCTTCTTTATTGCTATTTGTGAGACTGTATCTGGAGTATTGTGTTCAGTTTTGAGCTCCCCAGTACAAGGAAGACACTGCTATACTGGAGAAAACTGGCTGTCAGTCCAGCAAAAAAAATGAAGAAGCTGGAATGCAAGATACAAGCAGAAAACTGGTACTGAAACCAGAAAAATGGTTTCTTCGGCCAAAAGAAGAGAAAGTTTATGGGAGATCGTCTTGCTGTCTTCACTTATCTGACAGGTGGCTGTAGAGGGGCCAGGGCCAGGCTTCTCTCAGAGGCACAGTGGAAGGATGAGAAGCAATAAATACTGGCTGGAGCATGAGAAATTCTATTTGATGGAAGGAAAAAAATCTTCACATTGAGAATGATGGAACCCTGGAGAAGCAGGAGGCTGAACTAGAGACCTCCTGTGATCACTTTTAGCTTAAGTTGCTTTGTGATTGGCAG
Source organism: Athene cunicularia (assembly GCF_003259725.1). Taxonomy (NCBI): domain Eukaryota; kingdom Metazoa; phylum Chordata; class Aves; order Strigiformes; family Strigidae; genus Athene; species Athene cunicularia. Next base: position 82,057,262 of record NW_020799091.1, on the reverse strand, counting down.
GTTTGACAAGAAGTGATAGAGTATTGATACAACATTGCAGAGAACATCAAGGGTTGTTGACCTATGGGTCATTACCAGTAATGCAAGAAACTATGGCATAAACTTCCTCCATTTTTAAATTAGTCGGGCTGTTTGCCTATGGTGATTGCCTTGGATCACTGTTATAGATTCTCACTCCTCTGTTGGTTACCAATTGTTTAATTTTTTTTTACAAAGGGTCCTAGTTACCTTCTGGCATGTTTTGGTGTTCGTTTGATTTGTTGTTTTTTGTGTTTTTTTTATTTTTTCCTGTTTCCAGTATATGCTGGTTTGTTCTTCAATGTTAAAAATTCATTTCTCTCTCTAGTTTTCACTTTGCCGGTGAGTTATAAGTTGTGCTGGTTGCATAAGGGGTTTTTCTTAAGCTGTTTAATTCAGTCTGCAGGTTTGAGTGGGAAGAGAAATGCATGTTAAATCATTTAGTGTGAGCTAATTTTCTTAAGGATTTTTATTTCTCAGAAGTTGCATGTTTTCAGGGGCTTTAGAATTAGATATATATACAAAACAACTGCTTCTTTACCTGTGCATGCTAATACAGAAAAGCTTTTTGTGTAGAGATTTTTTTCAATGTGATTATCTTCCTAGACATGTATTTTACATGTTGCAAACATACATTAATCTCCTATTTCGATGACTGCAGTAATTAAAGGATAATTAGTACCATCTCTGAGAGCTTGGCTCTAATTTAATGCAATGTATCTTCACAGATAGAGAGGCTCTAATTTAAACTTCAGGTCATTTCTGCTTGATGAAAGAGGTTTTGATAGCCAGGATTTAAAGCAAAGAGCCAGGCAATGTTGTTTTCCCCTTGGCTTTATCTGCAGCTGACTGCTTGTGTTCTATGTCTTTCTGGTAAATATTCCCTGGAAAAAAAAAAACCTGTTTCTTTCTGTACTTTTGGATTATTCCACCAAATTTATAGTCCTGTTATAACAGTTGAGAACATTTGGGAAATGCTGGTATAGATAGATAATTTTTTGGGAGGAGGTGAATGGAGTTTTCTCCCGGTGAAAGGTGGTGTCTCTGAAATATCTACATTTATACAGACCTTAACACAGCAAGGCTCCAATTCATGATCTAACAGCTTTTACATCATGTTAGATCTGAGACAGCTGGGACATAACTAACATTTTCTTTTTGCTATATTTAATTTTATTGGATTGTATACTTTAAAGTTTACTAAAGTAAACTGATTAAAATGCAACTTTTTTAAAAATCAGAAGTCAACCTCAAGCAGCAACTTTATTATTAGACTCAAAGAATAATTTTTATAAGATGAAACTTTGCTAGCTGTTCAGCATATTTAATTTTTGCAGCCTTCTTGGCCTGTCAATGAAAAGAGCAGCAGATCTGGAGGCTACTTTCTGGAGAAAGCTCTGAAGAGTCACTTCCTGAGTGTGCCTTCCTGTAATACAAGTATCTAACATATGTTTAAGTTAATGTACCCTGTCTTTTGTGATTATTACAAAATCAATCTAACTGTATAAATGTGTAAATAAAATTTTCATTCCAAAGTAGGCGGACTTCCAAGATGTATAGAAATGGCTTTGTTATCAGCCTACATACAGTCCAGGTCACCAAATTGACAGCTTCTGAGATTTTACTGATGTTATGTAGCTAACAACCACTTGGCCTCTTCAGTGTCAAGGACAAATCACTCCCACGCTTCTGAGTCTGTTGTGCCAAAAAAAAAGGATCTCAGCAAGCCAAGGGGGTAGTTCTCTTCTGCTTGAGACACTATATTTTCAACTAAACGTTGTGCTAATGCAGGTAGACTCTGGATTAGAGCCACCATGCATCCTTCAGAGAAGCAGTGTGCGAGTGCTGGAAAATGCTGCTATTTTCTGATTGTTTCTTTGCTTCTCCTCTCTCCTGAAAATTGTAGAGATGTATTTGCCCAGTGGTCTTTTTGGAAGGATTACTGATAAACCTGGTGCCGTCTCCATCATAACCAAGGATTTTGCTACAGGCTGTGTGAATTGCTGTTGCTGAGCCGCTGGGTGGCATCACTGCATCATTTTGGGGTTCATGGGTGATTTAAAGGAACATCATAAAGATGTCAGCTGCCTAAACAAGAAAAATAAGCAAAAGAGCTCACTTATAATTTAGGGACAAAAATGCTAGTTGTGCCATTGTATTTTTTCTCTTGCACTTTATATTAATTTAAGTAATGCTTGCTTATATGTTTCTTAGTACTTCATCCTGTTCCATTCATGCAAAACTGATAACATTGATTAAATCAAATGCAGAATACACTCACCTGTGCATGTAAATCATGCCGATGTTAGCACTGGAAAAAAATATACCATGATTCTGTTGCTGAACATTGCCATAATAATTACCTTACAAAGGTTTTATCAGACTTCAGATGAGAAAAGATGTACTTGGAAGGCTGTTGTAATGCTTTTGCTTTCTAGTGGACTAGGGATAGTATTCTCAACATACATTTCAACAGAAACTATGTGTCTGTGTTTTTCAACGTCTATAATCTCACTACTCAGATGAGGTTATTGTATCAGTGCTGCTGCTAGGGGAGCTAAGGTACAGAAAGGCTAATGTGATTTGTACAGGAAAGCTTGGGAGATCCTTATACAGAGAAATGAATCTAGATATCCTGACTTTTATCTTTGTATGTGGATGACAAAAAAAAAAAAAGGGTTTTATATTGATTTTGCTTATTGTGTGATCACCTCTGTGAATTAATGGTACTCTTTAAGCTCCTTCAAGGATTGTATGTTTTTCAACAGTGGAGTTTCCATTTGAGAGTAATACTGTTCTTGAAAAAAAGTATTCTACAAGATAGTTTTTGTCCCTGTCTTTTCCCAACCCCTCTTTTAATTTGAGTTCCCTTTAAAAACTGTCTGTATGGTCTTTTTTTATCTTATGTCTTCCAGAACAGTTTAATTGGGATGATTATCTGAAAGAGACTGAATCAATAGCTGCCCCTCTACATTGTTTCAGACAGGTATGACAGATAATATTTTGCAAGTGTGTGTGTATGTATGCATGTTACAGGCTGATCCTAGAGCAACTTTTATGTTTAGACTGCTTGCAGACTTTGACTTCTTTTGATTTCTAGTTATCAGTAGCGTGCAGTTTTGGCAAATGCTAGCTACTGAAGTTTTTCATTCTTGATTTCTGCCTCAAACCAAACTTTGAGGGTTTGATTAAAATTGTAACTTTGGACTCTGTTTTCCTTTAAAAAAAGACTAGTTAATGAAAACCAATAGTCTTAGAGTTCAAAAGTGTTTTCTACTTTTTTTGGTAATCTTAGAGGTACAATGGTTTTTGTGAGAATTAAAATTTGGCTGATGACAGAGGACCCTTTCTCCTGCCCCGTTTCTGAAAGAGTCCTTTAGATTCTGGCTAGCTGCAAGATGTGTGTACATGTGTGTATAGGAGAGTTTATTCACCATTTCTTTTCTGGATCTCTCAAATATGTTTAATTTTGTGTCTTTGAGATGAGTGCTTTTTGCTAAGGAGTAACAGATTCTGAATATAAAAAAAAAAAAATCAAGGGGAATATATGGGAATACAAAGGAAATACTGGATTTATAATGAAGGATATTTAAAGTGCTGGTTTGTATTTTACAGTTTGATTCCCCCCTACCTGATGGCTTGGTATGTATTTGCAGATGCAGTTTAAGTCTACCATCTTGTGAGAGCTAATGACCTCTGGTTATTCAGCTCCCTGGAGAATGACTCAACCTCTGCAGGCATATTTCTCTCTGTAGAGGCAGGTGGGGCTGATCTTTTCACAAGCTGAGGAGTATCTTAGCTGTGTAAAGTTAAGTAGGATGAGTTTTGGTCTGTATGCCTTCACTGTGTTAGGAAGATGCTGAAGGAATTGGATAGTTCGGGTTGATAGAACTGTAATAGATGTGACGAGGTGCACGTCTAGTTTAGTGGATTGGGCATGTTCAGAAAGGTGTCTTCTAAGGTTTGTTGGTAGTCTGATGGTATTGTAAATGATACTGGCCTCCAGTGGGAATCAAACAAAAAGCAACGTGAATGGAATAGTCTGAGGAGGAGAGGAACCATCATTTGGTGAATCTGGAGTAGTTGCAGGAATGGAGAACAGGGAGAGAGAAATGCAGGTGGTAGTATTTCCTTGTACTAGATCTTGAATCTCAGCTCTCTCTTTGCAGGTGAGGATAAAGGACAAAGAGCCCCTCACATGCTGCTTTCAGTGAGAGATGGCTAATAATAGCAGAGTCCATAGATCTGTTAGAATTATTTCTGAAGCTCTATTCAACAGTATGTGTTTTTCACAGTGGATACCAGCTCAAGGCAGAGACCTCAAACTCTGCTTGGGTAGAGGCAAAGAGCAATAGCATATCCCTGGATCGTTCTGAGGTTAATGCCATACTCGCAGACCACCATGACCAGGGTGTGTGCTTCCAAGAGATGCAGCAACTGCAGAAAGCTGCTCAGAAGCCTTTCCTTGTGCCTTTCTTGCATCTTCCTCTTCCCTACTAATGCTTAAGAGGTACAAACTGAACAACCAAATAACACCTTAAATAAAGACACTTAAGTGACATGCATTGACTGAAATAGATAAATCCAAGTGACTTGGATTGCTTAAGGAGTGTGTGGGTTGGAACGAAGGGCTTTAATTTCTGTGCATAACGAATTTAAAAACAATTTACATATGCAGACTTTCAGTTTTTCTAAGAGTTGACCTTTACGTAGAAGGTGATATGCAATATTAATTAGTGCAGAGCTAGCTCCTCTCACTACATAATGTTTGCAGATTTTAGAAACTAAAGTGCTTGAGCTTTGTATAGGACTAATTTGACTTTTATTGGGTTACATATGAATTGTATGTGTCATTATCACTCTGTGTAATGCGAAGAAATACACTGCTGTGGCCAGCCAGAAAACAGATAGCACAGAGAAGCTTAATTTGTCAATTACATCCAGAATTTGTGACCTGGGGGAATTCTACAAAGTTTAATTTTTGTGGTAATTAAAAATAACCTGGGGAGCAATAAATTAAAGGCTGTACCATAAATTAAGATACAGGCACAGATAGCTAATGGAAATTGGTTAATGTATTTATCTTAATTTAGAAGGTGTTTTATATGTTCCTCTAAGTTGTTTTTAATAACTACTTAAAATTTTGGTGCATTCCACATCTCTTTCTGTCACCCTGAAACTTCTTTTCAAGCATTTGAAAATTTTAGATAAAAAAGTTTAGTACCTTATGATTTGAACAGAGTATAAAAGAAGGCTGTTACTGAGTGGGTTTTGTTATCTTGCTGTCAGGACAGACTGGCATGGAGGAGTTTACCTTTTTAGTACAATGCCTTGAGTTGTTAGTATTTAAACAAGCTCATCTTTACTACTAAAAAATAAACAAACTCCCCAATTTCTCAGTTTCAGTTGCCTTTTATGGTTGTAGAAAATAACAGCTTGACAAGCAATATCCTGAAATTGAATTGCCCTTTAAATTTAATATGCTCAGGCTCCCCTTTCAGACAGCCTGCTGTCTAAATGCAGTATCGGCAGATGCTACACTCAGTGTTCACTGAATATTGCTCGCCTCTTTGTTTTTTGGGCTTGGGCTCCTCAGGGCTCCTCTTGTTGGTCTAGGGTGTGTTGTAAATAGTACACCTGCACACCATAGTAAGTCGAGCAAGATGTATTTTAAATGTGGTAGAAACAAAATATCACTTACATTTGTTGCAGGAGTGGATTTCTTCAGCTTTTTCTTATGTATCCAGGCAGATAAGTCACACCCTTATCTGCTTACTATGGAATCCCCACCTGACCTGGTCAGGAGGACAGGAGAAGGGACGTAAGAACCTTGTGAGCATGAATGCCCATGGTTTTGTTTTTTCTGCCTGCCTCCTGTGTTAGGATTCAGACTGTGTTAGTCTGTATGGGACAACGGTTTAAATGCCACAGGGAAGGCTGCCTACAGTTCTTGGTGTCTGTGTTCGAGAGCAGGTTTTACTCAAGAGTTGCAGAAAAGGATTTCCAGGGTGACAGGAGAAGAGTCACCTTCTAAGAGAAACTTCAGTGCTTGGCTTATTTATATCTTGTTGAAAAAGTACTGAGAAAGGTCAGGTTGCCTTCTGCAAATACAGCATAGATTTTGTTAGTTGCAAAGGTGCAAAAAGAATTTAAGTTAAACAATAGTGTTGGCAAAAAAATTCCATTAATAAATTTAGGCTGGAGATCTTTAGATGTCTTTAGAGACATATAAAGAGAATAGTGAGAGGCATTCAATCCCAGTTAGTGTTAATACAAAGTTTTGAACATCATTAGATGATATTGTTGCCTGCAGTAGGCAAGTAATCAGACTGTGATCTAGTCAATCTGCCAGTAGTGTGTTGACACATGAGGTAAAAAATACTCTCCTTCTCTTTTGTTCATCTTTAACTTGTGACAAAAAGTTCTGCTCAACGACCAAATTGTATGCAACATGTTTCTTTTCCCTGTGCTAATTAAACAGGCATTTCATTGTATGTGTATGGATATATTCATTTCTCTACGAATAAGTACAAGCTGCAATTTTTTTTCTTAGAACAGAAGTTTTATTTGACTTTAGGACTGGTGTTATGTAAAATGCAGTTAACAGTAACTCCTTTTTCTGTCTTCTTTCTTTGTATTGTAAACTTTTTTTTTTGGTGCAGAAACTCTTTCTTGCCTTGAGCTTTTGTAGTGCCTAGTGCAGTAGGGTCCAAAGTTTGTTTAAATTTCTGAGATATTTCTATAATGAAAATAACTGTTTCTTTTGAATTGCACACTAATAAATCTTGTGGGTGGTTGGATTTTTTTGTGAATTGGTTTGTTGGCTTTTTTTGGGTTGGGGTTTTTTTGAGTAGAATGTCATGTTTTCCTATGTCCTTGTTTTCCATTCACTTCAAGTATTAATCAAGGCTCCTCCATCTTTATGTTCATACCTTTGTCAGGATTCCCTTGTTACCCTTCTTAGCGTGCTTATTATTTTATAAATCAGTCATGTTTATGCTATAGGAAAATCAAGTATCTGAAATAGCTGTTGGTAGGTTATCCAGCTGCCTTTTCTGACTCACTGCTAAACACTCAAAGTTTCAAGACTTCTTTATGTTTCCCATTTATATGATATATTTGGATGAACAAAAGCTGTGTATTGAACTGGCTGGTAAATTTAGCAGTACTTACATCAATAAGAAAAAGTTTTTTACCTTTGATTGTAGTCTAGAGTTCCACCTACGAACGATTTCAAAGTTGGAATGAAACTGGAAGCCCATGATCCTCGCAATGTTACATCGGTTTGTATAGCTACAGTAATTGGAATCACTGGTGCCAGGCTAAGGTTGCGACTGGATGGAAGTGACAACAAAAATGATTTTTGGAGGCTTGTGGATTCCTCAGACATACAACCCATTGGGACCTGCGAAAAGAAAGGGGGCATGCTTCAGCCTCCACTCGGTAAGAAACAAAGCTTCTGAACTAATGTCTGTGGAGTATTGCTTTCATAAAGTCGATTTCACTCTTTTGTCTTGGCAAATTCAGTGGCACTAACATTTCACCAAACCATTATTTAATTGAAAAAGAGGTAAGCAGACTAATTCGGGCTAAGTGAATTATGGGTTTTTCTTCTTTTTGGGTGTTTTGACATAAGAATGAGCAGAATAATTCTTTTGAGTTCTGTTATTTCTTTAAAAATACTACCTTGATATTCAATGGGAGTGTCTGACAGCTTTCTGAATGATAGATACACTGTCATGTACCTATTCTATATATGCTCCCTCATACACACCCTGTCTTACAAGTGTGTACGGATACGTTTTCTTGACGCTGTGCATGCTTCTTTTAGAAGACCTTCATACAAGCTGGGGAAAGCTGACTTGCCTTTTTTCTCTTCAGTCAATCGGAGAAGCACTAGAAGGCGCTCGCTGTTAACCGACCTGCTTAGCAGGGCTGCAGGAGGTACAGCAGCTCAGGACAGCCTGAACGTTTTTTTTGGGATTGAACAGATCAGTTGTGGTCTGGGAAAGGCAGCATAGGATGGGTTAATGGAGGTATTGCAGCATTCTGCTCTGAGGTAGGAAAAATAGCACTCCAGAGCTTTAGCAAACTGCAAGCTTATGTTGCATGTGGTTCTCATCTCCTCAAATTGACACATTTGGGGGATTGTCTGATCAGTTTGTCATGATGAGTTTGTGAGCATGATGAATGCTCTCGAACAAGGTGTAGCTTTACTATGCTTAAAAATAGTATGTAGAATTTCTTTTACGTTCCACAAGCAATATGGGTGACATTATCTGTCTCCCCAAACTGAAAAATAGTGCTTGGGCTTAGTTTTATTGAAGAAGTTTAATAAATGGGGAATTGTACAAAGGAATTCCTTGCTATATGATGAATAGTCAGAGGTAACTTTGACGAACTACTAGGGGTAATAGAGTGTGATATCACCTTTCTTTGCTGTGATTAACATATGTGTTTAGATCTGCATTCTTGTACCATATTTATTATAGCCTAAACTTAAAGGTGTGGAAATCTTGAAAGAAACACATTTTTTCACATAGGTCTGAAAATAGTTCTGCTTTTAAAGAATATGAAAAATTATGACCAAAATTTATCTTAAACCTGCCACCCACAACAGCAACACCACCCCCCCACCCCCACCTCCGTATGCTGTTATCTTCTGTAATTTTTAGAACATGCAAGAAATAATGTTCTTAATATAAGAATAATATATGAGAAATCACCTGTAAGCAGAAGTTGGTTACTGCTGGTTTCCCATCTTATGGTTATGAACCTACTTCTGGTTTGGTGTCATAAGTAACTCTCATCAGAGGTTTAGTGAAGATAGGTATGCTTTCTCTTTGTAGCCTCTCAAAAAACTTGTCATCCCAATTTGTTAACAACTTTCAGTTCTGTTGAAAGATGAAATGAAAAAATATCATTTCACTACAATATGAAACCTGATTTATTTGTAGAGGCAAGCAGGCACAGGAGCAGTTGACATAACCATTAATACACTTCACCTAGATTATAAGGGTAGAGTTTTCTGCTGTTGTGCTGCTTTAGAAACATAAGAAAAGCAATGCAACCAGGGTGCCAGCCTAGAATAGTGTTAGTTGGGATGGACAGATACAGTTTGAGCCTGAAAGGGGATGGGCTTTTTTCCTTTTTTCCTGTGGATATACAGAGGTTTTGAATGAAAGCACTGGAAATTCTTGACACATGGGGGAAATGATTCTGACTTTTTTTCTTTTTTGAGAAGTTACTCAGTTTAACCTCTCTGAAGTTCTTGGTATAACCTTGTAGAATGAATGTAGTGATACCAGTATGAAAGAGGGTTGTAAAAGAGAAAAGTATACCTACCTATTCCTTCAGCTACACATATGTACAGTGTTCAATATATGGCTTCAGTTCAGGAGGATAGTGCTTTTTTAAATGTGTTTCTAAACCAGTCTGATGAATAAAAAAACCTCTCGTTATGTATAATGGGGGCAGATGATCTGTTAAGAAGAGAAACTTTCCGTGATCATCACTAGAAAGGTTGATGCTGTCTCTTCAGATACTGTTTTTTACTCCTGTTCTGTCAGATTGCTTGTAGTGCAGCACCTAACAAGCAGCTGTTTCCCTGCACCCAGGCATGTAAGTTTACCTGTCCTCCGAACAATTGCTGGTTATTCAGAAAATAATGCTAGTGCCATTATTTTTTCTCTCCTGCCCTAGATTTTTCTAGAGATAGGCTAAATTCCAGCAATCAAGCATTCCACCATACCTAGATAAATTTTTGAAAAAGCCTTTTTGGCAGTTTTACAGCATCCTGTTTCTGGGTAAAGCTGGGAGCTAATTGGGTGTATAATTACCTCCTGTTAGACATTTAAGCGACTGATTTTTATATTTTTTTTTTTCTGAGTAGTAGGGAACCTTCTGGATACTAATGTTCTGCTTCTATCATAATAACTAGCTAAAGTAGTCCCTCCTACCTGATTTTTACATAGGTTTAATTATGCGTGTTACATAAGGGTTTTACAGAAATGATTAATGTAGTGAAGGGTTCCTGTTCCAGCCTCTGTTTTTCGTAGGTGAACTTTTTTGTTGTTGAGAGCCTAATGTCCTCAACAAATTATGTTGAGGACATTTTCTCTGTTTTTACCAGGATGTTTTAAAGGCCAAATTAAGTTAAATGAATTTGTTGTTCCATTGTCGTTTCTCTGTCTTGCGTATATGTCTTTTCTGGACTAGCTGGTTAGGAATATTGTGTTTCAGTAACCAAACATGTTTAGATTGTATAAAGACACCAGTATCAAACCAGGGCTGATAATCAGCTCAGCAGTCTTCAGTTTATGACACCATTTATCAGATATGAGCATAGTATTCATTTAGGTGCTGCGTAGGTAGTTCCAACTTGAAAACTGTTTATGCAACTGAATATAGCTTAAAGCTACTAGTTAAAGAACCATTATAGCATATAATCCCATTTTAGATGACTTAATGATTTAACTGATCAAGAATTGCAGATATGTTTCACCTTTCTAGTTACGTTTTGTTTTTTTTTTTTTTCAAGAGAGTTGTCGAGGCTCAGTTATGAGAGAACTCATCAGTTCCTGGCAGATTCTAGTACTATTTGCTTTGTGGAAGAATTTCCAATTTTTTCTTATGTCTGTTTTTCTGTAGAACTGTGCCAGACATAACTTCTAAATCTGCAGAAAAAATGTCCACTATGTCTGTTATCTTATTCATTACTTTGAAACATCCATTTGGAAAGCGCAGAAAGCAAAGGGATTTTTTTTTTGTTTTATTTTTTTAACTGGAAGGTAGTTGATTCAGGGGGAAGATTATCTGGAATGAGAATGTTTTCAGACAAACCTTTGTTTTGCTTGAATAAGGTAGATCATCTAAACAAATTTGATTATAGTTTGTGCCTTTTATTCACTTGTTAATGAAGAATATTAAAGTAGAAACATCTTCCGGTTCATGTTTTCCAATATGATGCATGCATTTATTAAAATAATTGTATTTCAGTTCTTCCCTGTTACATGTTCTTTGGTTTTTAAGGCTATATTTATTTATTTTTTTATTTTAATGGGGGTGGGAGAAGGAACAGATTATTCGTTTTTTCCTGTGGTCTGGTGAAAGAATTACAAGAGTCTTGAAAACAAAAAGGTATCTCCTCAATAAATGAGAGAAGTTGAAGCAGACGATGTTGTTTTAGAATGAAAGCAAAAAAGCAGACCTGAAAAAGAAACTAGGCGCTTGGGCTGGGGAAGTTTCACTGGACCAGGGACTGTGTGGGACAACCTTATGATCTCCTGTACTAGAACTTGCATGTCATTAAGTCATTAAGTTCTAGATGTTTATCTGTAATAGTACAAATAGCAGGCATTTTGCTCAGAATGGAAATGTATTGCATGGCTTTCTGCATCGACAGTCACCCTGTTTGTTCCTTCTTGGCTACTTTTATTTTGGCCAAGTCCAAAACAGAGGGAATGAGGCATTAGTTAAAACAGACTTTATATCCTTCTCCTGTTTTATTTTACAAACTGGAAGTAGGGCTATTTTTTTGTTTGTTACTCAGGATTTCAGATGAATGCATCGTCTTGGCCAATGTTTCTCTTAAGAACTCTCAATGGAGCTGAAATGGCACCCGCAGCATTCTTTAAGAAGGTAAGAAGAAAGAGACTGCTAGTAAACAACTTTCTATCAATTGGTCCATGGCTACATTTTTTGAATGAGGATGCCAAAATATTACCCTGTTGTCTGCAGCACGGGAAGGCAAGACTATTATTTAAAATTACTTTGAACTGGGTTGGCAAGCTGCAAAGCTTGACAGGAAGCAATCTGCTTCTAGTCCTTTGAGATGGGCATCTCTTTTCCTGAGTTTTTTGTCTCGTGGATTTAAGATATGATACATGTCATATTTCTTAACAGCACCATATTCATGTGGTTTGTGCACAGGAGTAAAAAAAATTTGAATGGGGAATAAGAGCCATCAGAATACAGTGGTGCTTAGAAGTGTTTTGTTAAACGTTTTCATTAGGCACGTACTCATCATTTAGAATGTAGTGAGAAAGCAGTTGAAAATAGGAGAAAAAGCAGTTCAGTTTTTTAAACATGACTCGAGTAAATTATTGTGAAACATGAAAAAGGATTTAAAACCAACAGTAATATTAAAATGACTTGGTTCGTTTTTTTGTTGAGGTGGTAAAACCCTGCTGTCACATGGAGTGACTTAATTTTTAATCCTGCGAGTGACATTGACAAGTATGTCAGCAAGTCAAACAATTCGGTTCAGACTTGCAATCACATTGCTTGCGCGTTAACTTTGTATAATTATATAATTTTTTGTTATTAGATTATATAAATTTTCTGAGGCATGATGAGCCATGCTTCCCAGTGCTAGCCTACCAGCACATCTGAGATGGCTCTTGGATAATGAGGTTCTTGAAGCTGAAGTGGTAATTCAGGTTCCGTCAGGTCACAACTCCTGCTGTGGGGGTACACTTATGCTGGTCACATTGACTTGATTTTTGGTTTTCTTTTATCCACTTGGAATTGGTCTAAGGCCAACAGAGTTAACAGAGACCTATAAATAATGTCCAATGCTAATGAATTTTTCATGGATTAACTGGGAGGTGAAGCTTTTACTAGACAGTTATCAGTCCCCAGAAATATCCATTCCCTGCAAACCTCCTCTTCTTTATTAGCATGTAATAATTTTATTTTAGTGTCTTTGCTGTCTTGCTGCCCAGACATAATGTATTGGGTGCAACCTATTGCTTATGTAAATACTTTCAGCAGGGTCTTCCTGTCATGGAGAATTTTGCTAATTATCCCAGCTGTGTTTGTGGGAACAGAATCTAGATTTGTGTAATTACAGAAGAGCAAAAGCAAATTTGAAATATGAGTAAGTTTTCTTGAATATCTGCTATAACTTTTTGAGAGTAGTGAGTATAAGAAGTAAGGATGTTGAAGAAAAACAGAGGCCACAGAAATACAAATATTCTACTGCTCTTACTTTTGTAGGAACCACCAAAACCTGTGCCAAACTGCTTTAAAGTTGGAATGAAACTTGAAGCTATAGATAGAAAGAACCCATACTTGATTTGTCCAGCAACCATTGGAGATGTTAAAGGAGATGAAGTTTTTGTTACATTTGATGGCTGGAGAGGAGCATTTGACTATTGGTGCAGATGCGATTCTCGAGATATTTTCCCAGTTGGATGGTGTAGCTTGACAGGAGATGCATTACAACCACCAGGGAGCAATGGTAAGATGACTAATAATATTGCTTAATTATTTTTCCCCTCAATTAAAGCAGAATTTTAAAAACGAGCTGGCTGTATGCAGATAAGACTGAAGATTTGATTTGTGAGTAGCTGATGAGGATGAAATGTTAATTTTTCTGTATGTAGTTTAAAGCTAATAGGATAGTTTCTGGGAAATGATTTTTGTCTGTTCATAGAAACTCTGGGAATGTGTTTTATTTAATACTGTTAGGAAGGCTTTTGATAATTTTGGATTTTCGTGTGCTTGTGAAGAATCTTGGACTTAAACTAGATTTGCTGTTTGTATTAGTTAAATGCTTCTGTTTAATGGTAATATATTGGCTGCAGCAGCACTTTATATTAAGCTAACTGCTAAGAAAGTGAAGTAGTCTTTGTTTCTGTGATGATTGAAGATTTAAACTATATACTTAGTGTTTCTTCATACTCACCAAGTTCTGTCTTGAAGCTGTCTATTACGAATGCTTTATCATCTTCATGCTTTTAAGGATGTTTCTACACAGGCTTATAGAGTCCCTTTAACAAATGGCCACTGTACTTTATAATATACAGCTATCTGCCTTAGAAAGAAGGGAAATGGAATAAAGAGAGTTATCCTGGAATGTAATCCCTCTGCTGCTCTGGGGACCTATTGTCATGTTTCCATAGTAAAAGGCTTTTCTGTCAAACTGTTCGGGCTTTTCTATCTTCATTCCCTTCAAATTTGACAGGAGGAGGGGTTTTTAAAGATGGGAACCATATTTTAATTAATTACTTGACTATTATTGACCAGAATAGTTTGTTCTCATGGTAAGCATTTTCACAGCTGGCATTAGGTGAATAAAGAACAAGTAGACCAGTGTCTCAGAACTCTCACTGGAAGTACCAAAGGAACAGAAGCAAGAAGGCAAAAAATTAGTCATGTTTCCTGCCCTCTCCATCCTCATTATTTTTCTTAATCTTTTGTCAGCAGGTCAAGAACTATATGGAAAATAAAACAGAAATTAGTTCAGGGTACCTCTGCATCCTTGCCCTCACCTGCTTGTCTATAGTTACTGTCTGCAGTTACTGTTGGTGGTCATAGTACCTGTAATCTAGTTTAGTCCGTTTTGACGGATTTCAGCAAGGGAACAACTATGTGTGTAGCTGTACTGGCAGATCCAGGATGATCCACCAGTACAAACCTGCAGTGAGAAGGCAGGGGGAAGTCAGGTGAGGATGATCTACGTTCAGTCAGAAGTCATCTGGTAGGTACCAAGCCCAATTTTATTCTTAATGTTTCTGTGCTCCCAGTCTGTAAAGTATCTTTCTCAGCTTCTTCAGAAGGTTGACCTTGTTTTGACAAATCATGAATGAGATGTGTTATTATGGTAAGTTAATTTTGATAATTGTGGTGAAATAAAATGGCTTTATACAAGAGAGACTGTAAATAAGTTGGCATAAAATTTTTTAAGATATTTTTCTGGCAGTTTAGATTGCTGAGTCCAATTGCATCTTCTGGAAAGAAGTATTATTAAATTGTTTAGTTTACTCCAGTTTCACTGCTGGAAAACCAACAATATTTTGCGATAATACATACAGAATGTTTCTTACTGGATTAGTTCTTGATAGGGATCAAAGAGTTGTTTAACAGTTAGTAAAATTGATTACGTATTCCAGTTGTTCAAGTAATAAAACAAACAAAATTCTTGCGTATGTTCAAATTTACTGAAGGCTTGAAATACCTACCGAGGTATTTTTATGAATTCTGTTTTGTTGTGAAAAGGAATGACACTTTAGGCATTAATAAAACCTGAAGCAAGGTTCTTACAGACTTGTAGTCAAAACTAAGAATTTTGGACATGTGTTAGAAACTGAGGGCAGAGAGGTGCAGGCTGGGGATTTTGTTATTTTTAATTCTAAAAGTGAGCCCAAAGTTAACTGAGTTTTATTGAAATTTTGTGTGCTCCTTTTTACCCCATTCTGAGCATAAAGAATTTAGTTCTTTCCGTTTTGCTTCATGTGCTTGTTTTTTATGTGCTGTTTGTGCATGTTTTATGCACTTGTTGAATTTACGTAGCTAGGTGAAACATTTTTTGCGCTCAGGTTGTGTTTTTCCCTGTTATTTGATTGCTTTTGAGCCATTAAAGAACTGTAGTGGTAGTCCTTTGTTAAGATGTAAATAATAACTTCAAGGAGAGTGTAATCAAGTCATTTCAATTCAGAAATATGATAATGTTGTCAGGATTCTTCATTAAGTCACATTAACAGTGACTACTCCTGTTAAGGAATAAAGTATGACAGGTAATATATTGTAAGGATTCACTTGAAATATTACAGTATTATTCTGGCCTGGACTTTTTTCCTGCAGGTTACTTTAATATTTCTGCCTTGAATTACCCCAGTAGAAAGTGAAAATAATTGACTAAGTGTGGCTTAGATTTCAGAGTGAATATAATGAGAACTGTTCTTGATTTTTTGTAACTACCTTTCCTGAAAGCATTTAAATGTGTTAAATCGCTAAAGGACTGAAAAAAAAAAAAACAAACCCAACCCTCAGATTTTAGTGAACAAGCAAAAGCAATATCCTGCAATCTTAAGTATGAAAGAAATACAAGATGCTTTAAATTTTGTCTATATCTAGGACAAAAATTTCCTGCCATGAGATTTATATTTTTGCTTTTGAAAGTATATTTTTGTCTAATTTTGCCTTTCGAAAGAGAGATGAAAGGCAATAAGGGAGACAATATGAAAATTAGGGAAGATTTTATTCCAGCTGTTTACTGTTTTAGCCTATTAGGATGCCCAGAGAGAATGCAGGACCTCAGTCATGGGGGGTTTTTAAGAACAGTTTAAACGCAGGCTTTGATGTGGGTGACCTTATTCAGACTGGATTATGCAGTATATTTAGTAGTATCTTCTGTAACTTGCATTGGTTGTAGATAGATAAGATCAGCAACTAATACACAGTTAATAACAGATAAAATGGAGAAATGTGTGAAAAGTTGTTTTTGACCAGTCATTTTTAGCATTCAGGCCTTAATCTTTATGTTGATGTTTTGTCTTTGGTCCTTATCTGAAAATGTGACTTAAGTGGACCTGGCTGGGTATCAGGATATGTGTACAGGGGTACAAAATGCAGTGTTCAGTATTTATACTAGCAGAAGCTGTGCTTAGCTAACATTGTAGTTTGTTTCCTTAGAAATATCTCTGATAGTAGTAATTTATGTTCTGTGTGGTTTGACAACAGTGCTTGATGTTGGCTTAGCCTGCTGGCCCAAGGTTAGTATTTTAAGGATGCAGTAGATTGTTTTCTCTGTTGTCTCTTGGTCACTTTTAGAGATGACTTGTCACTCAGGAGCATCGGTGTGAACTAAAAGAAAAAAGCTGGTGAAAGAATTTGGCATGATAATGTCTGTGCTGGATCAGTCTGAAGGACCATCTGCTTTAGCAGGCGTTCTCCAGCAGTGGCTGAAAGCAGACGTCTGAAGAAGAGCATAAGCACATAGGAGAGAGGTTTGCAGAAGTATTCCTGATATCTGGCTGTCTACAACTCAGCACCTCCCAAACCCAGAATAATGATTTTATGCCGAGTACCTTCTGAAGGAGTTTGATCTATTTTGTTCAGTTATATTTTGGAGCCATCTGAATTTTTAGCACCTACATCATCCTGTAGTAAGAAGTTCTGTACTTGAGTATATGTTCTGTGAAAAAGGAGGTATCCTTTTTCTTGCTGTTAGTTTAACTTGTTGTCCTCGTATTACTGTACTGAAATAGCTTCTTGTACTTCAGCACTTGTACAGGAAGAGACAGTAAGTAATCATTCCCTAGTTGCCTTCATATCCATCATGATTTTGTGGACCTATATTCTAGCTTCCTTCAGCTATCTGTATTCCAGACTCATAAAATCCTGTTCTGTTTTCTTTTTCATTGTTACGGGATCAGTTTAATTCCTCTTGCTCACCCTTGTTCGTCCATGCTGTTTCCATTTCAGCTATGGCATTTTTGAGCCACTGGAACCAGAAGTGCATAAGGTATTTAAGATTTAATGGCATAATGGTGGTTTTGTTTTGTTTTCTGTTCCTTCTGTAATTATTCATGAGTTGGTATTTGGGAATTTTTGACTACTACTGAGCAATGAACTAATGTTGTCATAGAAATACTTTTTTTAATACTAAGATCTTATTTTTTATGCATCAGCTAATAGCCCATCATCAATCCCAGAAGCTGGATTATTTTGAATTGCTTGACAGTGAATTTCATCTGTTACTCCCTTTGCTGAGCAACTGCTCAGCTTTACAAGATCTTTTTACACATCTTTAGTGACTCGAGTAATTGTTCAGCAGTTGTTACCATATCATGCTTTACTCTTGTCCTAGATATGAATTGAATGGCACAAGCCCAAGCAGAGATCTCAAGATTTCTCTAGAGCCCTCTCGTGGCTGTGGAAACACGCCTGTTTATTCCTGGCCACTGTAGGGTATTTTCCAAGAAATTCTTTAGAAGGACCATGAGGATCTTCCCTTGTATCTATTGCCAGCTAAGGATTTCTTTTAAGAGACAGTGATGTGAGATCTTGTCAAGTGCAAATCCATGGACTACATCAGTTGACTTTCCATTATCTGCTTGCTTACTGACTCATCCTTTTATAGAGAAAGGTGACTTTTCTCTACAAAAGCTATGATTGTTTTCCCCAAATACAGCTTATTTATCTTTGGGTTCACTGTCTCTGTTCTGTATGAGTTTTTAGCAGCTTGGCCAGTACAAATGTCAGGTGTCCTGTCCTACCTTGCTGGCTAGAGTGTTGGAATCACATTACCACCTTTTTAAGTCTCTGAACTTGAGGTGGTTTCAAGAACAAATTTCCACAATATCATCAGTAGGTTGGACATTTCATCTTTTCATTTCCTTAAAACTCGTAAGTGCTGTATCTCCTGCCAGCTCTCTACTGCTTGTTTTGTCTCTGTTTCCTGACCTCTACTACTGGTACTTCATGTCAGGAAACTTGTTTCAAATCACTGTGAAGAAGGGTTCAATAAACCTTCTTGGAGTGAGTATGAACACAAAAAAACAGTCAGCCTTGTTGCTTTATTATTATCTTCTGTGTTTGCTCATTCTGAAATTTGATCTTGTTGGGTCCATATAATTTCTGCTTTTGATATGTTTTAAAAAGGCTTTTTAAGTTGGATATCTGTTGGATGTTTTTCTATTAACTCTTTTTCTAGGCCAAACATATTATGCTTTTCTATTTAGCCACCATAATTTGTAATTTTTATTTTACTCAATTGGCTAATAGAAAGCTGTTACTATGACTAAGAATATTCTTGTATTGCACTGTAACTAGCTGAATCTGAGGCTTATAATTGAAGTAGACAGCAGATGACTGGAGATTGTCAGAGCAGTTTCCGTTTGCTGTTTCTGTATAAATTCATTTTACTATTTAGTCATTACACGTAAATGGCAGTTACTTAGGCAACCCACCTTTTTATTTATAATAGAAGTAAAATCTTTTCCATAAAAGAAAGAAAACAAAAGAACAACTGGGGACAAGCCATGTGGGAAATAAGTAGTTTCACCTGCAAAGATTGATTTCGCTATAAAGTAGTATCTATCATTTAGATGTTAACAGCATCTGGAGAGGGATCGGTTTCTGATCCCCACAGTTTTTTGAAGCTGGATCTTTGACAGATAAAGGTGATGCAAGAACTTGTGAAGGAGGAATGGCTCTTTGTGCTGTACAGGAGAGAATTTGGTTGACCAAACGAGGATGATGTAGTAATCTAAATAAAAACAGTAATACACTGTGGCTTTTATCTTCCTTCCTTCCTTCTCCGCTGTCTCCCCCCACTTCTACATTGTGTGCCCCCTCATTGCTTTTCTCCCAATTCAGTGCATTTATTGTCAGTGAGAGCAATCTTCTTTCATTACACTAATCAGCGTGTGATGTTAAAGGTCTCCTTCAAAAGCTGTCTGCAGCAATATGAGTAGTATAGGCTCAAGCAGAGTTTTAAAAAGTATCTTATTTGTCTATTTTATGATTTCTTAGTTTAGTTTTATTTAATTTTCAGACTTGTCCTCAATTTTGTGAAGATTTTTCCAAGCTAGCTCCTGGAGATGCACTTCTCTTACCGATAATGAAATTATGTTGAAATAGCTGTGCTGTATTTTCAGCTGAGTTGTATATAAATGTGCTACATCAATATAAACTTAAGTACTACTGTGTGTTTGCAGATGAAACAAAAGTGTTGAAACTTTAGACAGAGCTACAGTTAGATCTGTGAAAAGACTCTGTGTTGTTTGAAGTAGCCCAAAAAAATCAGATAAGCATGGTAATTCTTAAGTTTCATTAAATGAAAAAACAAATGCTGAAATGGTACAATTTCATACTGCTGGAGGTTTAATTTTTCTCTCGTTGCAGACAGCTTCTTTTCATGAGCAGGTCACAGTAGTTAAATCAGGCACATACAGTAAGCAGATTTATGCTGTCTTCAGAATTGTACATGAAAAACTCCTCAGTGCTTCAGGCTAAAATCTGATTTGCCACATTCTCTCACGTTAAGCTTTTTTTATTTGGTATTAATATGTCTTGGCATCTTGCAGCAAGGCCTGGATAGTGCTGCTACAGGGCAGTAATCACTTAAGAAAAAATAAAGGTTTTGCCTTTCCTAAAGCTGTGACCTTACTGTAAGTCTGGTTTCCTCACCATCTTACCATGTTTATTTATAAGGTAGTTGTAATTTTCTTATAAATTGGAAGTACTTCAACACATGTACTTTTGATTGTTACACAGAAAATATTTTTTTATTTGCTCTTGTTCGTGTCTTGTGGATACTAATGTCCATTGTGGTTGTGTTGCTCAACTAGTGAATGAGATTGGGTGGATTTTTTATATGTTAGTACATATAAACTATGTTAAGAGTATCAGTGCTGTCATTCAGATATTAAGACAAAACAGATTAGTGCCAATTGCTCTGTTTCTTTTTTCTTTCCCTGAAAATTGTTGCATTTTATTGTTGCATTTTATTGTTTCATTTTGGTCCCACCTTTCATCCTGCTGATGCTACGTGGGGAAAAAATAATGGTAAAACCTGGGCCGAATCAATAATGATGGGGTGAAGAATCAGGATGTTAAAACTCTCACCTGATTTGTAAGAGCTAGACTTTGCCAGGCCTATTGACAAATTCAACAGCAGCACACGTAAACTGTCTTCAGGTAACTCAGGTTTGTGTTGCTTTGATAGATTATGAGGTATTTACTTGTCCATTTTTCATTTTTAAAATTTTTTTGCGAGTGTGGTTGCAATGGCAGTACTTTGTTGAAGGGTGAGACTAGAAGCTGACTTTTCACAGTTCTTGGTTTATGGAGAGATCTGTCCAGTTGTTTTGCTTGTACACCCCACTCCTGCATGCCACCTGCCCCAGCTGGGCTATTAAAAGTTGGGGTTTTTGGAGGTGATATGTGTTAGTTTGGTTAGCAGTGGGCTTTGACTGATCTTAGTATTTTCACAGGTCTCTTCTGTAAGTGCTGGCTTGCCTAGCTCTTGATAATGTGTGTGCTACAATGCTGCCTGGGGAAGTCACTAGGAAATAAATCTTTTCCTTTCCTCTGGTTTTGCTCGGAGCTCTACATTTCACCTTTCAGGGCTCTGAAAAGAGAGCTAGGATTTTTCACAGAAGATAGCAAAAGACTTCCTTTTCTTTCTTTCTTTTTTTAAAACTTTTTCTTTGCTTGTGTTATACTGGTGGCAGAAACTAAAATCTAGAAAGAAGAAAATTGCAAGCCATAATGTCCATGTCTTGCCAAGGTGGATGTTGAAGTTTCCAAGTGCAGTGTCGCTTTTTAGATAGCAAAATGATGACTTCTAACTGATTTTGTATCATAGCAACATATCAATTAGGATCTCACAGCTACCTCTTAACCAGAAGTAATCCAAACACAGATAGAAAGAGGTGGCATGCATTACAGATACTTATGCTTTTGTATGGTGCTCTTGTTCAATTGAGACATAAGGACATAAATTTTTATAATCCTTGGCAGTAAGCTGTTTTGAAAAATTGCTAATTTTTTCCACCTCCTTTGCCAGTTGTCAAAACTATCATGATAATAACTTACTGTATTAAAGAAGGTTAATTTTACAGTTAAAATCCCAGGCTAGAACTGAGGAGGTATTTATTATACTTTGCTGTGGAATGCTCACATGGATTTAGGGTAAGTTGCTAAATCTCTTCGCCTTGTATTTTTTTATGTGTAGATGAGAGAAAGGCCAGGTTTTTATATTCTCAGAAGAGCATTTGGCTTGTGTCTCAGAGGGGGGCGTAGGAAAAATACTGCAGTACAAATACGAGTTGTTTCTGTCTTGAAAGAAATGCTAGTTTAAACACCAAATTACTGTTTTTACTGTCCTAATTGGCACCTCCACCTAAGACAGAAATGCTGTGTTCACAGAATATACAGCAGAATGGGTTCCTACCTTGCTTCGTGTAATCTCACTTCAGTTTTTTAAAGTCTTATCTTGTGACACTAGCTGAATAGCAGATTGCTAATGTTTAAATATTACAAATCTGATTCTTTTTTTCCCTTGCTTGCCATAAAAACATAGAAGGAAACCATCACTGTGGATTATTTGAGGGAATTTTACTAATTAGAATTGCATGAGAACTCAGGCTTCTGAGTTGTCATCTGTCCCATCCCCTTCCCAAGTGCTGAAGATTTCAGTAGCTTCAGATTTCACAGTTGTCTTAAATATCTGACTTACTCTGGCAAGATCTTGGGGATAACATGCTGGGGTCAAATTTTGCAGCCCTGCATGTGGCTGGGTGGTTTTTCTGCTTCTACAAGCAGAATTTGAATCCCTCATCTGAAGTCTAATCTTTCATGTCCTTCTCATGCAAATGAGCTCAGTTGACTCCAGTGGATCTGCTTGTGCGAATGAGGACTGAGTTGTGACAATGCATCTTTAGGCTGTAAGTTCCAAGATACTGAATGTGGGGTTTCTCTTATATACGTTGCATCCGAAGTTTATAGGTATTGGGATTCTCACAGAACAGTTTTGGGGAAAAAAAAACGGAGAATGTTTGAATGAGCAGTAATTGAAAGTATAAAAGCTGTTTGTGTGTTGCATTAAGGTAGTCACTGATAGCCCTCACTAACATGACAGTATAACTAGGGCTCTGTGAACTTTGAAAATGCTGTTCAGTTGCTAACATTACTATGGCTAAGTATGCTTATATAGTTATTGAGGTACAGGTTTTGGGTGTAAATAAGAGACTTGGGAAAGAATACTATGCAATGCATCCCACTCCTGAAATTGGAGTAGTGGATATTTGTGTAGAAGAGCAACTCGACACAAATGCTTGATTTTGTTTGTGCAAATGAGAAGGCCTTTGTGATGCAAAGCAGCATCCTGAAAAGGCAAATGTGCTTTTTTGGTTGTAAATATCCCAGCTAAATACTGCAGTAATTGCAAGCAGAGCTTGGCATTTTTCCCCTCTATTCTCTTCATCGTTATATTTTAACAAGTTCTCATGAGACTATTAAAACGTCTTAGTTTTTGGAACATGTGGCCTAGTGGGGGTAACTCTGTCTACAGATGCAGTGGGTTGGCAGCTTGATTTTGCATGTCTTTTCATTTCCCTCCAGATCCTGTGACCCAGCGTAACCTTTGGTCTCCCTCTGAAGGCCGGGGTGAAGGAAGTATGAGCAGGTGACTGATGATCACTGTCAATACAGCCTGCAGACAATATGGGAATTGCTTTAGCAGTCTCCCACTCCCTTGCATTCCCCCCATCCTCTCTTAAATCAACAAATGTAAATAGCAGCCTCTTCATTTGCTGCTATCTCTGGGAGGCTGACCAGGCAGCATGGGCTTTGTTGCAGTCCTGCCTATTGAAAACAGCAGCTTCAGCCCTAGGCAGAAGGAAAAATACCAAATGGGACCTGACCACCCCCCCCACCCCCCCCTTAATGCTTAATGCTGCTAATATTTGGTCCTCTGGCGTATACAGGTAGGAAGATGCTGAGATAAGGGTACTTGATGTGTGTGGTTCAAGAGGGCAACCTAAAGTGGTTGGAGCTGTTTGCATTGTTACTCTTTGTCGGGTAAATGTTCTTCTGGAAGGGAGCAGGGATTGCCCAGTGTCCCTAAACTCATACCTGTGCTCCCAGAACCTGTTGATATTGCAATTAGGTGTGTATTTAACCCTAGCTGTGTCTTTACTGTGCAAGAATAGAAATGCGTTTGCTAGATTTCAGCAGTTAGAGGCACAAAGAATTTACAAAACAACATTTCTTTAAGAGGTTATGATTGTTTTCTTAGTAGTAGTAGTTGTATGGCACAAATAAATAAAAATAGCTGCATTTTACATTGGTGTGAGCATAATACAGAACACAACATGTAGTACTGTATTGTACAGCACGCAGTAGATATTGTTTTGCTTTCCAGACATACAACTTGACATGAGTTGTCATTCAGCAATTCGGAGACGTAAAAGTAATGCTATGCCAGCATTTGGTTAAAATTCTGTTCATCTTATTTTAAGCCATCATTGCACATGAAAACAATTTTTGGCATACATAAATAAAAGGAAAGCGATCACTTTGCACATCCAGAAGGTGCTCCTTCTCAGATACCTAGGGATATCATGTCTGTGTTTGATGTATTAGTATTGCAACCAGCCATAATGAAGAGATTTCTTCTGAACTGCCATTTAGGAATATTAGATTAGTAACCAAATCAAATAGCAATGTATGTAAATGCACCTACAGCTTTAAAAATGTCTGTCAGTAGTACTTGTATTTATAAGAAGTCTGTTTGGAGTGTGTATTTCATCTTACCATGACATTTTCTATTGAAAATACTTAATAACAGTTAACTCCTGAATGAAAAATTGTAACAGTTGTAAAGCTAGGTGCTGGACTGTTAAGGTGAATGTCACTCACAGAGCTAGACATTAAAACTGTTACTCAATCTTTAAGTATGTTTTTTTTTTTCTCAAGATTTCATTTTAAATGTATCTTTGAGTTTTATTTCATGTTTTACTTGCTTAGCAGAAAGCCTCAACATGCTAATGTTTTAGGAGAAGAAATATTCCAAATTTACGAAAGTCCTGGAAATTAACTATTAGCAGGCCTCTGTGCTGCACTTTCAGTCAGCAGTAGTGCTTTGGGTCAGGCTCTAATGATTGACACAGTCAAAACCTGCTTGAACCCTATTTTGCAATACTTGTAAGTTGTGTCACATTAAGTTCATAGGTTTAAGATTAGGGTAAGTCACAGGAGTTTCATCTTTGGTGAGATGCAAAAGGCAGTGGTACGGGCAGTGTGATACTAGAAGGCCATCTAATTTTAGTGTAAAGGCTTCACATTATTTCAATGTTGCGTGTTCCTTTCCCATACCTTTCACAACAAGGGTGGTTTGATGTCACAGAATCTCCCGTTTTCATCTACTACTTACCTCTTCTTCAACTTATGTGTCTGTCTGCTTACCAGGAATCAGACCAACAAAATAGAAATTTGGGACTTCTGAACTTAGTAATTGCTTTTTGTTGGCCACAGATGCCGCTATAGAATGGCGTGATATGAATATGTCCTTATCCATTGGTTTTGTTTAGCATTCTGGTGTTTTAATTTATCCATTGCAAAAGGAATTGTTAAAATAAAACTGTCAGTATTACTTCAGGTATGCGTTGGGTGAAAGAGATTGCTAACTATTATAGGAAGTTCTGTTCAATGAAATCTGATTACATATTGCAGTTTCATACCAGATGATAAAACAGTCACATCATATACATATAGGATCAATTTTGGTTTGGGATGGGAGATTCAATAAAGAACCGCTTCAGTGTAAAGAATGAATAAAAGTGATACTTTGTGTTTGACTTTTGGAAGTCCTTCCAAATAAAATTTTTAGTCTGGATGGCTCCAAGTAGAACAATTTGGGTATAGTTATATGAACTTAACTTTCTAAACTGTCATCTTGGACAAATGCTCATTAATACTACTTTGCCTATCATCAGTTTCTCCTGTTCAGTGGGATGATTTTCTTTGCTGCTCAGAACTGGTTTGTAGCTCCATAGAAGTAGTTGGCATGTCTTGTAATTGTGGAAACTGCTCTTAGATGAGAATAGATGTATTATGGGCTGTACAGTTTGTCAAGTATTTTGAAGGCCTTCTTGACAAATGGCACATTATAAATATCATAATTAAATTATAGGAAGCATTTATAAGGTGAGTGAATTAATTGTTTTTTTTAAATTTTTATTTGAATGTTTTTCTCATAGGAAAGTCCCACTAAACGAATGGGCATAAAGAATTCTTTCTTTGGCTTTAATGAAGTTACATAGTTTCATGCCAACCACTTAAGTTCAAAATATCCAAGTATATTTACTTTACAATGTAAATTGTGCGCTACCTTTTTATTTTTTTAAGCCTTTGTTAGAAAATTTGCTTTCCATCGTTCATTTTGAGGTTTTTCCCCCCTTCCCTTTTGTTTTTGTTTTTCCTCAGTTTCCATTACAAAGAGCAGTGCAAAAATCCAATCTTCCCCTTCCAAAGTGACCCGGCGTTCAATGCAGTCTCCACAGAAATCTGCTCCAGTACCAGCGCAACGGGGCAGGAAACCAGGTCGGGGCAAACCCCCTGGACAGTCTGCAGTTCCCAAGAAGGGCAGGTCTCCTAAAAATATTCCCCTGACAAAAAGCACCTCTCATACTGAAAATCTTAAAACGAGGAAAAAAAGTTTAAAACCTGGAAAAAAGGTTAGTCCTTATCTACTACTTTACTTCATATTGCAAAATTTTACAGTGAGATTTTTTTACTTATTATTTTTTAGTTTTCTGTCTTCAGCCTTCAGGGCTTTACTGTCTTCAGCAACTGATTACAAGAAATAGTCTAGAATAGCTATTCTGGAATATTTCAGTATAAACTTCTGTGGATTATTTTATTCCAGAACAAGATTATGAATTTATTTATGGGTGAGTTGTTGGTGTTGAAAACTACTATTCTGGAATGGCTATTTCCAGTAAAATTACAAGAGCCGGGAAAGCCTTT
Source organism: Athene cunicularia (assembly GCF_003259725.1). Lineage (NCBI taxonomy): Eukaryota > Metazoa > Chordata > Aves > Strigiformes > Strigidae > Athene > Athene cunicularia. The sequence goes on along the minus strand of NW_020799091.1, from coordinate 82,030,979 downwards.
AGGCTTTTTAGTCTGGATTGTTTTGTTACTGAAATGTGTGTGTGTATATATATATTTGACATAATTTTTCTAAATTTATTTTTTTGTTTTGTGCTTAGAAACAAAGGAATAGGAACAGTGAGGGCTTTGTTGCAGAATTTAGGCATCTTAAGCATACAGCTGGATTTGCCAAATGAATCTGTTGGATACCCCCTAATCCTGGAGATACTAGCATGAAGCAGGAAGCTTTTTTCCGGGCAATACATTTCTCCAGGTGTGGACCTAATTCTGCCCTGGTGTGAAAGATGTGATGCCTTTCTGCCTTTCTCCCTGCCAAGCTGAGTCAGACCTGGAGCACTGGCAGCTGCCTTCAGCTTCAGCTCCTCTGGAGTTGTTTGATCAGGTACAAATCGGCACTGCTGTAACCATTCCCTTCCCACTCCCATGTGACACCAACACTGGTGGGCAAATAGTACCAGAGCAAGCTAGTTCAGGGAGCTGAATGGGTAGACAACTAACCCACATCCATCCCTCTTTCTTCCTTCTTTGTTTGCTCCACCCCCAAAAAGCACAAATGCTACAGCTGCTGCAGGGAAGGATTGGATCACAGCAGGGCAGATTCATAACAATTTGAATTGCCATGGCAGTACAGTTTATTTTCTGAGGCTTGCTCACCCACTGCAGGCTATCAAAGAGGAGTAGCAATCCTGCAATGCCTTTCCCCAACTTGTCTGTCCCTGTGCTTCTCCCTCCTTTGCATTAGCACCACTGGGGAGTGTGGGGCATTGGTTTTTCTGGAGTTTTTTTGTTGCGGTGTTTTTGGGTTTTGGTTTTTTTTTTTCTCTTTGCCCACTTAAACTGAAAAGTTTCAAAAAATTGAAATTTTGGGGTCTTTCTCCCAGTCTGGATCACTGTGGGCTATGGATATATTGCTAGTGATGTGTGAGGGAAGGAGTGGAGTAATGGCATAGGAGGGACTTCACTCCTCAGTGATAGTGCTGATCAGTGTAAAGTGCTAGTGAAATAACCTAATTAGAACATATCCAGAAGCCTCTAATATGAAACTGGAAGCAGGCATTGTGTTGAAATGATGACCACAAGGTAAGAAATTATTCTAGGGACCAGAAATTGAAAGCTGAGCGCTGGTTCCTCTGCTGCCTGCTCCTTCCAGTCAGGCATCCAAACTGGTAGGCTACTGATGCAAGTGATCTCTGGCTTTATGTCTTGCTTGGTGTATAAAAGTGCACAGAGACACGGATTAAAGAGGACAAAGGTGCTCCTGCTCAGCTGGTGAATGGGGTGTTCTCCGTAAGTCTGAGGGGCTTTAAAGGAGAGCATTGAACACAGGACTCCTATCTCTTAGGACATACTTGGGTATGAAAGGATGCACACTTTCATCCAAGAGTTTGTCCTCTGTGTCTCATGAAAAGGAAATTGAGAGGCATTATGTATCCTTTGAAAGAATAGTTGGAGGCGTCTCACCCTTAAAGGAGGCTTCTGGGCTCTAAAAACAGGGTGTCTGAAAGTGTCTCCTTGGGGCACTGCATTTGGCACCTGGTCTGTGTGAGGTACTTGGGGGGATTTGCTTGCAGAATAAGGGTTACTGCTGATACTCCCTGTCTTGAGGCAGTGAATCTGAGTTACCTCTACACACTGCTGAGTTCCTCTGTGGGACCAGGCAACTAAGGGTTAGGTTTTGCAGAACCTTGTTTTTTTAATCTAACTTGGGAGTTTTACTACACTAACTTTCGCATTAAAAACTTTAAAAATTAGCTCTTTTTGAGAATCCATGAAAGGTTGTTATTGCTTTGGTACATGGCTAAACCGCCAACATGTTATATGTATATGCAAGCGCTTCTTTGGACTGTTACACTTGTTAGCATAAGGGTGAAGAGAAGAAATGGCCTTGTGGGAGTTCTGCACAGACAGGGTATATATTATGTGGAGTGCCATATACAGCCTGTATACCGTACAATATATACACAAATGTAATGCAAGTGGTATGTGCCTAGAGATTCTAAAGTACTTTTTTAAGACTGATCCAAAAAACCCTCCAGATTTCAAGCTAAGTAATTGTGCTTCAAGCATGAGCTGGCTATGTGGTAGTTCAAAACCTGTGTATTTAGAGAGATTGGTCTATGCCTGATGCTCTGTAGAGTTGTTTGACTTTGCCCTTTTAAGTTTGTTACGCTGCAATGTTTATCATTGTGCAGGTATTAAGTTTTATTATACAGCTAGGCACGTTGAGCTGTTATGTCATTTTTTTTCTTTATTTAAAAGTTTTCTAAGCTTCTCTGTAAGTATGAGATGCATGTTGGGTTTTGTTTTCTGTTTGTCTCTCCCAGTTTTCACTCTATGTTTTTACTCTCTCATAATGAAGAAGAAATCTCTTTATATCCCTTTCGTTATTTTAAAAAGTACACTTTTATCCTTCCACAATTTCTTGAGAAAGTGCCTTGTTCTGAGTGTGGATCACAGCCCTGAATTTGACCCCACAAGAAGAGAGTTTTTAAGCATCAGGGTAAAGCCTGTGAAGTTGGCTATGTAGCGCCAGACTGTGAGCACTGCTCTCTGCAGGCAAATGGAGCTGGCGTGCCCTCCCAGCTGGCAGGGGCCAGCCATCAACACCCTGACCAAGCAAACATGCTAAGCCCTGCTGGGAACATGGCCTGCCTCGTGAATCAACGTGGCTTTGCGATCGCAGTTTGCTGCTCATCAGTTTGTGGTTGCAAAATTAAAACCTCAGCTGAGCAAGCATGGCGTGCTGTATTTCCAAAACACATGTTCTTTCCTCCTGAAGGAGAAGGTAGGAAAAGGCTGGCTAGCCTCACCACACTTACATGTTAGTATGGAGGGCAGATAGTTCCTCTGTGCTACAGTTAAGTGTTTGTATTTGTTTTCATGCCTGTGTTTCTCCCATTTCCTCCTATTTCCCCTCAACTCAACCACCCGTATTTTGCAGCATGGTCACAGACAGCTGCCCCCCTAAAGAGTCCCTGTTCCAGAGGCGCTTTCAGGAGTGTCAGACTTCAGATCAAAAGCTCAAATGTTCCAAGTGCGTTGTTGTTCTCTGTGTTAAGGATAGGGAGACGCCTTTCTGTCACCCTGTGACATAGGCAATTCCTGACAATTAATCCATCACTACTTGATTCAGTGTCTGACCTGGGCCACTTTGTTTCATTCACAATGCAATGCTAAGACTTGGAAGTCTATTTCTTTTGTTCATGGCAGTTCCACCAAGTGCCATATTGTCAGGTAGTTTCTCCAGCCAAACCTATCTTCTCTGAGCTGTAAGTGGCATAGAAATTTTCTTTAAAGCGCCCCAGATTTCATAAGAAAGTCTATTTATTCTTTATAGATGTTGTGAAGAAGTTAAGTACTGCTGCTATTAGGAAGGTGTATATTTTGATTGCTTTCTGCATGATTTTTAATATATTATTTGGAAAATACGCTGCTTTTAAGTGTAAAGGATGAATACTGCTAAATGGAAGAGGGTTTCGCCTCCCTTAGCAACTGAATTTTCACTTCACTATAGGTCAGTTTTCGCACTAAATCCTGAGCACATGAGTAGTCAAGTCTCTGCTGCCTTCAGCAGTGTCAAGACCATGGATAATCTCTTACATTCCTAATTTTTTTGGTAGGTAAGAAAATGAGAACATAATATGTTCTCATGCAAGAATAAATGGGGAAGGGAGAGGTGATGAGCTTTTCTCCCCTTCATTATTGCTTTTATTTCCATGTATTTTCATAGAATGTCAAAGCACATTAAAAAAGCCTTCCTTGTGCATGCCTTTTTTCTAAACCCCAGTCTGAACCAATTTACAATAAAATTCTCCTTTCCTCAGGTGGAATATAATGCACACTGACTAATTTCTAAATCTTTGTGCTGCAAACTCTGGTTGTCTGCCATATGATAAGCTGCAAATGTTTGGTTTGGGAAAGGAAAAGGTTTTAGCAACCCACATGACTGGATTGTAACTACTGGTTTATTTGATGCCTTGTGTAAAGCACCAGTTCCTGAAAGTGATTACTTGAGTATTTCAGCCCCTTTGAAACAAGTTGAGGGAAAACCTAGGCACACTGTAAAGTTGACACCTAAGCATGACTCAAGCTTTATATGGGAATATATACACAGCCCAAGTAACTGATTTTGCGTTGTGATAAAGCCAGATGATAGGAAGGGCATGTACTGGGAAATAATCCAAAACACCTTTTGTGTGCTTCCTAAGATTTAGAAGGGTCATGAATTAGTATATAAAGCTCATTCTCTTCCCACTTTTTAGATAGAGGTGGGTTCCTTTTTGAGTAAGTTGTCTTCCACTGCCTTACTTAAGTAGCTGTAAATGCAAACCGTCAGTTTCTGGTCTTCCCTTCCTGGACTTTATCTTCTCTGCTGTGTGTAGTACTTTTGTAATAAGGTAACTGATAGTACAAAGGTTTTGTAGACTCCTTAAAAAACATTAAATATTTTGACTTTGTTTTTTTTCTCTAAACAGAAAAAAATCTTGCCAGAACAGCTGACTCTTGCATCTCCTTCTCCTCATTCTTCTGAGGGGGACAGTGGCACTACGCAGATACTTAAAGATGGAGTTAATTTGTCAGGTGCAACTGCATCAGTTATATCCACAGGTAAAAGACAAATAAATAAATTAATGACATTTTTATTGTGAAATGGCTACCATTTCAAGCAAACTACTAGTGCCATTTTATGGAAAATGTGCTGCAAACTTACTACTGTAAATCATTATCTAGCTACCTTACTCTTTGAATATACTTGTAGGTGCCAGTGTTCTTTGCAGAACTAGTGTTTTGATGCCCGCATTATAGCAAGAAGTGCTGGAGCACAGGAGCTTTTGATAGATCTGATAGACTTAGCAGTTTGTTCCTGTCTGAAGAAGGAAACTACACTTCTTTTATGTCTGTCCCACTCCTTAATGTATGAAATTGGAATAGAGGTAGCTGAAAACCCATACGATATTCTGATGTCATGCAGACTGTATTGTAACCTAACAAAATGGAGATTTTATAGCCTTACATTAAAAGAAACATCTCAGACTGTTTAAACCAAGTAAAGGCAATCAGAAGAAATACTTCCCTTCTTCCTCTTATGTTTGTTTTTGAAATATAGTGAAATGTATCTTGAAAAAGGTTGGAAGAAGAGAAATAAGCTACTTAATGAACTAACTCATTGAGGAACTTGTAACCCCATAGTGAAACAATTTGTATGTTGTCAACTGAAACCTCATAACTTTCTAAAACCTCCATAAATTATGATAATATTGGTTGGGATGCTTTATTACTGTTTTTACAATAGAAGGTGTCAGGCTTTTCTCACTCCTACTTCAGTCATGGATGAGGGGAAAATATGTATGTTTTTGCTAAGAAAATAAATCTTTCAGGAGGCAGTTGTTTTTGAACCCAGACAGAAGATGCCATGAAAACTATTTTTGCTGATTTGTATCTTTGATTATTTGTACAAATAGTTTCCCTCCAATCAGACATCAGAGAGTGAGCAGATATGCATGAAGACAGAAATATTTCACTTTTAAAAATCCAGGGTTATAACTAAGCCCAAATAATACTACAGTTCAGAAAATATGGCAGTCTTCTGTATAGCAGAATACTTAGATTGTCTGCTTCATCACCACAGAACCCATGTTTTTCTGCCTTGCTGTTCCTTTTGAAAGACAGTTTTGCATAGTTTCTGTAAGAAGTCCTTTCAGATGACCTATTTGATTGTTTTGTGCTAAGTTTTAAACTGCCTTACAGTGTTTCTAGAGAAGTATGTTTATTTTATGTAGCAGAGAAGGCCAAGTTGCAGTGTGGAAACCGTACATTAGTGATTTGGGGCTTCTGAAGGTACAGACCTTCAGTAACCATTATATGTGCAGACGTTAACATTGTATGGGTGCTTCAGAGTGAGCGTCAGTGGTAGGTATATACCATAGGGCTGTCTTTGTAGCAGCTTCTCAAATAGGAGAAAATTTAGGGTAGTAACTTGGTAAGGCCAGATTTTTAGAATCGCATCTTGGTAGTTTAGAGTACCTGCCAGTAATTCTTACCTTCTTGGAACTAGTGTATGAACAGACATTAGTCAAAATAAAAGGTATGCACAGATTATGACAGCTTTGTTATGTTAGTGTGGTAGAGAAGGACTTTAGAGACAAAAAAAAGGTGGGTTTAGGACTCAGACAGGAGGAGAACCTTGATAGAATACAGAGAGACATGCTCTGAAAGTGTGTATCTATGTATGTTCAGCTTCTTGAGTTCACCAGTACATTTTTTCCTCAAGATGAAAACTAAAAAGAGAGTTTGCGGTTCTAACTTGGAAACATGTCTTAGTTCCTTGGAAGTACATATGGCTCACTTTTTTTTTTTTTTTTTTTTCCAGTTTGTGTTTATGTCAACAAGCATGGAAATTCTGGGCCTCACCTGGATAAGAAGAAGGTTCAACAGCTTCCAGATCACTTTGGACCAGGTCCTGTCAATGTGGTACTTCAACAGGCTGTACAGGCTTGTGTGGATTGTGCCTATCAATCCAAAACAGTCTTTGGATTTCTGAAATCTGGCCATCATGGAGGGGAAATGATAACTGGTATGTGAAGATGTTCTGTTTCTTCAGTGTTCTTCCTCCTTCAGAGGAACTGAAGTAGCTGCAATGAGTTTATATCGCTTTTGTAACTATTTCAGCACAGTCAAGAGCATATACTTGTGAACCTCTTTCCTAATAGAGTGTTGGCAGAGTGTGTTTCATTTCACTCTGGGTTGGGGATAATTTTAATTTACAGAATTGTTCAAATTATCCCCAAGCATATAGCAATAGCAGTGGTAAATTACATATATGTGTTACAGTTAGATTCTTATACTAAGAGCTCATGCACCTCATTTAGAAGCAGTAGCCAAACATTTGTCAAGTAAACTCAATACAAGTGAAATATCAGCTTTATTAATCCAAGTCATTCACATAATCTTATCCATACATAGTGTTTGTGTTCTTAATGCCTTAACCAAGTGGGTGAAAAGTTTCAAACTAATCTGTTTAGCTTCCAGACAAGTGATTCCACATGCTCAAGTTGCTGCTTCTTCCCTTCCCCCATCCCCCAGAACTGTAGTTGTATCTTAGGTCAGTGTTCATCCACCTATGTCCCCTATTATGGAATAGGTTTATTTCTGCTACATATTAATGACAGGTCTACAGATAAATTATCTCTATATCTCAAACTGAATAGCTGCTGCTTGACATTTTTTTTCCTTCTAGGCTAGGAAATATTCTATATAACAGTTAGCACATCAATTCATAATTCCATCATTGGTGATAAAAAGACTTTGTGTTACTTTAATATCCTTACATTAATACCAGATGTGAAAGATGATTAGTGGAATACAGGTTCAATTAAATCCTCATAAAGATGTTGCTGTTTAACAATATTTAAAAAGCAGCACCCTGACCTGCATATAGCAGAACTACAGTATGCCTTCCTTATGTGTCCCTATGAGTTTGTTCACAGAATGGATGCTGCTTTTCTGCTGTGTAGTAAAGGTTTAATGGCAGTGTATGGGTTGTTTTGAAACCCATATTGCTTTTTTTCTTTCAAGATATATACAAATTTATTACATTAATACCTTGCTGTACCTAATCCAGACAAATCAATTTCCTTGAACAAAATACACTGAGATGTGCACTGACAGTATTTTGTTTGTGATTGTTTATCACTAAGGACTAAATTGTAGGCCGGGGCGTATCTGGGCGGTGACTGAGTAGTTGAAAATAATTACTTCAGAGGAGGAAAAAAATTCTGAATTGTTATGTAGTTGTGATTTGTTTACATTCAAAAATTCTGTACAAAAAAGAATTGCTGTTCTGCACCTGGCTTCACCACAAAGCCTGGATTCAAAGAAACCAGCTCTGTAGCCCTGGATTTAAAGAACTTGGTGATGTGGACTGCTCCTGAAGCAGAGACCTCACATAGGTGATAGTGAGCCACAAGACCCCTGTGGGGTTCTGGTGTTCTTGACCTCTTGCCTTCTCATCTGCTTGTCAAACAAGTTGCTGAGAAGCGGGTGAGAAAACACTCCCTGTCATTTTACCAAAAATTTGTGTGATGTATTTTGAGAACCACAAAATGTGACTTAGGTTAATATAGCACATTACAACCAGCTGTGCATGTGAACAGTAAAGAATAGGAGGAAAGCTACGGTGAAATAAAATGAGGAATTACAGGATGAAATTGTGAGAGTGTCTGCTTGTAGAGCTTTTGTTTGAAAGTGGTTTTGGAGTGTGGCTTGTTCAGGTATTTTTCTTTCATGATGAGTATTATACCTGCTCTAGGAGGAAACTGTATGCTGCTGAGGATGTGGATAAAATAATCCTGCTAGAATACATGTGAATAATTAGCGGGTTCTTTTGGTTCAACTGCCAAAGAAAATCATTGTTTTGAATAGAACTGAGTTTACGATTTTTCCATCTTTTCCTACTCAAACAAAAGCACGAACTGTTTTATTTTTGCTTGATGCATAAGGTTTCAATTCAAGCAAATATAACTGAAAGGAAATTAAAGGCTTGATTAGCAAGCCCACTAATGGTGGTGATGGTGTCAGCCCCTTCTTTCTCCTTGTAGGGCAGAGTCTATGACGTTTGGTGGGATGAAATAGACTGAGGCTCAGATAAATTTTCTCAAGCAGAGAATTAAAATCAGACTCTTTGGTGAGTTTCTTCACTATCAGACAAACACAGCTCTCTGATAGTTTAGCTCTCAGACTTTCTCCTGGTTAGAACCTGGTATTTAAAACATACTTGCACAATGGAAGATGAAGAAATGAGAATGACAGTTCATCCTGGGGTCTGGGATTGCACAGACAAGCCCCAGTCCCTGTTTATTTGTCATTAAAGGTTGAGGTTATTGCACCTCAGAAGCACTCCTTTTTATTTTTTTCCTCTAGTATTTATGTGGGAAGTGAGAGGTTTATGTTGTTCCCTCGCAGAGCAGACCGTTGAGCCTGTGGATCTGCATCTCATACCCTTGGTTGAAGTTTGCATGGTTGCCCTTGGGTGTTCAGAGTATAAGGAAGCTGTGTTTGCGCTGAATCTTTATTTGTGGATTTTTCCCATGGTATGCCTTGCTGGGGCAGTCCCATTGCCTTGGCTGTTTCTTGCTTTACCCTCCTGACAACTCTAAGATAATAATGTTCTTTTCAATGCTTCTTTTCAAAACGAGAAATTAAGGTATGGAGAGTAAGTGATTTCCCCAAGGTCACATAAGAAGGTCTGTAAGGCTATTATAAAGCATTTTAAATTTTTGCTATAGCTGACTACTACCTTGCAATAAATTTGTTAGATCGGGCTGTGCTAGATCTCACAGCCCATTTGCTCACCAGAACTGGTTGAGTTCCAAACAAAAATTTGCCTTTGGAGACCCCTTCCCCAAACAGGAGGTAGAGGACCTCGTGTCTGAGCCACATGTGGGACTGTGAATCATTTAGCATATCGTTTGAACGTTGGAGCTGGGAAAACTGAATGGGCTATGGAAACACATTGGTCCGAGATTTGTCCCTGTAGTACTGACCCTTAAACTTTAAGCACTTGCATTGGGTCAGTCTGTCATGAAAGCAGATGAGAGAGGTAGCACGTTGCTGTTGATGCTAACTGGTTAACTTGCATTAACTAATCAGAAGCTTCTGTACATCAACAGTATAAGTAATTGACATTTCTGATTTCCTAAGGAAGCCTAAAATATGCTAAACTTGGGTGTTTGGTTTTGTGTATATTGTATGTCTCTCTTGTAACACAATATGGAAATGTTCCTTTCAGATCTGTGAATAAAGGCTTTCTTGTAATTTCTGTTTTTTTGGTTTGGTTTTTTTAAATGCATCTGCTACCAACAAAATGTGATCCTTTAAAGCTCTACTTATCGTTTGGAAACTTATGTTAACAACAGAAAACTGCATGACAGGCTGAAAACCAAGAAGACAAATTGATGCATAAACCTGGTGTTTATGCCGCTTCTTTCTAGCCCTAAGCTTAAGTTACAAGTTTGTTCCTGCTCTGTCATAATGTCTTTCTAATCAGAAATAACTATGTTTCAGCTAACATAATGATAATTATTTATCCATATAATAGTAGTATTGAGTCTTTTTAAAATCTTGCTAATTTTCACCAAAAAAAAAAAGGAACAAAAAAAAGCTGCAACACTCTTGGGGGCAAGGAAGGAGGTCAACAAGTAAAAGACATAGGCACATGTCCAGGCTTTTTGTAATCACTCAGTTTAAACGACACCAGATCCATTTGTGGCTGTTGTGGTATCTCTGTCACCTAGTTCCTGTTGAAATAAATGGGATCTTGACCACTGTAGTGTTGACAGCAGCATAGATTTCTCTAGTGATAAAATAGCAAATGGCAAAACAGTTTCTGTAGTCAGAATTTCAATGGTAGTGGATGCCAGCACATTACCACAAGTATGTTCAGTTCAGTTAGAAACTGAGAAAAAAAATAATCTTAAAGTTGTTTGCTTCCTTTTTTATATTTTGTATTTTTTTGTTTCAGCAAGTACTGTAAAGGGTCTTTGCTGTGTTATCTTCTGTAAATATGGGATGGAGAGCTTTCTGTTTTATAAGCAAACAACAGAAACGTAAGGTTTTGGTGATGAGGGAATAGTTGCAAGTTTTGTTATGCTGTTGTGAATCCAAAATGATATTAGTAAAATAAGTCCCACAGAGCAAATTTAAATTGACATAAATCCAACAGAAGGTAAAATCAGTCCTTTGGATGTAAATTTGTTAAACTACCAGAATAACTGTTTACTCCTCTCATGTCTTGTGTGGTTTAAAACAAATCTGGATGTCTTCTCCTTTAAGTTAATGATGGTGTTTTACTGTACTCCATGATGCTTGGGGGGTGTTTGACATCATCTTCTTGTTCACAGCTTCCTTTGATGGGGAAAAGCATGCCATCAATCTTCCTTCTGTAAACAGTGCATCGTTTGTCCTACGCTTCTTGGAAAAACTCTGCCACAGCCTTCAGTGTGATAATCTCTTTAGTAGCCAGCCTTTCAGCCCTTACATGGGATGTGCGCATAGTCCTACGGAGTATGATAGGAACAAACCAGGTACTACTGTTAAGCAACTGTTACTTCAAAGTGCTGATATTTTTGAGAAGTGTGGCGACTTCATGAAATGTAACTTTTTAATCTGTCTTTCTGTGACATGAATTGGTTGAAATGAATACACTTCAGTTCTTTGTGAATTGGTTCCAGTGTGTCAGTGCTTTGACAGGATGGGATAGCTCATACCACATGTGCAGAAATCATTTTGTTCAGCAAACTCCTCCTTGTAGCCAAGCCAGGAAACATATGTATTGTACCACCATGATACTGCTCAAAACTTCACATTGCATTTGTTAAATTTATGTTCAGATCATAAAATAAGCTTACAAAAAGGTACTTACTACCTTATGAGAAGGGGCTTGCTCTGAAAGGAATTCAGCCTAGGCCTTCCCACACCAGTAAAAGGTTCTTTCTTCCCCCTTTATTTACCTTACTCAGTGGTGGCTCCAAAAATTTTACGTTGTACTATGTACAGTCCAATTTTCTAGTAGAAAAGGTGGGTTTTGCAGGTGGCTGCTTGTGATATTTTGTATGAGGCCAGTATCTTTGCTGCACTGAGAGCGTAGAGTGAAGGGGAAATGAAATGACTTGCACAAGATCTCACATCAGTTTGTTTCCAGGGCCTGGTATTACAAGTCCCAGCCCAAGGGTTACCAGGAGCCATAGATGAGAAAACCTTGATGTCAGGGTAATTTCAGAAGATGAATATTGGGTGTGAAGCTTCCTCACAGCTGTCTGATATCTGGGTCTGTCTTCTAGATGCTGCTTTAGAAAATAAAATTTTCTTTTTCTTCCCTTTCTAATGGAGAAATTACGTTTATAATTCTGTCATATGAAAGTTAATAGTTTAAACTCTTTTCTGAAAAGTAGCCAAGGTCAAGGCAATTTGGGTGATGACAGTATAAACTAAGCTGTACTTCAGCTTTGAAAGTTTGTGTTGAAAAGACCAAGTCTGTATGACTCAAGAAACGGAACTGTAACTTGGTGAATGATTGATATATGTCTTTGCTTCTGTCCCTGGACTTTCCTTCCCCATGAGCAGCTTTATGCTAGAATAATAGGTGGTGACTTTCCTCTTCGCAGCAAAAGAAGAAATACCTGAGAACAGGAGTGCTAAACGATACTCTCAGGACTCTCCGCCGTATACTGCTCCTCTTTCCCCTAAGCTTCCCAGAAATGACGCTCATCCATCTGAAGGTAATTACATTATGTCAGGATTATATACAAGGATTATTTATGATTTCAGTATTTTCAGTCAAAAAAGACCAAGTTCAGCGTATGTGTCTGGGTTGTCTCTAGCCTTTGACAAGTCAGGGTGAAAGTATGTTAATTATTGATCACTGGCACAGATTTTGCACTTAGGGAAAATCTACTGCAAGTTCCAGTAGTCCTACTACACCTGCTAGCCTTTTTTGTGAAGGGACTTGGCCAAATAGGTGATGGATGAAGCCTCCTGCTCCATATATGGCTATTTAGCAGAAAACCATTTGCTTCAAAATGGATTAGGAGATAAATTAGAAGCAACTCTTAAGAACTCTGGGCTGGGGCCATTAAGTGAGTAACGGTGTAGCTTGATGATACAACTCAGCTGAGTTTATGATTAGCTGCCACTGAAAGTTGTGCTGCTCTTTCTTTCCTTGCCTCCTTGTCCCTGCAGTGGGTTCCAGGCTGCCCAGCTGGGTGGTGAGCTGAACCACTGCACAAAAGCACAGAAAACATTTTGGTGAAGCTAAGAGTAGTTTGCAGTTTACTTCTCTGGACTGACTCACCATGGACTCAGATGAGCACAGGAAAGGTTTGAATAAAATGCAACCATGGCCAGGGGAGCAGTGAAGCCTCCCTGTGGCAGCTGGCTGTTAGATTGATTTAGCTCACTGATGAATAGCATCTTTTTCCTGCACTGCAGCTCATCCTAACTGAGCATGTGTTGAGTCTTAGTCTGCATCATATGGAAGTGAAGTATCTAGGATTAAACTTCAGTGAGAGAGACTTAGGAAAATGTGGGGTTTTTTCACTCTGCATTTGCTGCATAACTGGTTAAGCTATGGTAAATTGTTGATGTTGACTCATCCCATCTGATACACACTTTCTCTTGCTGCAAGATATTTGCATAGAATTTCCAAAGGCTTTTTTGAAATATGATGGAGATAAGTTATTTATTCCCTTTTTCTAGATCCTCGGGTCATTTTGTGTCTATTAGCATCAGTTGGGGCAGAATGATATCTTTTTCTGGGCAGATTAAATGTCATAGGACTATGGTTAAAGCAGAAAAGGATAACAAATTGAAATGTTCAGAATGATGGGTTATTTAGTACATCTTATTATTTTACATATGTAGCATATTCTTTGTATATAATAACAGCAGCAGGAAATACAGTTCTGCATTGATTATCAATTTCTGTGTCTTTCCAAAAGAAGGTACTGGCTTAAATCCACAGATATATTATACACCTAAATCAGGTATTTCTGGTACGTAACTTAATAAGTGTAAAGCACTTAATTATACTCAAATGAAGTTGTTTCAATTGGAGCAGAATAAATGTTTGAGTAGACCTGCATTGTCTTTTAAGAAATCTTCCTCAAGTAAACATTCGTGCACATATTGCTTTTTAATCCTTATTTGCTAATGGATCGCTTTTACAAATGAAGTCAGCATACTCTTTAAAATACATTTTAAGATCAGTAGTTCATGACAAAGTGCAGTTACTTGGATTAAAAATAATTAAGTGTTTTGCCATAGTTTCAGAGGTTTGAATTTGTACTCTGTGCATTTCAAGAGGCAAAGTGTTCTCTAGTGTTGCATGTTTCCCATTAGGGCAATGTCCTCTGCTGAAAATCTGGAGGTAATTTCATAGCGGTCAGTCATGGGCTGGTTAGCGAGAAAGATCTGCCTCCAAAAAGTTCTGGTTCCATTGAGACATAGTTGTCTTGAAATAGTTGTTTTGAAATATCATTTGAAGGCAAAGTGGAATAATTGTGGGAAAGGGTCTTTTAAACAGCTACTTTCCTTCTGATCTGCTCAGGGATATGTTTTGCAGATTTTGCTGTCTGTCATGCTCACTAACAGTTTCTTCTTAAAGTTATGAAAGATAAAGGGGGGGGGGAATAGCTCAGTCTTCCTCTCCCTGAAAACAGAGTGTTCTTACTACTGCAGCCAATTACATCATTCCTGTTGTGTATGTGGCAGAACAACTGGCTTCTAATTCCCATAGGAGCTTCAAGAAAACAAAACATCCAATTCCTGCTAAGGCCTTCAGTGTTTAAATAGTCTGTTGTCATCCTTACATTTGAAACATAAGGACTTTTATTAATCTACCCAAAGATCAGACATTCTGCAGTGGAACCTCCCGTCTTTTTCCATACCGCTGTTATTCACAAATGTTCGGTATGTTGAAGTGTGTCACTTGTTGCTCCATGGTTTGCAAAGCTCCATTTGCTGGATGCTGATTTTGAATCGGCTGTCATACCAGTTGACAGCTTTTTCAACAAGATTACAGCTGCGTTTTGTTTGTAGAGAAGATAGATGGATGGAAACTGGACTGGACAGTATAGTTGCTGAACAGGAACACCTCTAAAAGATGATGGGCAATATGCCAGCTTTCCCACCTTGTGTATGTGAATTGAGAATTTACAGGAAGATAAATTTAAATTCTGGTATCTTGTGGAAAAAGGCAGAGCAGATCTTTCTGAGCCTTATTTACAATTGTTTACTTTAGGATATATAACATCAGAGAGAAATCTGGCATATAATTGGTACAAATACAATTAAATTCTTTTGTAAATCACTCAATTTTAAAAATCTTTTTGTCTTCAGAAATCTTGAAAAGGGTTATGTAAAACAGTTATTTAGAAAAAACACCTGTATGTGGGATGCCTGCTTGTTTACTATAAAAACTAGAAGGCTTTTTCTTAATACATTACATGGAGATGGCTGGTACATGCTTAAATACTGTAGTTGAAACTTTTTGCTGGAGAGTATTGTCTCATCCTACCCTTCAAGACTTCTGAAATCTGAATCTACAGGTTCAGTCAATTAAACCTTAGTCTCCTTCATATAGCTTTGCTGTAAATATTCAGAGTATCACCTCTGCCTTTTGGTCTTGGACTGAGATTTCTGTTAGTGGTTTCATTCTCTACAGTTCTGATGTTCCCTTGGTTGGTTAACCTTTAACTTTATAGTCATATTGACTACATCTCTTAAAGTCTCTCTGAAATTCTATAGAATGATGGCTTTTGGTTTTTATTTTGGTAAGTTGCTGCAACTACTTCAAGATGACAAATGTAAAGAAGGTGGTTTTCTTGTTTATTTTCTTTGAAAACCTCAGTACCCACTTTGCTTTTGTGATTCAAATCTGACAAACTAGAAGGTTTTGCAGTGGTTATTCTGAGGGTTGTGTATATGAAAGAGAAGGGTCTGTGTCCATAAAAGCTGCTTTATTCCACAACTATCTAGTTCAGTAAAAGATGTTACATCGTCTTACAGATCTTGCCTTACTGAATTCACTGAATAGGGAGCTGACTCTGAGTGCCTTTGTTCCCTTTTGGGATTATGCTGTCTGAAGGCCAAAATACACTTAACAGTTCTTCACTGCACTCTGCTTTTAAACAGGTTTCAGCAGCAAACGTAAGAGCTGGTGAAGCAAGTTGAAAACATGCTTGAGAAGCGCACTGGGTTTTTTAGGAAAATACTTTTACCTTCAGTTTTAATTGGGTATTCACCCAAGAAATTCTTGAAAGTTGTCATATAAGAAGGGTAGTAAAAAGCTTATTTCAGGAACTTGTTTCACAGAACATACCCGTTCTTATCCCAAAGAATATGCTGCTTCACTAGCATATGTTTTATAACTTCACTAGAGTAATTTTCAAGATGGTTGTGTGGGGTTTACACTTCTGTGAACCTGTTAGCTATATTTTCCAGATCTTAACTCTCCTGCCAAAGCAGCATTTGTTTCATACAGATTTGTGCATCATGCTTCCAACTTCTTTCTCGGGCTAGATATTGGCCTGATGCAATCAGAGAAGAATACATATGATTGCTAGAGAATGGAGTGGTGTTCTCATTGATTTGTTTGTTTGTTTGTTTTTTTCCCTTGCATAGCATGTTTCTTGCAATCAGACCTGAATTTGGTTGACTGAGAGTGGAATTTTCAGTAATCAAGCAAACCTGGCTCCTGTATCATGGCACAGGGAAAGGAACTTACAAACTCTGCTCATCTGGCTTAGAAACAGTATTGACAAGCTCTAAAAATTCATGAGTCTTCTAAGCAGGCATTGTTTGTGTTTTGCAGAGTAGAAATTAGCTGATGAGTGTTAAGAACTAAAAAGGGGAATGTTGTTATACACCCTTCCTGAGACCTGATTTTCTTTCTTCTTTTTTTTCTTTTTTTTTTTTAACTTGCTCAGTGGATTCAGTAATTTACATGTATCTTTAGCTTTCCAGAGTCTGTGCTCATAGACCCTGCCCTGTGCAAAGAGCTAACTGTATGTAGATAGAGCATTGTGGTCAGAACATGTTACGTTAGTGTGCTGTACCTGGCACTTGCAGCCTTCTGTGGCTTTGCCTATAACCTGTTCAATTTTTGAATTGTGATGGCCTCAATGTCTGAATGTGTTGACCTCTAGAGATGATAATCGTCCACTTGTTTATGAAGTTAGTGACTCCCTCTGCTGTTTGGAACAAATTAAACAATTGTTAGTTAACAGAGGTTTTATTTATATTAAATTTTTTTAGCAAGATAAAGGTAACACACTCTTAATAGTTAGCTTTTTGAGAATATGTTTTAAAAATATAATGAAAATACTGGACTAATATTGTTTAATGTCAGACAATTTTACCCCCCCCAAAATTTCCTCTGTCGCTTCCCTGTTCATGGTACTTAACAGATACAACTGAAATGATATATGGAAGACTGTCTCAAACTTGACATATTAAATTTTTTGCTACAAAAAGTGTTTTAAAAATATAGTAACAGTCTAATGATTACTTGAGGAAAAAGGGCAAACATTCAGCAGCACTGATTGCCTCACAGGAGATTTGTTAACAGGTTTACAGTCTCAGTATCTTCAAGAGAACATAGCAAGGAGTTAAATAACAAAAGTATAATGTCCACCACCTTGAACGTATTCATACATATTTTTTGTGTAGCAGAAACATTACCTATAGAAGAAAACAGCACTTCCAAAGAACACCGATTTTCTGAGGACTCTATGGATTCTGCACTTAGTTCTGTAAATCCTTCAAGTCCGACCCGTCAAAATTCCACAGAATATCGTACATCAGGGAGTGCAGCGTATTACAGAAATTCCCTTCAGCCAGTGACTGCTACCTCAAATTCAGGCCCAATCCTGCGGAGGCTGTCCTTGAGTTCTGCTGGGAGCGGTGGTTACTATGAAGTTAGTAGGAATCGAATACAGAGGCGGATTGAAGGTATGCTATATAACTACACTTTCCAAAGTACATAACTGCTTTTATTAACATACAAAGTCCAAGAGTTAGGAATAAAAAAGTTCTTTGCCATAGAAAAGCTTGCATATGGAGTGAGATGTTGTGCTGTTGCCAAGCATGTCAGTCTTGCTAATGTAACTGCAAAGGCAGAACTTCAGCCTGTTAGAACTAATACTTCCGTGTAAGCCAGGGGAGTTCTTGCCTGCTGCACCTTCCTGTCACTGCTGTTGTGGACACGGCAGCGTGCCAGACCCAGGAGGGCTAGTTACGTGCAGCTCCCTTCCCAAGCATCGTCTCAACTATTACCGTGTTGCTGAAATATGGGGATAGGGTTTCCTCCTGTCCCTCCCTCTGTCTGCACAGCTTAACTTGCCTTTGCCGCATTCCCAATTAATGGCATCTTGAGACCCAGGAGCCAAGTACAAGTTGAACTAATCCTTCTAGGTATGTTGTAGTGCTAATGTTTATGCTGCTATAAATATTTGCAGTTATATAAGGCATCTAAAGACAAATGGAATAGTTCAATATTATTTGGAGGAAAATAAAACATCTTTCATTTTAATATATTGCAAAGAATGCATAATAAAAGCTGCGTGTTAATATTAAGAATGTCATGTAAAATGAAATGTGTTATCCCAGTATAGACTAGTGATAAGTTCTTCCTTTCACAATATCTTTATACTAAAAGCTGCAAGTTCCACAACTGGACCGGATCTGAATTCACTAAAGAGGGAGCCTTCAAGAATATTGAATAAGAATCCTTCTACTTGGTCAATAGAAGAAGTAATGCATTTTGTGAAAGAAGCTGATCCACAGGCACTAGCTCCCCATGCAGAACTCTTCAGGAGACACGTATGATGCATATTCATTCTGTTCTAGTAGATTGTGTGTCATGTCAGTCTCTTAAAATACAACTTTCGTGTCTATCGCTCTATTTGTAACTGAAGGTAGAATAGATTCTACTTGTATATCAGAGGGAGGCTGAAAATTATTTTTCCACTTGAAATTCCTCCTGCAGTATATTTTTTTCTCTGTGTTCCAGTCTTGTTAGACTAAATATCCACTGCTTTCCAGCTTACATGGAATAATGCTGGAAGTATCCAAGTTCTAATGGCAAATATCCATGGTACCCCCATCATCCCCGGTACCTCTAGAGAGCATTCTCATGTACAGTATGAGGCATTTGGCCTACATAGGTGACACCTCTCGGAGACAGTCTGTTTTGGAGACTGATTATTCCAGAGTGGATGTGCCGTTAGGCCTCATTAGCTTTACACTTGGTCATTAATGCTAAAATTCAGAGAATCAATTGAAATGTTGAATTAGTCTGTTTTGAAAAAGGTTTCACAAGATCTAACTAGATGCTCTATTTAGAGAGAGCAACTGTGTCAGTTTCTCTGTGCTGTTTCTGGTCTCCTCTCTTCCTTCTCACTGTGCTTTTCTATGGCAGGTTGCTCAGCAAAGAACTTCTTTCATATTTCATTGTATATACGGCCCTCCAAAAAGAGATTGTATTTCATCCTTGTTCCGCACCAGCTCATACTAACAGTTAAATCTCAGAGTAAGCTGGATTGGAAGGAAAACTCAAAATAACTTCTAACAGAGTTTCCTATCTTTTATTCTTAGTTGTATAACAAGACTAAATGTCACTTTTTTTGTTTTTTAAAAAAAAACATAAACCTGACAAGACAGAGTGGTTTTCTTTATGGTGTTTTAAGGAACTAATTGCCTGTCTACAGTATGTAATGCTACTAAAAGCTTAGGACTGTCACATTTCAGCACCTTTCAACCAGGCAGTTGAAATCTAAGTTGTCCTTGGTCTTGATCCTAACAATCTGTCTGGTTTAACCTGAACATAGATCTGTCTTATTTCACAGATTTAGATGGTCTGTAACCCCTTCCTCCATGTGACTGTTTGCATGCACATGCCAGAATCTTCCCACAGCTGTGTTCAAGGTTCAGTGCAAGGCCTTGGTGCTTGCATCATTTAATCTCTAACTGCACAGACCTTCCTTTGCAGCTTTTTTTCCCCCTTGACCCATTCACTTTTTTTCCCAGCTAGTACTTAATTTTGAGGGCTGTTTGGTCAGTTTCTTATTGTAATTTTGTTTAGCACCTTAAATATTTTAATCATACATTAAAAAATACAAAATAAATTCAATTTCAGTGGCCATCTGTAAATATCAAATTATACTAAGTTACTGGTTTATATATAGTAGATAAATTTTTACTACAGTATAAAGAAATATAATGTGTTTTTCAGTTTTACCATGCAGCTTGTTAAAGTAGTTGTATGTTGTGATTATTCTCTTCCTTCTGCAGGAAATTGATGGGAAGGCACTACTCTTACTGAGGAGTGATATGATAATGAAATATATGGGACTGAAGCTGGGTCCTGCCCTAAAGTTGTGCTACCACATTGAAAGACTTAAACAAGGAAAGTACTAGCCAGTGGAGATACCACAAATATGTGTGTTCGTATCACACTAAGCTCTCAGGTTCACAGCCATTGCCTTTATTTGAAACTATTTTGTTGGTATAAATCATCTTTATTTTTTGAAAGTGCTCTGAAAATGTAAAAAAGACATTCAGGATAAAGAAGGAGGGAAAAAATTGTATTACATTCTAATATTTTGCGAACCATTTCAGAAAGTTTGCAGGGAAGGACAGTTGATCATACTGGGGGTGGGCAGGTCAGGTAACAGTGCTCACCACATCCTGAAAAGTGCATTCTCTGTTACTTCAGGCTTCAGACTTCAGCCAACATGTTCATATTCAGAACCAAAACAGCTGAATCCAAAGGAAAATAATAAAACAAACTAGCGTCAGGTGTTAGTAATTTTTACAGGAGTGGCTGTAAACTTCTATATATTGCAAAAAAAATTAAAATAGAAGACCTCATTTCTGTCGTGAATACTGTGTCTAATGTGCCAGCAGAGTAATACACTAGTATACTATTCTAGATTATTCTTCCTAGATTTCCATAAAGGGAATAGCCATATGAATTGATTATGAGGGATAGAGGTGTGGGGAGGGAAGGGTTATGGAGGAGAGGGTTTAATACAAATATAAGCTTTTATAAAGTGTGATTATCAGTTCTTTGATAACTTACAAGGACAAATGTACCATATATTGTCAATTTATGTAGGCAATAAATATTTTTGTTTCATGGAAGGGCATACTGGCTGTTTAAACAGTCATTTCTAGGACAGACTGATTTAACTGGAACAGCGCATCCGTATTTTAAACATTCCATCTTTTTGCTAAATTTGGCATGGATATGTGTGTTCATGCCTTATATATATATATACACGTGTACGTGTCGGGGAAATGCATACTATATATATAAAAAAATATACATACACACTGTACATATGTATTCAATTTTTTGTGTACTTTGCACTGTGCCAGAGAGAACTGTACAATTTCTTGTTGGTTTTTTTTATCCGTTAATTTAGTTGTGTACTACTTGCATATTCATTAGCACCTGTTTAATTTGTTGTCCGTTCTTGGAGTCAGAAAGTGATAAACAATCAGAGAGTGGGTTTATTCATGCAGGCAAGATCCCTGTACTATGCAATGCTTTTGGTTATTCATCTCTTAATTCTGAGCCATATATTCTGGTATATTTCTGGAAAGACACATTTGCTTCCAATGTTTTGAGCTTCTGTTTCCTATAAGGAAGTGCTACTATGTAACCGGTGAGCCTTTTTTGGGTAACATTGATACTGTTTGTATAAGCTGCAAGAATGAGTAGTGATAATAAAACAGTTTGTTGTCACTGCCAATTGTTAATATACATCAGGGACAAGGAAATATACTTTCTGTGTAGGAAACTGAATGTATTGTATGTAATAGTGCAAGTGATAAAAACTATTTGCTAGAGAAGGTGTAGTCCTAAAATGGTAGGTTTTATTATATTTCTTACTGACTTTTTATAAGAAAGCATATAGTATAAATGTATTTTTTACAAATTCCTTTTCTGAAAATGCCTCAGTTTACCAGTGGTCTGATACTCCTCAGGTTTCAGCAGAGATACTGCTGCAAAATAATAAGTTTTGTGGCTCACAAGTGTCCCAAGTATTTTGTGAGTTTAAGTGACTGCAATGCAATTTTAATTTAGCAAGTCATTTGGACTTCAAGAGTTGTTTTTATTATTATATCATTAGACATTTGACAGTAAAGGTTATCTATATTAATTTGTTTTGCATATCTTTTGGGGTGCATGTATGCTTAGATGAGTAATACAAGCATGCTCTGTATAGTAAGAAAAGGTCAGAGCATTGATTGGAGAAACAGAATATTTTCTCTTTGCGTTAATACGGACCTCATTGCTAGTGTAACCATATAAAAGTTAGCTGTATGAGGAAAACATCATGCCCCACATGTTCAGCATATTATGTATACTTCACATTTTCCACACTTTATTATACTGAATTTTAGAGTTCTGTAGCGTAAAAAGATCTGCATACTATTTAAGTGGAAGTAATTGACTGAAAACAGTTTTCATTTTTTACGTTGCCGTTGGCATAAGAAAAACAAAGATGTTTAAATTTTCTGTTTGGCCGTTATGGAATGACATTTTTGTACATGGCACTATTATGGGTATAAATATTTGTTCAAGGCTTTCTGTGTGTTTGTGTGCACAGGGATTACTGTGCCGTTGCAGTACCAGAATTTCGCCATGTGTTATACCGTGAGATTGAAACGTTCAGAGTGTTGTAGCAGAATATAATTTTTATTCTTTATTTTCAATGGGATGTTCTTACCTGCCAACAAAAATAAAATAGTTTGTTCATTGTTGCAACTGTCTGTTTTGTTTGATGTTGTGTGTATGTGTGACCGCTGTTTGCATAGGCAAGGGTAGCTATCTTATCTGACATCTGGCAGTTCTTGACAGTTCATGTAAACATCTGATGTAAGGAAGTCTTAATTAGAAGGGTAAAATCACTCCAACGTGGTTTATCTGAAGCAATTAATGTTTGAACTTGGGTTGGTCTGTGCTTTCAAAATAACAACTTAGGAATCTATTCAACTGTTTAGTTTTGCATATAGCATTTTGCCACTTACAGCTGACAGAATTCTTACATAACCACTGAGGGGAAGAGACGGCTAAAAACTTTGTCCTGTGTTCAGGTGGAGACCTGAAGTATTTTAAATCAAAGCAGTTGATGGCAATAGATTTGAATTTTATACACTTCATGTTTTCTTATTTCTATGTTACAGAAGTCTGTTGTTCCAGTGGCTGTTCTTAATGATTAGCCTGTGCTTGAGAAGTAACTTAAATTGGGTTAATAGTAACCTCAACTCCTTTGCAGGCATATTATGGAACTTGGAAGTTGGTAATGACAGTAGTCCAGAGGCATTTTACATCTGATCTCTCTCAAAAGATACTGAACATCTCTTTGGTGCGTATTTGATGTAGAAGACAACACAGTGTATTCTCTTTGTTTCTGAGTTGCTTTTCTATTGACAAGGATTCACCTGCTTATCTGGTTCTGTATCTTTCAGTCGTCTTGCAAGAGAGTGCCATAACTCCTCAGTACCTCGTAAGGCCTCTTCTATTTGAAATTAGAATACTGCTTCCTGGGAGGACTAGCAGCTCTCACAGTTCTTCTTGCAGAAGACCTATGCAGTATTGAAACTGAAGAATGCTGTATTGGCAGGGTGATTGCACGTTGCAGTTGACATAACTGCTCTTCTAACAAGTTTGTTGTGGCTGTATACGTATTGTAGGGCATATCAGGAATGATTCTGAAAAACAACATCATGTTGTAAGTGTTGGCTCAAAGGCTAGAGTATCTTCCCCTTTTTTTTGTTGCTTTTAATAAAAGCACACAATTTTTTACTTCAGGTGGTAGACACAGGGGCAAAGATGTTAATCTGAATACTTACGGTATTTGTAGAAGTTCCTCTTCCTTTCTAGTCACCCAGGGACATAATTTGTTCAAAAGCAATGGTAGCCTTCTCTGTAACTCTGATTACAGTTTTCTGTGAGTCTGTGCATGTGATTGTGTATGCCCTGAACATGTCACAAAAATTCTACATTTGAGTATCTCAAGTATTCCTGTAGGGGGGGGGGGGAAAATGAAGCCCTGGGTAAGGATGGTTAAAATCCGGAAGTTTGAACCTGGTCAGATGAAACGTGATGGTTCTTTGTGCTTGTCTTTCCCTTAACTGGAGGTGAAGTTCAGAAAACTGAAGTATGGGTACACTATTGAGTTAATAGTTTATCTTCCTGCTTAACTCAGAGGGCTCCAGTCACCTTTTCCTATTTGTGTATTATTCCAGTAGGCCAACTTAAGATCATGTTTTCCTTTAAATATGAGTAACTAATGAAAGTCTATTCATATGTATGTTTATGTGAATGTGTAATGTAAATAACTTTTAATTTAAATGACCTGACATTTAGAACCAGGCAGTCAAAGCATCCTGTGTCCAGCCAAGTTGAATCATAGGCTGGTAATCACTGTTTTAAGATAAATTGTGTTACACTATTTATCTGTTCTGTTTCTGGTTTGAGCTGACTGCAGTTTTTTTCCATTCTGCATTATCAAAGATTATCTTAAGTTTGCTTGGTTTTTTTGACTTAGACCATTTATGAAACTTTTATGCATGGTTCTCTATACCAGTTGCTCTGAAACTATGTAATTTTGAAGTTTTTTTTAGAATAGACTTAAAATAGTAATTGGAAGTAATGAGTGTATAGAAAGCAATGCTACAGGAAAAACCAAATATACTCCTCAGCATAGATCTGAGGGTTTTCCAGTTAAATACAGCAGGTTTTTTTATCTATAGCTTTTTATGTTTCTAAGTTTGTCCTGTATCCATCCCATTCTAAGTAGGAGTTGAAGAGTGTATTACAGAATTGAGGACTAGGGGATTGAAAGGGACCTCTGGAATTCATCTAGTCTAACTCCCTAGCTCAGGCAGGGCCACCTAGAGCCTGTTGTTCTGAACCATGTCCAGGCAGCTTTTGAGTATCTCCAAGGATGGAGACTCCTCAATCTCCCTGGGCCACCTGTGCCAGGGCTCAGCCACCCTCACAGTGAAAAAGTGTTTCCTGATGTTCAGAGAGAACCTGCTGTGTTTCAGTGGGTGCCCATTGCCTCTGGTCCTGTCACTGCACAGAGCCTGGCTCTGTCCCCTTTGCAACCTCCCCTCAGGTATTTCTATACATTGATGAGAACCCTCTGAACCTTTTCTTCTCCAGGCTGAACGGTCCCAGCTCCCTCAGCCTTTCCTCACAGGAGAGATGCTTCAGTCTCTTCATCATTTTTGTGGCCCTTCATTGGACTCTCTTTAGTATATCTGTGCCTGCCTTGTACTGGGGAGCCCATAGCTGGATCCAGCACTCCAGGTGTGGCCTCACCACTGCTGAGTAGAGAGGAAGGATCACCTCCCTTGACCTGCTGGCAACACTCCTACTCATGCAGGCCAGACCACCATTAGCCTTTGTGGCAATGGCATGTTACTGGTTCATGGTCAGCTTGATGTCCACCAGGATATCCCAGGTCCTTTTCTGCCAAGGTGCTTTTCAGCTGGGCAACCTCCAGCACATACTGGTGACTGAAGTTGTTCCCAGGTGCAGGACTTTGCACTTCCTCTTCTTGAACTTCCTGAGGTTCCTGTCTGTCTGTTTTCCCCCCGTGTTGACGTCCTTCTGGATGGCAGCATGACCCTCTGATGTATCAGCCGCTCCTGCCAGTTCGGGGTAATCTGCAAACTTGCTGAGGGTACACTCTGCCCCATCATCCAGGACATCAATGAAGACATTGGACTAATCCCAGTACTGACCCCTGGGCTACACCACTAGTCACTGGCCTCCAACTAGATGTTGTGCCACTGATCACCACCCGCTGGGCTCGGCCATTCAGCCAGTTTCCAATCCACCTCGCTGTCTGCACATCCAGCCCACACATCAGCAGCTTGTCTGTGAGGATCTTATGGGAGACAGTGTCAAAGGCCTTCCTCAAGTCAGGGTAGACAATATCTGCTGCTCTCCTCTCATCTACCAAGCCAGTCATTTCATCATGGAAGTTTATCGAATTGCTGAAGAATGACTTCCTCTTGGTTGAAGCCATGCTGACTACTCCTGATGATCACCATGTTCACAGAATCACCTAGGTTTGGAAAGATGTTGAAGATCATCCAGTCCAACCATTAACCTCACACTGACTTCCCAACTACACCATATCCCTCAGCGCTATGTTGACTCTACTCTTAAACACCTCCAGGGATGGGGACTCTACCACCTCCCTGGGCAGCCCATTCCAATGCCTAACAAGCACTTCTGGAAAGAAATGCTTCCTAATATCCAGTCTAAACCTTCCCTGGTGCAACTTGAGGCCATTACCTCTTGTCCTATCGCTTATTACTTGGTTAAAGAGGCTCATCCCCAGCTCTCTGCAGCCTCCTTTCAGGTAGCTGTAGAGAGCGATGAGGTCTCCCCTCAGCCTCCTCTTCTCCAGACTAAACACCCCCAGTTCCCTCAGCCACTCCCCGTTACGACCTGTGCTCCAGACCCTGCATCAGCTTCATTGCCCTTCTCTGGACACGCTCGAGTCATTCAATGTCCTTTTTGTAGTGAGGGGCCCAAAACTGAACCCAGGAGGTGCGGCCTCACCAGTGCCAAGTACAGGGGTAAGATCCCTTCCCTGTCCCTGCTGGCCACGCTATTGCTGACACAAGCCAGGATGCCATTGGCCTTCTTGGCCCCCTGGGCACACTGCTGGCTCCTATTCATCGGGCTGTCAATCAACACCCCCAGGTCCCTCTCTGACTGACAGCTCTCCAGCCACTCCTCCCCAAGCCTGTAGCGCTGCTGGGGGTTGTTGTGGCCCAAGGGCAGCCCCCGGCATTTGGCCTTATGGAAACTCCTCCAGTTGGCCTCAGCCCATGGCTCCAGCCTGTCCAGGTCTCTCTGCAGAGCCTCCCTACCCTCGAGCAGATCAACACTCCCACCCAACTGGGTGTCATCTGCAAACTGACTGAGGGTGCACTTGACCCCCTCATCTAGATCATCAATAAAGATGTTAAACAGGAGTGGCCCCAACACCGAACCCTGGGGGACACCACTTGTGACCGGCCGCCAATTGGATTTAACTCTGTTCACCACAACTCTCTGGGCCCAGCCATCCAGACAGTTTTTTACCCAGTAAAGCGTGTTCACATCCAAGCCATGAGCAGCCAGTTTCTCCAGGAGAATGCTGTGGGAAACGGTGTCAATGGCCTTACTGAAATCAAGGTAAACAACATCCGCAGCCTTTCCCTCATCCAATGAGCAGGTCGCCCTGTCATAGAAGGAGATCAGGTTTGTCAAGCAGGACCTGCCTTTCATAAACCCCTGCTGACTGGGCCTGAGCATCTGGTTGTCCCTCATGTGTTGTGTGAAGGGACTCAGGATGAGCTGCTCCATCAGCTTCCTGGGCACTGAAGTCAAGCTGACAGGCCTGTAATTTCCCAGATCATCCTTCTGTCCCTTCTTATGTATGGGTGTCACATTGGCCAATTTCCAATCTGTCAGGACTTTCCTGGTCAGCCAGGGCTACTGGTAAATGATGGAAAGCACCTTGGCGAGCACCCCAGCCAGCTCTTTCAGCACCCTGGGGTGTATCCCATCCAGTCCCATAGACTTGTGTATGTCTGTGTGATACAGCCAGGTCACTGGAATGAGGGGGGGTCGTTCTTCCAGTCTCTGTCTTCTGGCTGAGGAGGCTGGATTCCCTCAGTACAACCAGTCTTGCTATTAAAGACTGAGGCAAAGAAGTCATTAAGCACCTCAGCCTTCTCCTCATCACTTGTTACCATGTTTCCTCCTGTGTCTAGCAGGGGATGGAGGCTCTCCCTGGTCTTTCTTTTGCTGCTCATATACTTACAGAAACATTTCTTGTCATTGATTGCTGAAGCCAGATTAATTTCTAGCTGGGCTTTAGACCTGATTTCCACCCTGCATAGCCTCACAGCCTCTTTGTAATCACTGTGTGTGGCTAGCCCCTTCTTCCAAAGGCTGTAAACTCTCCTTTTCTCCCTGAGTTGCAGCCAAAGCTCTCTGTTCAGCCAGGGTGGTCTTCTCTGGCGTCGGCTTCTCTTAGAGCACCTGAGGACCACCTGCTCCTGAGCTGTTAAGGCTTCCTTCTTAAAGAGTGCCCAGCCTTCTTGGGCCCCTATACCCTTCAGGACTGTCTCCCAAAGGATCCTGTCAAGCAGGTTCCCAAAGAAGACAAAGTCAGCCCTTTGGAAGTCCAGGATGTCAGTTCTGCTGTCTCCTCTCCTGGCCTTCATAAGAACAGAGAACTATATTATTTTGTGATTGCTGTGCCCAAGTCACCTCCAACTACCACATCATCCACCAGTCCTTCTCTGTTCACAAAGAAGAGATCCAGCAGGGCACCTTTTCTGATCGGTTCACTCACCAGCTGTGTCAGGAAATTCTCCCACATTCCAGGAATCTCCAGGACTGGTCCTGCTCTGCTGTATTTCCAGCAGATGTCTGGGAAGTTAAAATTTCCCACAAGAACAAGGGCAAGTGATCGTGAGATTTCTCCTAAACGCCTTTAGAATATTTAATCCACCTCTCTGTCCTGGGTGGGTGGATTATAGTAGACTCCCACTACAACATCTGCCCTGTTGGCCTTCCCCCTGATTCTAACACAAAGACACTCCACCCTGTCTTCATTACACTAGTGCTCGAAGCAATCATAACAGTCCCTAACATACAGAGCCACCCCACTGCCTCTCCCTGTCTATCCCTCCTAAAGACCTTGTAGCCATCAATTGGCGCACTCCGGTCCTGGGAGACTTCCCACCATGCTTCTGTTATAGCCACTACATGGTAATTGTCCTGCTGCATCATGGCTTCAAGCTCCTCTTGTTTGTTACCCATGCTTATGCATTGGTACACATGCACTGCAGATGGGCTGATGTTTTGTCCCCTTCCCCCTTCAAATCTAGTTTAAAGCTCTGTCAATGAGCCCAGCTAACTCCTGGCCCCAAATCCTTTTTCCCCTCTGGGACAGGTGCATTCCATCTAATGACGAAAGTTCTGGTGCTCTGTATACTAACCATGATTGTAAAAATCCAAAGCAGTCTCGGAGTCACAAGTTCATCTGTTGAGTTCTCTTGTAATCTTCTTCATCCATCCCCAGAACTGAAGGGATGGAGGAGAGCACAATTTGTGCCCTCAACACCTTAACCAGTTTCCCCAAGGACCTGAAATCTCTCTTGATTTCTTCAAGCCCTTCTCCTGGTAATGTCATTGCTACCTACCTGAAAAACCAAGAGAGGGTAGTTGGGTCTCACTAGAGTGAGGAGTTTTGCCATGAGATCCTTGGCCCAGGCCCCAGGGAGGCAGCAGACTTCCCTATGAAGTGGATCTGGTCTGCATATGGGGCCTTCAACACCCCTTAGAGTGGAGTCACCCGTTACAATGACTCTTCTGGGGTTCTTTTTAGAACTGGTTTTAATACCTGGTCCAGAACGACCCAGCCTTGGTGAACCTTGGTCTTTCTCCTTGTTTGTCTCATTTTCTTCCTCCTTCTTTTCTTCATTCAAAAGTTCCAGGGCCCCGAATCTATTGTGAAGGGACACCATGGAGGGTGAGGGAGGTCGGGAGAGGATTTTCCTGACTCCATGAGCAGGACTTGTTTCCAGCCTCCCCCATCTCTTAGGTCCTCTCCGTCTGCCTGGTAGCAGGAGGGTGAGGGATTGCCTATCTAGTTTGGAGCCTCCATTTGCTCCGTATGCCTCAGAGGTCCCAAGGTGCTACTCCACCAATCAATTTCCCTTTCACACTCCCTAATATTTCTTAATCTTTTGATCTCTGAGTTCTGTCACCAGGCTGAACAGGTCACCCAGCTGATGGCAGCGCACACAGGTGCTGTCCCTGCTGCCCTCCAGCAGGACTGACAGGCTCAGGCACTCCCTGCAGCCCGGGACCTGCACCGCTGCATGTTTGCATAGCAGCTCCGTCTGGGTCACCATGTTCTTTCTGGTGGTGGTTTTGACACTAGTGGAAACCATAGATCAGTCTATTCGTGGAGGATGATAAGATGAAACTAGCTCAGCTAAGTTCTAGACCCAGGAGATGGGCTGAACCCTGCCCGCTCGCCCTGCCTGCACGAACTGCTGTGCCAACCTTCTGACGCACCAGGCCCTGTTCGCCGTGCTCCTGGTCGCTCAGGCTCCCTGGGGGCTGCTCTTGTATGTGAGGGGCGTTGGGCATCATTATTCCAGTCTCTGCCCACTCTGAGTCCCCACTGCCCTGGTTCGCAGCTCACTTCCCGCTCAGGGGGGAAGCAACTTGAGTCTCTCCCTCTTTCCTGGGCTTCTGCCTTCACGTCTTGAGATTTTGCTGCAGGTTTTTGATGCTTTCAGAAGGGTCCCCCACCACTATCCTCCTCTTCAGAGCCCCTCTCCTCAGCAACTGTTCATGAGCCTGAAAATTATTTCCAGCACTAGCTGCTACATCACCTTCTCAGGGATTGACTGGCATATAGTTTCCTGGGTTCTCCTCTTTCCCCTTGTTCAAGATAGGAGTGACATCTGTTTTCCTCCGGTCTTCAAGCACTTATCCCTTTCACCATTATCTATCAAAAATTATGGAGACTAGCCTCACAATGACATCAGCCAGCTCCCTCAGCACTTGTGGGCACATCCCATCAGGCCCCTTGGACTTAATGTATATCCTGTTGGTTTAAGAATTCACTGACCAGATCCTGTTCCACCTAGTGTGTATTTGTTGCTCTAGTCTTTCCCCCTGGTCTCTTGGACCTGTGATTCCTGAAGGATGCTCTTGGTAGTAAAGGCTCAGGCAAAGCAGGCATACAGTACTTCAGTCTTTTCCACATCCTGTGTAGTGAGGTCCCTCATTTCCTTCAGCAGTGGGCCCATATTTTCCCCAGTCTTCCTTTTGTCACCTATATAGCCTATTTTAGTGCAGTATCATGCACATTTTAAAAGTGTATATCAGTATATTTTAATTTACTAGCTAGTTACGTAACAGAGTAAAGGAGTATTTAATTCCAATATTAGATGTGTGGACCTATTTAAAAAGTTACAGGCATCTTCATCTTTCTGCTGCTGTTTCTGCTGAGTTGAAGCTATGTAGAGTTAGGCTGGCTTGATTTAAAAAAAAAAAAGAGAAAAGAAAAAAAAAGAAAAAGGCCCTCTCGAGATCAATTTCAAAGGTCATATATTTCTCCTCTCTTTTTTTATTACATGTAAAACTATTGGAGTGAGTAAAAAGTGCTCGTTTGGAAGTGCCTAAGAGGGATGCAGGGAGGCAGAAGCTGATTTCACATCCATTTCTGTGGTGAAATGGTTGCTGCTTTTTTCTCCAGCCTTGATTATAATCTTCCACTCTGTAAAGATTACTAAGCAGTGTGTAATCCTGGGATCTTGTTCCCCAACTGTCAGTGCTCCTGTTGTTTTAGAGGTCACATAGAGCCTTTTTTGAGACTATCTTCTTAAAATATGAAGAGTCAGCTGTAAACTCAGTGTTTTGAGTTTGAGTCTGCAAATATGAGACATTTTGTCTTTTTTTTTTTTTTTTTTTTTTTTTTTTTTTTTTTTTTTTTTTTTTTTTTTTTTTTTTTTTTTTTTTTACAGTGAGAAGCCTAGAGATTGTTTTCTTAAAAGTAGCAAAACACATACATGAAAAATTTCTTCTCTGTTGGCTTGTCCTAAGTAAATTCGCACTACTCTGGCTGTGCAGATGGATGGAGTCCTATGTGTACTTAAAATTTACTGTTACAGTGGTCCAATAGGCTTTTAAATCCCTCACTTACATGAATCATCCACCCCTGTCCTAGCAGATAATTTTGATTAGCTATAATATGTCCCATTTGAATCAGAATTAGCTTCCACCAGCTCCAAATCTCCCAGTCCTGCTGTACAAGCTGAGGAGTCCTGCATGAGCTGCTTCTCCTTGTAGCTTTATGGACCACTGCTAGTTTTATTTCAGCGTTCATTATCTGCAGGGGAACTGCTTAGTGCTGATAGTGAAGGCTGCACACCTCTACTTCTTTTCTTTTTAAAATACATGAAGACATTTTCATCCATAGAGATTCACTTTTCAGACTCTGAAATCAAAGCCCTTCCAGGACAAACAGTACGAGCAAACACATGCCAGCACAAGCGGAAAGAGAGATCGCGTCCCATGTTGTGTGAACAGACAAATGCGAACAGATGTACAGCTTGAAGCTGGCAGAAACTCTCTCTGCCAATGGTTCCTTTCTAGTTATGACAGCTGGAAGGAAATGAATACACCACAAAACCACCACGATAATTGCCATTACCCTGCATTGGCAGTCTCAGCACTGAGGTCAAGAACTGGAAAGACAAAGACTCATCTACCCTCCCAGGTGGAAGCTGAGGCAACTGGCAAGGCATTGGGAAAATTTTTGATGAACGAAGGCACACCTTAGAAAGTCTGATGCTCAAATGCAAGAGGCTATAATTTTACTATGTTTCTCCCTTCCCCATATTTAGGGTTTTTTCAGTAGTTATAGAGTCACTCTGTTTCCCCAAGCAATTGTACTAATGCTGTCTAGTTCCCTAAGACTGGTGTTTTCAAACAGTCTGAACCCTTCTTCCCTCAACTTCCATCTCTCCAAAACAGTGCTGCCAAACAGGTCTTCCTCTCATTGGAGACCCTTCGGAGGGAAGCATCTTTGCATGTGCTTCTTACTCCAGTGTGTTTTGAAAAATAAGAAAACGCCTCTGCAGCTTGTGTGCTCTATCTTTGATGTAGGTACCAACTATTGCTACCGATTTCAGTCCTTGCCTGGGAATGTTGGTGGTACTCTGTTATGAACAGATGCTTCTCATCTGGGTGATGTTCCTCAAGGTGTGGTCTACAAAGTCTATCTGTCAGTCTGTCTTTCTTTTCTAAGTCCCTGTGCTTACATGAACAAAAATAGTGGGGAGGGAGGAATTAATAAATAAATGCTCAGTTTTAGTCTACCTTTGGTTTATGCTTGTGCTGTAGGAGTGAGGTACTAGATAGGTCATTGTAACGTACTTGGGACATACCTCTTACTAGGTGTGATGGTGGGGAGCTGGGGGTTTAGTTGGTTGGTTCGTTTTAGTTTGGGGGGTTTTTGTTGGTTTGTTGTGTGGTTTGTTTGGTTTGGTTGTTTGGTTTTGTTTGTTTGTTTTTTTTTCATAATTAATGCTGTCAGCTGTTTCTTTATTTTCAAAAGATCAGCTCAGCCAAAGGGACCATATTACTTTCATACATCTTTTCATTCACTGTAGTGTATTAATTGTAAACTGTCTTTGCCTGAGTGGTGTTTGGCTACAGGAAATGAACAGGTTGGGGAAAAATTTAACTTTTGAAAGAAAACAGAGATGGAAACCTGGGATGGGTGGTAGGGTTTGTGTGCAATAAACATGGAAAGGAAAATATATGAATAATGAAGTAATGGAAAAATAGAAAGGAGAAAACCAGGTGGGTATACTAATTTAAACTGTTTCAGATTTGGATGCACTGACTGTTGAGTTGGGATTAACATCTTTGACTGTGTTGAGCTGTGATTTTAAAGAGGTAAGTTAGAATTAACATTTTGAACCATGTCAGGGGCGTGAAATACTTTATCTTGATGTGATTTAATCTGAAAACATGGGTTGAATCCTTGTAATTGCCTACCCAATTCTTGGGCCATCCTCCCTTTGTCCTTAAATTGTTTCTTCCTAATTGAATGAGCTGCTGCTACCAATTCCCTCTTGATCTAACTTCTTTTAAAGCCAGAGCAGTTAAGGAGCCAAAGCATAGGAATACCAGATTGGGTTTAATTTCATATAACTTCATGTCTTTATATCATAGTTGTCTAGACTCTCTCTCACTGTAGTTCATGGAGGTCTAGGTGACCAAGTTGAGGGTATACGAGTGACCTGACCAGATACCAGCATCTGCTTTACAAAGGGATGAATAGCTCTGCTGCCTCTAATAGTTTTATTGACTAGATTTCCAGTGTCTATCATAAGAGCCTCAATACCTGTCTCATTTAACTTCAGCATGTGAGCTAATTCCCCACCTAAAGTGCTGTTTGTTGCAAGATGGAACAGTCCCCTTACTTGAGTCCTTCATTGAAAGGCCTAGTTGCCATTCAGAAGGAAATGTTCAGGTGCACATTGTACTAACCAAGAAATGCTGGCCAGATCCCATGGTCTACCACACAAGGGGTCTCGCTTGACAGTCCAGATGTCCAGAATATCTATCCCAAGAAGTCTATCCATAGAGAGTACTTCTAGATCTTCGTTGTTGCACAGTTAGAGCGCTGTTGAATATGTCATTTTAAGTGGCAAAAGGTGTACCACAAGCACTTAATTATTCTGTGCGTCTTTTTTAACCCCATTCCGACACCCCTGTGCATGAATATGGTGGTGCTAGGTGAGTGTGGCATATGCAACATCAGGGTTTACAATCAAGTGTGGTGGCTTTGTGCCATAATGGTTGAGCTGTGTAGTGTCTCTGAAGGGCAGGCACGTGCTTTCATACGCTGGACCATGCTCTGTATGCTGGACCAAGCTTTCAAGGTACTTTGAAATATTTGTTTAAAGAATGAAAAACCCACTTGATACCTTTATAACTGTGAATGCAGGCAGGGTTTGTTTTTTTTCTCAGTAAACGAGAAATTACTTGTGTATCAGAAGCCTCAAAATCTAATAGCTTTCTAATTGCTTACTGATGGGACTTCTAGGGGTTTTCTTGCAGTATGTAAGCTTCTGAAAGGACCGTCATGTTTTGTGTCACAGTGACACATCCTTGGTCTGCGAGATGCCAGACAGGGACAAAACATTGCCTATCTTCAGTTCTTAAGCAAAGAAAGAGGAACTCTGTTGATGAGGATGTGGTGGGAAGGATGATATTGAAACAATGCAGAAAATGTGACTATTTTGAGACAGCTGTGGGCTAAGGAATATTAGTAATCCCAGGAGCAAGGGGGGGGCGGGCATAGGCTGACGAAGGGATGAGATGTATCTGTTGCCAGCACTTCACTGGAAACATGCCCTTCTTAACACTGAAAACAAATGTTTTTACCTGGAAAATAGTGCTCCCTTCCAGATATTTGATTAGGTTGTACCCTGCCATTTTCTCTTTTAATTTTCCCCTCTTTGTTTGAAAGTATCCTAGTAATTTCAATACCAGGATATTATGTTGTTATTCTGTGAGAGCTTTGGGGTATATGGGCACAAAACAGTGCTAAATATTTTAGCAATTAGTAATTTTTCTTCCCAAACATGAAGAAAGTTTCAGATGGTTAACAGCAGAATGGATTTTCCTCTCAGAGCTGCAATACCAGGATTTTAACAACTGTGGAAAATATGTTTTCCGCACTAAAATTAGGGGATTTGCTTGTGTGTGAAGGACTGACCCAGAGTGCTCTGAATTGCATACTTCAGCATTAAGAGTACGTTGTATACTCTAAGAGAAACGCAACTTTAAATAAGAGGAGGGGGAAGCATTGGGAAAAAAAGTGAAAGGTGAGTAAAAAAAGTGAATTGCACAAATTAACGTCATTAATGTTGTAGTGGCAGGCTGGCTGCACTTGGGAAGGCCGGAACTGATCCCAGCCAGAGGAAAACGAGGTCTCTGACTGAGCCCTGCAGCATATTTTTATAAACTTCAGCACAAAAAGAAACTAAAACATCTGGTACCAGGATATTATGCAATGTTGTTTTATGCTATTTTCATTGTCTTAAGATTCTTCATGAGGACTGTTAACGAGTTGCTTATTGTTGTCGGATCGCTGTCCTGAGGTGCCTCTGTGCAAGTGAAGGGGCACAGACTTCTCTGAATTTCTCCCTCTGGTGCTTGGTGCCCACTTCTGTGCCAGCTAGTTTCCCCTGAAAGCTTTCTTGGCAAAAAGTGCATGAAGCTGCTCCTTGAGCTCCTGTAGGTCAAACCTCTGCAGGGATGTACAAAATGGTGTAATCATCCTGGTGCTCTGGGCGGGCTGAGCAGAAAATGGGTAGAAGTGATTAAAAAAGAAAAATTGGCACTGATTGGGAGACACATCGGCATATCAATTTTATAGCAGATACGAGCATGGATGGTAGGAGAGCCTGGGTCAGACATGTTACTTCAGGCCTGTGATACGCAGAAATGGAGGCCTTCGCTGTTCTTTGCCTCTCCTTCCTGCCTGGCTGGGTTTGCTGCTGCTCTTCCCTGTCACCTGCTGCGCCAGAGCAGGAGCAGGAAGGTCACGCTCCCTTGTGTGCTCCCTGTGCGCAGGTGTGATCTGATGGATGGTACCCCCCCACCCTCGCTTCTCAGCTGCCTTCAGCCCAAGAAAGCATGACCTGCTCAGTGCTCACCTTTCTTCCCACTCTTGCTAAACTGTGTGGCCCTGGAGCCGCCTTCTCTCTGAAGCTGACACCTTCCTTTTCTCTGTCACCTGCTCATGGCCAAGGGATGCAGTTTTGCCTCTCCCTTTTGTTCTCTGGCTGGTTGCTTGATAACTTTAATAAAGGTGCAATGCTAACAGGCCTGGGGTGGCTCTTCACTTCCACTGCCTGCTTTCATCTCCTCATTCTCCACCTCTTCCTTGCACTCATAATTGCTGCTTCTTACCCGACTGCTTGTCTGTTCTGTCAGTCTGAAAGCTGCCCAGTCCAGGTATGTTCTCTGGCGGAGAAGCTGCTCATTCTTTTGGATTCATTTCTGTTGCTAATGGCTAACTCTGTGTGCCGAAGCCTGGTCCCGGGTTCATGCCTTGGGCAGCGTAGGAGAAGGGGACCAGCTGCCTGGCAAAGGAAAGGTTCAGGCTGGTGCATCTGAGCTCTCCCACACCTGAGGCTGACACGCAGCCCTGCTCCCATCCTCAGAGTCAGTGTCTGGCTCCCTGCAAAGCCCCTGCCTTATGGAAGGAAGAGAGCAGAGAGGACCCCTGAAACCCTCTCCCCTCTTACCCAGCCCCTAATAAACTCCCACACCCAAAGTTCAAGTCGAAGCTTGGAGTCAACAAGAGGTGCCCTTGAGGGTCTGCACTGCTCCTCACTCTCTCTCTCTCTCTCCCCCCCTTGCATATACCCATCATTGTAAAACATCTTCCTCCTACCATTACAGCTTAATGACTTTCCCTTCAGCTTCACAAGAGGTATTAATGTCTCCATTAACAGCCACCAGAAATGGAAGCTCCATATATCATGAGTGCTGCTCCACGTCCTTCTCCTCATACAGAAGTTTTAGAAGCAGTTAAAATGTAGCCCTGTAGAAAATTAATGGCTCAATATACAAAATCTGTAATTGCTGCTAGAGGCGAGGAGGAGGAGGTGGAAGTGCTCAGTCTTGGTGTAATTAAGTACCTTGTTCAGTGGCCACTTCTCCCCCATGCCAATGGCATGTAGGTCTTGTGCTTCACACATGAGGGGTGGTGGGAGGCAAATGGTCCCTACTTAGTGTCATTTGCCCAACGGAGTTAAGCATCAGGAGAGGTGTCAGTGCGTGGCTCCTCTATCCATGGCACAGCCTTGAATGCAGCAGTTGCATGAAAGGGTAGCAGGGGGGGAGTGGGAGCTGCCCTAAGACTTCCCACAAAGATGCCTTTCACAATATCCTTGCCCCACCATTCCAATTTAAGCAATGGGAAAGCCAGGCAGTGGGGCAGATGAGCCCAGTCTGCTCTATCCATCCATTTCTAGTGGGGTGGTTCTAGCCTGTGTCGCATTGTGGGGGACATCCATGGTGACTAGCAGTGCCATGGAGCTTGGTCCTTCTGGAGACAGCCCCATAAATCGGGGAGGCTGGTCCTGGGCAAGGCAAAGGGGGTACTAGGACAGTTGGAGTCTGCTCTGCTTTTCCTCAGCCCTGTTTCACAGTGGGGAGGTTGCATTTACTCTTGTAATGGCCTGGGGAAAGATGCAGCTGCATGGCTGCTGGTCTGGTCTGCCTCTACAACCCCGACCAGTTGGCTTTAAACTGAATTAGTTGCCCATAGGCATCGGTGTTTTGACAGTGCTTCTATGGGTTTATAATGGCCTAATGCTGATTTAGTCTAATTTGTTGTCAGGGTTTCTGGGGCTTGTGGTCTAAATTCAGTTAAACCAGACCACTGTGCACAGAGCAGGCCGGGAGGTAGCCTGGGCATTGAAGTTAACCTGGGAGCACTAAGAGCTCCTTGTAAAGGCCTGTAAAGGAGAGGAGGGAAAAACCTCAGGCCCTGCAACCAGTGTCACCAACAGGCACTGCTCCACCTGTCGCAGGTGCCCTGTGGCTGGCAGGAGGGGTGCACAGTGGCTGGACACTCCCCCTCCACCTGCCAAGGATGCTGTGGGGGATGATGCTCACATGAGGACAGCAGCGAACGGGGCAGTTGGTGCAGCAGATGTAACCACCAGTGTGAGCAGCACATACTTTTTAAAACAAAAATCAAAATAAATTTCTGGGAATTTTTTTTTAAGCTTGCTTCTGTCAACTGCGAAATGACAATGACAGCAGCTAATGCTGTGACCTTCTTTTTAAATAATCTGGTGTAGCCCTGGGAAAAACTAGATTTTCAGAAGGTCTTTGACACTCTGGAACAGGCCCAGATGAAGAAAGTGGGACAGTGACAACTGGCATGGCTGTCCCAAAGTGTTAAGGGAGAAGCCACTTATCCCATTATTGCCACACGTTGTTCACGTCTCGTTTGGGTCTAGTTTGCACGCTCATGTAGCTCAGCTTTGCTGCCTTCCAACAACACAAGGGATGTTGAAATCCTGAGTCTCTGCACTGCACTAACCCGAAGATGACACATTTCATCAGCATGGTTTCTTGGAAGGAGCAAAACAAAGTAGCAGAGTATTTTCAATTAAGAAAAAAAATATTTAAAAAATAGTCAGATGACTAAACATTAATGAATCCATCAACACTTTACGTGCTTCTGAACATTGTTGGTTCTGCCAGCTTTGGGAAAAATAAAAGGCTTTAAAACCACTTAAAAAGCAAGTTTGATGGAATTTGATGTTACACTTATGTGAAAGTCCTCCATTTTCATATGAAGCCATAGGGCAGTGATCCTTCAGCCCAAGAAAACAGAGAGCATGTCTCTCCTAATCACCTAATGCAGATGCATTTTCTGCATAGTGAATTGGTGTCTGCTGGCATCAAAAGTTTCAATAGATTTTGGCGTGACACTGGTGCCTAAGGTGTTATTAGACTTCTAACCCTGAAGCTGCTTTTT
Organism: Athene cunicularia; assembly: GCF_003259725.1. Classification (NCBI taxonomy): domain Eukaryota; kingdom Metazoa; phylum Chordata; class Aves; order Strigiformes; family Strigidae; genus Athene; species Athene cunicularia. The sequence goes on along the minus strand of NW_020799091.1, from coordinate 81,992,289 downwards.
TTGGCAACTTTTTATTGCACAAACAACTGCAACAACTTTCCCAAAACTGGCCAAGAGGAGCCTTGGAAGTAGCTTGGCTACAGCTAGGTAAAGGAAAGCATAGTTAGCGTGTGACAGCATCCAGCTGATGGGTCTACAATGGCTTTTTTTTATTTAGACAGTATTGGTGCGGTACTAGGGACATGTCATTTGAAATAATAATGATAAAGAAGTTTTCTGTGGAACAGGTATAACCACAAAAAAGGCAGTGCTCACCAAAAATTGTTCTCCTGCTCTCACGTTTGTCCTTCTGTTGGGACAGGTTTTTACAAATGAGCCATGTGAACTTAAAAGCTGACAAGACAACAATGCATCTCCAGCTCATTTCCATACACAAGTGCAAAACCATAACCTACCAAAACTTTTATTTTCATTGTACATTCACATTTCTCCATTGACGTGGGTGGCTTGTACACTGCCGAGTGATAAAAGTTACAGTTCTGCTCTTTCACGTGCATTGATTTCAGCCATCAAAGAAACCTAGAAAACTAACAATAAACAACTTTTCCATATATCTGTAGCCAGGCTGGGAAAAATTATGTGACTTTTCCTTCCCTTCCCACCCTCCAGCAACCAAATTCCCCTGACTTTTAGGTATTTCTCTTTTAAATGACTGTTAATATCACTTAATATTTTAAGATGGTTTCCTAGGGGTTTCCCGCAATGAAGGTGGCATTAGGTGCACACTGGGCTTTACCACTCACTTGCTCTTGCTCCTCTGGAAGCTCGTTTGGGCGCATCATTAGCGGCTGTTGTGACGTGCTCGCCGACAGTGCTGTGGGACAATATAATTTTTCTTAGCCTGCTATTTTTTCTTAACATTTTAGGCTCATCACAAGTCAGTTGTGGCGCTTTACAGTTTACAGACTTTTTGCAAAACCTTCTCTGTACACTGAAAGTGATTCAGAAATGACAAAAAATGCCACAACCAATTAGCACGTACAAACATTTATTTTGAAATTTCCATTCCAACCGTTATGAAGAATTACATCATCAAAGCACTTTATGGCAGTGAAAATAGCTCTTACCACTCTGACTCATCCATTACTCCATTAAAGCTGCAAAATGTGCAATCTGCTTGAAAAATAGGTTGCTTTTTATTCAGTTTCCCATGAAAAGTCAAAATTTGATAACAAAAAAAAGGAAAGGAAAAAGAAAAACCAACCCAGCTTATAGGGACTCTACATCCAATCCTCTCCCCCTTCCCCCAAAAATAACTTACAAAGATAGTTTAAAGTTTTAAATGAGTTTAAAACCAAGTGCATCTTTTTTATTAGTTTTTTTTCTTCTTCTCATAATAATCTTAAAATTCTAAAAACCCATAATTTACTTTCTTGGAAAAAAGGCAGCGAGCCGTTGCTTCTTGATTGGAAGAATATGTATCTCCGGCGAGTTCATTTTCTTTAGCTTTACGCTCCTGTTTTTGACGGGTTTCCTGAGGGCCTCAGCGCTGTCCCGGGGCTCGGGCGGGCTCTTCACGTCATAGCACTGCAGCACCGAGTCCTGGGGCAGGTCCCTTTTGAAGGAAAAGTTTTTGGTGGAGACCCCGGACAGGCCCTTGATCTTGCCGCAGAAGATGGTGGGCACGGCGTCCTTGACGGAGACGATGACTTTGGCTGTCTGCGAGGTGCTGACGATCTCGATGTTGTTGCCGGCCTTGGGCTCGCAGCCCGCCCTGCCCGCCTGCTCCACCAGCCACTTCTGCGGCTGTCGCAGCAGCTCAGCCGGCCCGCTGCTTGCCCCCCTGCCCTCCACCTTGCCCGACGCCTCCTGGGGCTTGCAGGGGGCGAAGGGGGCGGCTGGGCCGGGGAGCTTGTCCTGCGCAGGGTGAGCACCCGCCTCAGCAGCGGTGGCAGGGCTGGTGCTGGCTGCCTCCCCGTGGGGTCCCCCCGGCTTACGGCAAGAGGCGAGGGACAGGTCCAGGGCCCCGTCCTCGGGCGGCGGTGGTGGGGCAGCCTCGCTGGCCCGGGGCACAGGTGGCCCTTTCATGGAGAGGTCCAGCGCCTCGTTCTCGCCGCCCATCTTGATGACGGTGTGGCGGCTCAGCTGGGGAAACTCCCGTGGGTGGAGGAGGTCAAAAGGCTTTGTCTCCTCCTTCTCCAGGGGGGTCTGGGTACCTTTGCAGGAGTTGGGGGTGAAAAGCGGTGGCTTGGGCAGGTCGGGGGCTGCCTTGGCCTCGGCGCTGTGGGGCACGGGGATGGGGACCTGTC
>NW_020799091.1:81961337-81989990 GCF_003259725.1 Athene cunicularia | reverse complement strand
CCCCCCCTCCCAGTACGCAGCCTGAAACAAGGACTTGGGCTGTCCATTTCACATTTTTAAACAAAGCTTCACCTTATGACAGTACGTGGCAGAGCCCAGCAACAGTGTGCTGTTTTAACTCAACAAAAGCCCCCAAAACAAACATTTCTAAAAATATCACAGCTAAGAAATGTTCCACCATACTCAATTCCCCTGCAACACTGTCCCTTTTTCATCCCGGTGGGAATTACTAACGGCACGCAGGCGAGCGCCACACGGTGCATACAGCCCCTCGGAAACTGCTGTGTGCAGAGGGAGAAAGGAGCACAGACAGGCAACGGCAAAACCAAACCAAGCCCCAACACTCACCCTGCTACAGAGCTAGGTGGAGACAGTAATGTGAACCAGGCACCTGATTCATTACGTCCCATAAAATAACAAAAAATTCTAAGCAACTTCAAATTTATTTTGACAACCCAACCCTTTCTATTAACTGAGCAAATGGCAATTAAAAAAGGGCAGAGATGGTTTCCATTCATGATTGCAGTGAAAGTTGTAGCCTATTCCCTAAGAAGATTAACGTGCCCCTCCTCCTGAAAAAAAGCAACAAATTGATGGTGCTGTGTATGCATTTATGCAGAAAGATAAATAATTTCCTCCTTGCGAGTTACCGTCGGCAGACTTTGGCTGGGGGCTGGCTGCTATGCCTGGCACTGCCCATGCCTCTCCTGAAGTGTGCAGCACATCCTGCCGTAGTAATAATCACCATGGAAACTTGTCCATTTTCAACTGCGTTACCATGGGAAAGCACCAGCACACCCCAAATTTACATTTTTCACCTGCACACAGCTGAATCCTGCTCCCTAGGAGCAAAATGTGTGTCACTGCTGCCAGCTGGGCAGCTGGGCTGGTGGGAGAGAGGCACTTCCCTGCATCCTGCAGGCACAGCGGTGTTGGGATGATAAGGAGGGCAGCATCACTCCAAAATTGGATGGGTGAGGAGTCCCAGCTCAGAGATGTCTACATCTGAGAGCACGCAAAGAGCTTTGCTGGCTCTGGTGCTTACAGAAATAATTTGCTCGCATAGATATTTGTAGGACCAACAAACCTGCTAAGGGGGCAGGGAAAAGGGAGAAAAACCCCAACACCCCCCCCCACCCCCAAAGGCTAAAAAATGGCCAAGGCAGGGAAGCGGGAAATCTCCCAACTCTCTCCTGAGACTTGTAAATCCTTGGATTTGGCAGTGAGATGCTACAGTGAGTGCAAGACTACAAAAATACCAGGAGTTAATAGCAGAGGCTGGTTGGGTAAAATGCTAATAATTTATCAGGCGCGTTTGGGTTATTAAAAAGGATTTTCAAAAGTAAACAGATGCGTCATTTCTTTTCCTTTCCTGCTTCTGGCTTAAGGAGAGTAATTCCGGATTGTTCTCATCTCATAAAATGTTCTGCAGAAAACATTTACAAATACAGGGTTGAGGGTTTTTTTGTTTGTTTCCTTTCCCAGCCTCAGCCAAGACAGATTACAGGCAGGCAGAGGTGCCCACGCAGGAGCAAAAATCAACAGGAGCAAAAATCAAACCCCTGATTCAGAAAGTAACAAGTATCGGTATCAAGAAGATTGGGGCAGTCTTGTTCTGAAAAAAATTAAAAAAAAAAGGAACAGCAATTGTTTCTAAAAAGAAAGACAATGAGGAGACCGCTCAGCAGATTCAAGCTGGAAACAAATAGATGTTGCTCTTTCTGTTAAGGAATTAAAAATCCATTTTCTACTGTTCTTATATAATCTCTCCCTCCTTTTTAAAATGACCATTTTAAAAGCCTGTGGTCTCTACAGTGTACACCAGCATCTTTGCTCCTCCAGCTGCTGCAGCACAGCCGAGTACTTTGCACATGACACTGGCTCTTCCCAATGTTTCTGTTTGCTTGAGAAGCGTGAGATTGTGGTGTTTTCATAGAGAATTAATGATGTGGCAGGGACAGGAAATGACCCCCTGTTCCCCAGGCAAACCCATTTAACGTTGAGAAATAGAAAAATTAAGATGAAAATTATGCTGCGTAAGAGACTTGAGGGATTAGCATGCTTATGGACCCATGGAGAGACAGATCCCTCCTGAAGATGAAAGTATAAAACATAATAAAATTCCCCCATTGCTGCTTTAAAAGGTGACAGGGCTAGAGGCAGAGGAAATATCTAGATGAGGGGAAGAAGAGCTCATCTATCACCATCAGACACCTTGAAGAAATGCCTGCAGGCTTGGTTGGTGTTTTTTTTTAAAGCATAGTCAAATATTGTTTTCTAGACTGAATCCTTTATGTTTCTGGGATCTATAAATATACATTGTTGAGTTTACAGTCCTACACTGCCTCTGGGAGGGCCCCACTGTGCATGGGGAAGGAGAAGATGAGAAAGGGAGGTACAACCCTTGACCTAGGTTTATGGGTTTGGGGTGGGGCTTTTCCCCCCTCACCCTTCCTATGTGGAGGTGTACCTTTCTGTACTTCCAGTGCACCTGCTTCTTGAGCATGTGATTGCTACAGAAAAAAACCCAAACAATGTATTACATATACATGTACGCACTTGAAAACATTTCACGATCCTGCTCGCTGTACCTGCAGCTTGGTGGTAGCTGGCTGCCAGGTACAGTGGAGTCCCAGCACAAGTGCCTCCTGCGCCTTGTAAAGCAATTCTCGATTTTTACCTGGGAGGCAATCCCAGGGCTGCTAAACATGTATTACACTAAACACCTATTATCAAGGTCAGTAAGCAGGCAGAGTGAAAAGGATCCAAGACCCTAAGCCTCAAAAGAGACAATGTTTGAACAGCTGGGATCAGGAGACAGTTTGAAGTTGTCCGAAGAGGTGCTTTGTAGTTCCTGGACTCCTGTTTTATACTGTGCACACCAAGTACACGGTACAAAACCGTAAGTCAACGTGGTTCTTCTTAAACTAAGTAAATTTTCAATGTTGGCATTAACAGTGATAGCTATACTGTTTTTCTTCTTTAATAAGAATCAACCTGAAGTATGTGCTAGGTTTGTTTTTTTTGGTGTTTTTTTACGATTGCTGCTTCACTGCACATAAATCATTCAGAGTTACCCAGTTTTTAAAACAAGTTTCATGTACCTAATATACACAAATGAAGGTGATATAATTCAGTGAAATTGCCTTAAGTTTCCTCTGTCTACCACATCTCAGTGCTGGAAAATCAATTAATTTCACTTTCCCTACTTATCTATTTAATATTTAATTTGCTATTTGTTTTAATTGAAAAGAAGCTTGCAACACAGAAACGAGCCTTACTGTAAATAAACCGGGCTTTCCCACCGGGGTGCTGATAAGAGTTAAGTTCATGGCACTAGGCAATGATGTGTGTAACTGTACAGGAAATGGTATGTTAGCTATACAAAAATGCCATGAAAGAGGTGGTGATAACTCTAGCTTATTTTTTTTATCTCCTGCTGATGGCCATGCAACAGATTTTTCTCAGGGCTGTGGCGTGCCTTCCTGTGGGACCGCAGCACTGCACCGTGCACAGCTACCCCTGCTCTCTGCTTGCTCATCTGTGCTGCGGCTTGTACCTCACTATCGACACAGAATTCAAATTATACTGTGTACGCTGCAGGAAGGGTCTCAGATGCTCCCTTTGTGGGATGCCCTGTTCAATACCTCCTGAAAAAAATGGGTTTCCCTTCAGTACAAACACAGTATCAAACACAAAGTAAAATGAGAAATCTTGGCTTAATGGAACAGAGTTTGGTGACAAAATTGGACTTCAACATTTTGCCAAAACTCACTGCTTGTTGTCACTGATTCTCCTGCCAGAAGCAACATGTTTGATTTTTGTTCTGCAAAAGGTCATTAACAAGGGCCCTGGTGAGAGCACACCTCACAGGGACATCCCACTGCAGACCTGCTGAGCACCCCCGGCGACACACACCTGACCAGAGCACCATGCCAGGTCCTGCACGCCCTGGTCCCCGTCAGGCTGGTCCTGCCACTGCATGGCAGCACACCCCATCACCCTCAGTGCACCACAAAACCATGCACCCAACCTGCACCCTACTGAGGCGTGGGTTTCTGAAGGACCTCAGGGTTGGGCCTGCCTGTCCTCAGCAGTCTCAGCGACTGAAGCCCAACCCATCTTTCTGTGTCCTTCTGCAGTAAATATGCAAGTGGGCAACAAGGACACATATTGTCATCGACCCACCAACTGTAAGTCATCTTCCATCCTACAAATTTTTGTTTGCATAGTTTGAGCCATATACAAATAAAGGCTTTACTACATTCCAGAGGATGGCCATGAAGATGATCAGGGGCTGGAGCACCTCTCCGACGAAGACAGACTGAGAGAGTTGGGGTTGTTCAACCTAGAGAAGACTCCAGAGAGACCTTAGAGCAGCCTTCCAGTACCTCAAGAGGGCCTACAAGAAAGCTGGACATTTCACAAGAGTATGCAGTGATAGGACAAGGGGTAGTGGCTTTAAAGGAGGGGAGATTTAGATTAGAAAGTTCTTCACTGTGAGGGTGGTAAGGCACTGGAACAGTTGCCCAAAGAAGTTGTGGATGCCTCATCACGTGTTCAAGGTCAGGCTGAATGGGGCTGTGAGCAATCTGATCTAGTGGAAGGTGTCTATACCCATGGCAGGGAGGTTGGGACTACATGATCTTTAAGGTCCCTTCCAACCCTTCTATGATTCTATGATATTTTTACTGGTGCTTTGTTGCTAGAATAGAAAAAATGTATTTGGATAAAGTGAGCTTTCATACAGCAAATACATGGAGCTATTACTACACAAATAACTTACAGGTGGGCTCTCCCATACATGCAAACCACAGATGATTTCAGCAGTGTTTGCCTCTCACACTTCCAACTGATTCCTGTATTCAGGCACTTGGTACTGACAATCCTGGCTATCCTGCATACCCTTTTAGTAATCCTCAAGCACCAAAGGGCAGAGGAGTAACCAACTCCTAGCTAATGGTGAACTAGCCTTCTCCTCTGTGTTTCACCATTTGTGGTGCTGTGTTTGATACCCCGCACACCCCTCAGCTGGGTGCAGAGGCACCAGGAGGGCCAGTGGGACCTGTCCCCCCTCTGCTCGCAGGAGGGCTGATGGTGACCCCCTCTGAGGTATGGGGCAGGCAGAGCGGAGGAGAACCACAGGACATTTGTTAAGGCAACCAGCCCTTCATACTCCTGCTGGTTCACAGTTGGGACCCCAAACATGGTCCCATTGCCTCTGAAAAGGGGGCTTGATGCCCCCCCTTCATCATACTCAAAAGGGAACCTCTGGGAATGCACTTTTCTGTCTCCTCTGAGTGGCACAGAGGAAATATCTCAGTTTAGCCCTGTCCTCTCCCACTTTGTTCCCTTGACTCAAATACCCAGCAACTCCCTGTTAAGGTTTAGGAGGCACTTAAAGTGCCTAAAGTGCAAAATTGACAGGGCAAGGTAAAAAAGACGTTGGAAGGACAGGCAGGATTCACTCTGGTGAATCTGGTACCAGCCAGAGAGAGGAGGGAGGGCTGCACTGGGATATCGCTACCGGTATGAAAGCTACACCCACAGCCTTGGCTCACCATTCATCTGCACAATGTTTCCGGCTCACCACGCACTTACACACTGCCCTGTGTTACTTCTCACTCTATGGGAGCTATGTTGTGGAGGATGAGCTGGATGCTGCTGAAGAGCAGTTAAAATAAGAGCATCTCATCAGACAATTTCAGAAGATGCTGGAGGAATAATAAGGCTCTCACGCAGCCCATGCAACAGGTACTCTCTTATTTTCCACCACTGCACTATGGATCCTTCTGGGAGGCAAACCTGTTTGTGTCAAGGCTCCCATCCAAGCTGTTAAGCCCTGGGGGAGCAAGAGGGAAAGGAAATTATTACGGCAGTGCAAAACAGCATATTATAGACAGGACATTGACAATATGTATACACTGCTTCAGCACACAACACGATGGCTCTGAAATGCAGCAGCTTGACTGGCTGATTGTACTTTGGTCTTTTAAATAGTTCAGCTGAGAAATACCACAGCAGTCTGCCTACTGCACAGGCTAATCGCCTGCAAAGAGCCGTGTTAGAGTCATATATTTGCTAACTATATTGCCATTGTCAACAGCCTGTAGTTAGCAATCCATTCTGGGGAGGATAGAACTCACTTTCTTCTCATTTAAAAACAAATCAGACCAATTGAAAGAAAAAATCCAGTCATGGGCCTGAAACCAGTGTCTTTACTCCCAAGGGCAATATATACAAGACAGACGATAAATGCTGTGGAAGGAATAGAGCATTTGCCTGACAAATTTCAACCTGTAGTGAATTTTTATACCCAATTTGAAAGCCTCACAAAAACCCCCGACATTTGCAGTGGAAACTGTGACGTACCCCAAGCATAAGGGAGATGGCACATGCCGCCATACTGCCAGATGCCTTTTCCCTTCCTCTGCTCCATTCATGAACTATTCCACTAATGGGATATAACATCTAACGGACTGTCTCCTACTTTCAAAAGGAGCACCGCTCACACAATACATAGTATTACATATAAGCAGGCACTATAAAAAGAGCTCTGCTTTGAAATCATTTGAGATTGATCTTGCTATGCCCAAATGCTTGACTTTCGCATATCCACAGCACATTCCAGTTCCTGGGGTCTCTAAACTGTCATGCTTGGAGGAACCTTGCAGCAGTTTCTGAAAAATAAACATTTCGAATGGTGGTTTATTTTTTTCCCTTGCCATAGTACAGAAAGGCCTAAACAGCAGCAGCTTGCTTAGCCTGCAGTAAGCTGAACACATGCTCCAAGGCGGAGACAGTGCACGGAAATCTGATGTATTAAACCTGACATGTGAAGGGCAAATATAAATTTGCCAGCCATAATTACTGCTGTGTCACGTGCCGCCCGGTTCAGCGACGTCCCTTCGACCCAGCGGGCTCCTCTGATTCAGTGAAGCTTTCGTCCTCCAAATTTCTGTTCAAACAGGGAAGACAAGTTACTGCTTTTGCAACTGCAGAAGTGTTTGTTTAAATCATCTTTCTGTTGATGCTGCCAGCAGCATGCAGGTGTCTCCTCCCAAAGCTTGACACAGTCCCTTGGATGGGGATGATGGTGGCTGCAGCATTGTGTTGGGATGTGTGTATCAGTAACACAGCCATCACACCCCCGCCCTGAACGCCTGTGGTGGGGAGGTGCTGCCTACGTGGCCCTGAGGGAGCATCTTCTCACCAGCAGCTTCCCAAAAGCCAAACTGGAGGGCTGCTTGGTCCCAGGAAAGTCCTGATGCACGCTCCTCCTCACCTCTCACCCCATCGTGTACCTCTGCTTGCTCAGAATCACTGAATCACACATGGGTTGAGGTTGGGAGGAACCTCTGGAGGTCATCTGGTCCAAGCCCCTTGCTCAACCTGTCAGGTACTCCAGAACATGGCCAGATGGCTTTTGAATATCTCCACGGATGAAGACCCCACAACCTCCCTGGGCAACCCAGGCCACGGCTCAGTCACCCTCACAGTGTAAAAAGTGTTTCCTGACGTTCAGAGGGAACCTCCTGTGTTTCCGTTTGCACCCATTGCCTCTGGTCCTGCCACTGGACACCACTGAAAGGATCCTGGCTTTGACCTCTTTGCACTCTCCCTTCATATATTTCTATACATTGCTGAGATCCTTCAATGCAACTTTGCCAATGCAGCCCAAGGTACCATTAGCCACCTTTGCAGCAAGGGCACGTTGCCAGCTCACATTCAACTTGGTAATCACCAGGAGATCTCAGGTCTTTCCTGCTGAGCTGCTTTCCATTGGGTGGCCCCCAGCATGTACTGGTGCCTGGGACTGTTTCTCCCCAGGTGCAGGACTGCAGGACTTTGCACTTCCTCTTCTTGAACTTCCTGAGGTCCCTGTCTGTCTGTTTTCCCCTCATGTTGACGTCCTTCTGGATGGCAGCATGACCCTCTGATGTATCAGCCGCTCCTGCCAGTTCCAGGTAATCTGCAAACTTGCTGAGGGTACACTCTGCCCCATCATCCAGGACATCAATGAAGACACTGGACTAATCCCAGTACTGACCCCTGGGCTACACCACTAGTCACTGGCCTCCAACTAGATGTTGTGCCACCGATCACCACCCGCTGGGCTCGGCCATTCAGCCAGTTTCCAATCCACCTCACTGTCTGCACATCCAGCCCACACATCAGCAGCTTGTCTGTGAGGATCTTATGGGAGACAGTGTCAAAGGCCTTCCTCAAGTCAGGGTAGACAATATCTGCTGCTCTCCTCTCATCTACCAGTCTTGCTTCTCATACAGTAGGACAGCTTCCCATAGGGGTGTCCTGATTTCGACTGGGATAGAGCTAATTTTTATTTTTTCCTTCTTAGTAGCTAGAATAGTTCTGTGTTTTGGATTCAGCATGGGATTTGATATGGGAAGAATGTTGATAATGCACTGAAGTTTTCAGTTGTTGCTAAGAAATCAAGGACTTTTCAACTTCCCATGTCCTGCTAGCGTGCAAGTACACAAGAACCTGTGAGGGAGCGTAGCCAGAGCAACGGACCCAAACTGGGCAATGGAATATTCCATATCATATAACATCATGCTCAGTATATAGATATGGGTTGATTGGGAAGCTCACTCTGGCTTCTGGGATCATGGTTTCAGGATCCTCTCTTCCTTGGGACTGTTAGCTGGGAAAGGGCTGGGCATGGGTCAGCGAGTGGTAAGCAATCAAATGTGCGTTATTCATTTGTATTTTCTATTATTACTATTATTATAATTATTCTTTTAATTATATTTTAAGTATTAACATTGTTTTTATCTTGACCTACGAGTCTCCTTACCCTTACTTCTCCAACTCTTTCCCCCATTCCTCAGGGATAGGGGAGGGTGAGCAAGCGGCTGCATGGTGTTTGGTTGCTGGTCGGGTTTAAACTATGGAAGAAGGCAAATTGGCAGTGGGTCAAGAGTCTAAGAAAGTCTAAATTAAAATGAATCAGGGAAAAACTGGACTTACTCTAGGGATCTCTCTTGCATCAGAACTCCTGAGATTTACTATACCTTGACCTCCACGGTTTTCACACGTGTTGTGCACCCACGTGTTTACTTTTGGAGTGAAATCGTAGGAAGAATGCAGACTCACGCTAGAATTAAAAGACTTCTTAGGCTTGAAAAGTAAAGTGCATGATTTTCCTATGGGAAAAAAATATTTTAAACAATTTCTCCTGTCATTAAATATCTCATTTAACTGATTATTTAGTATCATTTTCAATCAAAACATTATATTCGCCAGCAAAGCAAAGAAAAATGAGCTGTTTTGAGAACACAGAGCTAAACAAAACAAACAAAAGAGATGTTACTTTACAGTCAATTTTAAAAACCATGCATTTTGTTTTCCCAGCAATCGATACACCAATGATAACAAGAGGAAAAGGATACCAATTAAATGTAATTGCCAACCCTGCTTCCCCCAAAACCCGAAACATAAAGCACTCAGTGTCAGTCTGATAAAATATTTGCTCCTTTCCCAGTCAAGCGCTTTATTAAATACTCCTTAAAACATCTCAGTTCTTACAAAGGATTTCCAAGTTTGATGTCAGTGAAACAACTTCAAAGCCTCATTAGTTCCCTGGCAGAGGTTTGTTCTCTTCCCAGAGACACTCGGCTCGCTATTTTGTCCTGACCCTCTCCACTGATCCCAGGGTCAGATATTTTTACTACATTCGTTTGATCTTTTCCGACATCCAGATGAGAATTGGTATCAGTGTGGCAAAGGCTGCCATCCATTGCCTGTCTCTTATTGCTTAGATGAATCTCTCACTCCTGGTTATGAGGGACAGGGATCCCTCACAGACCAGTTACCAAGTTTTAGCCAACAGGTTAGTGAGATAAAGTTAAAAATCAGGTTTTAAACTGCTACAGCACTTTTGCAGGCAAAACATCTAACTTTTCCCCATTACACCAACATGGTTTCAACAGCTTTGGCTGTCTTCCAACCAGTCACACAATGAAAGCATGCCAGAGTACCTCTTGAGGGGTAAACCAGCTTCACCAGCTCAAAACTCATAAACAAAGAGAGGTGCCACCAGCACCGCACATGTCCCGAGAGCCCCAGCCCCTCAGACATGCTGCAAACCCTTTCCCATCCCCTCCTTATAGCACACCAGTGCCAGTTAAAAACCACTTTTCCTTGATGCAGACAAGGCCAGTATAGGGCTAACCTCAGCACTGCTGAGGGAATTGCCCTTAAGCTTGTCTTGCTTGCTAGACTTTCTTGAGACAGAAAGGAACTAAAAATAGAAACCAGTTTTATTGTATTTTAAAGCCATGGAGGTTAGAATAACAAATCCCGATGCTTCTGTAACTCATTTTAAAGCAACTGAAAGTTTTCACACAACTCTCATCATCCTAATATAGTCTGGCTTAAATAAATGTGAGAAGAAAAGCAAAACTAAGTAAAAACCTGAATCTTCCAGCTCACAGATCCTTTCTGGTGAGGTACAAATGCTCCTGTCTCAGACCACAGGTAAGGACATGGAGGTGATAAACCACATGCACGTGTGCCACCCAGCTTGCCACTGTGCCCCTAAGGTGCAAAACCCTTCTCCTGCCTATAGCTCTGACAGCTCTCAGTGGCACAGATGACACAATTTAGAGATGGGCCAAAGAGATAAGAACCAAAAATAGACTTATCAGCTTCTCTTTTCTTGTGGGACAGCATCTCACCTGGGAGCACAGGCAGATACGAAGGTGCAGGAGTATCAGGATGCTGCTCGGGGAGCAAAAGGGTGGAGAAGCCTTCCCTCCCATGGTGCAAAATGTTGATATTTAATACTGCATCCTTCTCCACTGGCATGAGTAACCAAATGCTCCTTCAGCTTGCCATATCAAGATCAAGTTTTATGTTCATAGCTTCAGATTTATTAGACTGACATTCCCTCTCCTCCACCCCTTCACTTTGATAAACTAAGCCCAACATTTCATCAGCTACATGACGGTGCTAATCCTCAGCAGATTTCAAACTTGCCCTACTCTTGCACCAGCTTATTTAAAAATGTGTGGATGGGAAAACTTTCAAGCAGAAATAGCCCCTTATTTTCATCCTTGCAAAATTTGTAAGCAGCTGCAAGGATGTTGTTTAAAAGAGACAGAAAAATGTAGGACTCCTGTGATGCGAGGAAAACTGCAGCATTTTTTCTTTGAATTTTGCATCTTTTTACACACTCACTTTCACCCTAGTGTCTGTACCATTTCCTGGTCTGACTTTGACAGGCAGAGAAATGACCCCTCTGTCGTGCCGTGATGCATAAGATGTCAGCCTTCTGACTGGATTCAAGCTAACACCAGCATGAGATGCAGCATTACAGTGCTGATGGATATAACAAGAAGATCTCACAACTTTTCGATGTGTTTTCACCCTCAAAGCCTAATTTAGCCCTCCTAGAAGACCCTGTACTGAACTGTGAAATACAGATGCTTCTGACTGCAAATAATACGCAAGTAACAGAAAATATGGAATATCTGTCCTGTTGCACCTCGGTGCCACTGAGGTTACTGCTATTCAGGCAACTGGTCCAGATCACCTGTAACACCTACAAGTGCCCTGCATGCACATGCATACCTGCAAGTACTTCTCTAGTGCCTTCTGCCTCATCTGTTTGACTGTGAGGCCTTCTGGGCAGCAATCGTTTTGTTGGCACATGATTAGCACAAAGCCCAGACCTCAGCTTGGATTTCAGTTACCGCTGCAATCCAGATTGTCCATCATTTGTGGGGATGGGTGGGCACACACACACACTCACGGAGGTGGCACGGGGCTGCCTTCCCTCTCATTCTAGCTGCTGGCCACTACCTGTGGTTGTGTTCCTTCAGTGTGCCTTTTACTTCCATTTCATCAAGGTCTACCATGTTTTTCTGCTTCTGGACCATTTAGAGTCTGCCTAAGTGTGACTGTTAATGTCCAAATTTTACTAATTTGATGCTATATGAACAGCGACCTTCCAGACAGTTCCAATGACTATTCTCCAGCCGGGTATCCTGGCTCCGACTGACACACTGCTCATACTGCACAGAGGTGAGACTACTCCAAACTGTGCTCAGACCACACAAAAAAGTAATATTGATCTTTGTCATCGGGTATTAAGACCACTCAAAAGAAAAGAGTTATATCTCAGGAAATGCAGGCAGGGCAACCAGCACTCTAAAAATAGCGTTGCTACTGTAGGTAAAAGTAAATATTATTTTCCTGATACTGTGAACTAGTCAACATGAACATATTTCGCAGACATGTATTGCAAGAGGAAGCAAGGTCGGTCCTGCCCATACTTTTCCATCAAACCTTTGGAGAGTACATACATCAAGATGAATGCAGTATACCGAATTTTGTTATTATCACCTCCCCTATCTTAATGATGGTTGCGTGGTTCCAGAAGAGGAGTGTGCTGCCATAGGATATAGAGCCCCTGACATATTTACTGCAGCATTTTTCACCAGCAATTTCCGCTGCGATGTGTGCTATTACGTGTTCAGAAAAACTTAGAGAAACTGCAGGATGCAGAACAACAATTACATCTTTCCCAGATGAGACTACTACGTTAATGGATCGGCGTCATCCATCACCATAGATCGTAAGTCCTCTGGGGAACGTCACCAGGCCACTCCAATAAATCTGACGGGGAGATTTTATATTCAGCTGTTCAGCTCAGCCTTAGGAAGCAGTTTAGCAACACACTCCACAGCATGACTACGGCTCAGCTCTCCTGGTGAAGTGATGTTGCTCTATGGCCATGAAGCTCTAGATGTAGGAGATCCTTGCATGCCAGTGTGGAAGGGCATATAGGACTGCAGCCTGACATTAATTCCTCACACAGTCTGTTCTTCAAAGGACTGAATTTCAGTACGCAGATCACAGACTGTGAAGGAAGAAAGCTGACTGCGCAGCTTCATTCCTCTACCAACAACAACAAAGCAAAGAAAATAAAAAATAAAGGAGAACAAAACTAACAGACAAAAAAAACCCCACCTGCCAACAGTCCGGTGCAGCTCTGAAGTAAATTTTTTTGCTGTCGATCTTCTTGATTCTTCAGGCCACCTCAGCAGACAGAGCAGACTGTCTGCCATGAAAATGTAAGGTGATGCTCTATTAGGGAAGTGCATACTTCTCACAGGCTCTTCCTTCAGGAAAGCCAAACAAATAACCCACAAATAAAAACCTCCACGGCTGTACCATGTCCTAATTTATCCTTGTAATAACAGGAGAACAGGACCTGAGGCTGTCTCTCCTCATCTCCTGTGCTAATGCAAATGCAGGAGCAGTGTAAGAGCAGGCGGAGGGGAAGGTCAGCCTCATCGGAGCCCTTTTGGGAGGCAGCTCCAACTGAGGGGATCCGAGGGCACTTTTGTCTCTCCTGCTTTGTGTATATTCTGTTTCAGGCAACAATATATTTTCCTGACATGCCGTTCATGTAGCTGGAGCTAAGCATTTCCTCATACAGTACTGGGGGTGGGGATCTGCCACGGCATTGCTGCTCCCAGGCTTAACCATTTTGAGTCCTCTCGTCCCTTAGGCACTAGCTTTCACCACCCACCCCGCCCCACGCCTGCCCCAGTGCAAGCCTTCTGACTCACCTCGGGTACCCAATGCAAGGGCATCAACCCCAATGTCTGTTCCCACCAGGATGGGTGTACCACCAGATGTGCCCCCCAAAATGGGGACAGCCTTGGGGTGTCACCTGTGTCCGTCCAACACTCCCCATCCCCACGTGCCAGCCCTGAAGTTCCTCCTTCTCACGGTGGCTGACCCCCTCCCACTGTCTCAGTACATGGGTGCACCAGGTTTGGCCAGAGGAGCAGGGATGGAGACCGAGGGCTTGAACAACTGCAGCTCCTGTGGCAGTGAGTACCTAATGGTAACCAGAAGGGAGCACAACAGAGCTTGGGAGATTAGCAAAACAAGAAGAAAGTAGTTTTAACTACATAATCATTTCAGGGAATACAAACTGCCTATAGCCTGTATAAGTCGTGAGAAACAGCACACGCTCGTCTTGCCTCAGGCAAATCCATATGTTGGTAGACAAGCTCAGCTACAAAAATTATACCCTTTTTTGCAGATAGAAACAGCAAGAGCACCCAAGAAGTACAAAATAGTATTTTCTTGGCAGGGTGTTAGAGAAAACAACCATGTTCATTTAAGAGCTTGCTGTTGGCAAAGGGGGAGAGTGGATGCCCCCAGCCCTTGCCTCCTGCAAAAGCTCTCCACCATCCCTCCAGTGGGGTGGTCAGCATCAGATTTCTGCACTTGCTCCTGCCCAGGGGGCTAAGCCGTTGCTGGATGGAGGGTCTACTGCACCTTTCAGCTCCTCCTACATGCAAAATGTGGGTCTGCCCCACACCACCCCAAGAAACTCCATGGCTCCAGCTGGGCTGTCCTGCCCAGGCACCCCATGTACAAGCATGGGCAGTCTGCAAGGTGCCAAAGCAGTGGGTGCCACTGGGCTCCTGGGAGACAATGCTGGCCAGCCTTTGCCCAGGATGGTGGCTGAGGGAAATAAGAGGAATCTGCAGTACAAGAGGCACAGCAGGAACAAGCCACACTGAAACAGGGATTGCAAAAGAAGCCCAGAGAGGTAAGGTGGCAACCAAGAAAAACTTCCGTTTTTACCATGTGTTGATGGATGTGCTCACACACCAAACCACTGGCCAAGCTGTGTGAACATCTGAATGGCATAAAGCAAACCAGAGGAGACAGTTGTACCCTGGTGAGCACAAAACCTTTGTGACCCAAACCGAATCTTTCCCAGAAAGGTGTTGTGATCCATAGTTTGAGAAACCAAGCAGACATCTGCTGGCCATGGCTGCACCAGGAAGAGTGGCCACCAAGGCAAGCATGAGTGACCACAAACCAGGAGACAAGCTCTCTGCCAAGATATGCTCCATGCTGAGAGGATGCCAGAGCCCCCCAAAACTCAGCATTCACAATTTTTGCAATGGCCATGCGCCAACGACCAACCTGCATTTCCTTGGCTGCCTCACAGAACTGAAAGAGCCATCTCCACATGGTGCACCTCCCAGAAAACACTTCATGCTGGTTAACTCCCGTAATCTCGAGGGCTGGCAGCCAGCTGCTGGTTGCTGGGTGCAGCACTTGCCTCTGTTTAGGCAAGGGCCCTTGGTGGGATCCCACTGGCAAAGTCAGTGCCAGCACTTGTGGTTTCACAGGGTACCTGGCTGTGGGGAGCAGGTCCCAGCACACACCCATCTTGCCACACTCAGGTGTCCTCCACATCCAGTGGAAAGGGTCCTGCAGCATGCTACAAAAGCATGAAAAATCAATAGACTGTACTGCCTTTTTGTCTGACATTAGCAATTTTATATAATTTTAATGCTAACCAGAGTAAGCAGGAGAGCATGCTGCTACCAAAATTTAATTAAAGGGGGGATAGATCTTCGAAGATCCCAGAGTTACCCAGTAAGATGAACATCTGGTGATCTCTGCCCTGTCCTTACAGTGATTAAGGATGATTTGGTCCTCATTTTCAGTTTAAGATCTTGTCAGGACCCAGCCACCAGTGTGGGCTGGCAGAGGCCAAGGGGTGGGAAGAGGTACAGACCAGGGGCAGTGGGTGCCTACTGTGATGGTGGCACCAAAGCCACTGACCTGGCAGCTGCAGCAGCACTGGGCACAGTGTTGTGGGGTGCTGGCAAGGGGGAGCGGGAGGCTGGCTGTTTGGGTTTAGCTGTCTAAACAGGCACTGACGGACTGATCCTTTTGCATCTTGGGCGGTAATTAAAGCTTGTTTATTATCTGATTGTTCCCAATAGCATATATTTCTTCTTTGTGAAAACACAGTAGACGCTGATGTCTAAAAAAACCTGCAAAACCAAGAAGAATGGAAAGGTCCATGTTTGAGCAAGTTATGGGGTGCAAGGGATACCCTACAGCCCACCCCACCAGTGCCCAGCTCTCCCCATCCAGCAGCCACAGGTGCACGCATCTGCTCAGTGCCAGGCTGAGCAGTGAGCTCCATCCATTTCTTCCACACTGGTTATGGCTTGGGCAACAGTTACCAAGAAGAGAAGTTCTGGCTGAAGCATTGGCCCTCGGAGCAGAGGTAGCTATGTGTAATCAGAACTTAACGAGGTAGCTGGAGTGAGTGTGATCTAGTGGCAAAGTCGTTACCAGAGCATCCCGGGCAGTGCTCATACCCACAAAGACACAGAAAATGCACATCTGGAATAACTTGCAGCATCCAATTAACCACAGTTTTGGGGCCCTAGAAAGGGTATACCTAAATATAGTTAAACAATACCCTTTGGCAATATCTGCATCCTTGATACAGTCAGTGGAGAAGGATGGGTGTCTCCTCCAGGCCTTGGCTTTAGGTGGGCCATAGGCACCAAGCAGGTTTGGCTGGGACTAGAGTCCAAGCTTTACATTAAAAAGCCACCAAAGCTGCAAACTCAGCCACTGAGGAGAACAGAAATGCAACCTTCTCCTGGTTTGCCTATATGCTCCCAAAAGGCCTTGTTATGCTGCAAAAGGACATACAAAAAAAAAAAAAAAAAACCAAACCACTTTTTTTCAGAGGTTTCTTTGTAACTTTCAAGCCTCTGACTCTGAACTAAGTAACACGATATGTACATGTAAGCTAAAAAAAATAAATTTGTCTATGAATCTACTTTTAATGATATGATGCTAGCTGCTACCCTTGTAAATGTATAGAATTATTTTAGTCTTTCTCTTGCTGCATCTTACAAAGGCAACACACTGTAGTTTCAGTAGTTGCATTTTTAAATGTGTTTATCTGGGTCACTGCTACTTAGAGCATAAGAAGATTTAGTGAAGCCAGTTTAGCATCAGTCTAGTGCAAAGGAAAAAACTCTCTAATTAAAACCAAAAGAATTATACTGTTTGGAGGGTAAAATTCTCAACATTATCAAGTTAAAGTCTTTTAACTGATTCAATAATAGACCTCTGGGCAATTTCATTCAAAAGGCACTTGGTGTTTGGGGGTTTTTTTGGCTCGTCACTAATTATTTCATTTAATTGGCAATTTCAGGTATAGAAAAGAGGACCAAGAGCATTACAACATCAGGATTTCCTTTAATAATATGATATAAAATCACGAATGACGAAAGAACGTAATTCCTGATCATGGCAATCCATCTGATGCACATGGAGCACTGCTGGTGTGCGTGCCACCTTGCCCTGAGAGGCCACACTTCTTTGCCATGTAGTGACCGTGATGGGAAATGGGGGAGAAAGCAACCTGTTTCGATGGCACTGCTCCCAGATCCTTCCACTAAAATACAAATAATCTCCGGACAGACAAAAGCAGGGGGGGACATTCAGAGGCCAGGAGAGGCACCTAATGTAGTGTCTGTGTGTTTCCAGTGGTCCCAGCTTTCCACCGTCTTGGAAAATTCCAGGAGAAAGGAAGATGTTGTTCAGGAAAGGTGAAGCTGCCACTCACACAGGAAATTATGTGGGAGGCTGAACAGCCACCATAAGATGAAAGTCTGAGCATGCTCGTGTGATGAGAAAACAATATCCCTCGGCATCATGCTGCCCGTCGGGTGACAGGAAAGTGACTCAGAAGACAAGCGCACTTCAAAGGTTCGTGGAATACTAGTTTATTTTAGCTGAAGCCCGTCTGCAGCAGAGCAGAGAGGCCTGCAAGCAGAAAGCATCCGCTCTGCATCCTGCAGCCGTGGCTGGAGCAGTTCAGCCCCCAGGAACAAAAGCCTTCCTCCTCTTTTCCCTTTCTTCTGGTCGATGGAGGAGGGCAGGGAGGGAAATAGCTGTTGTTACCACTGCCGAACCACGGCCAGCAGAGGCCTGATGCCACAGTGGAGCAGGATGAGATGCTCGGTGACCGCCCCGGTGAGCCCCACGGTCTCTATGACAGAAAGCTCAACTGTCCATCCATCAGTAGGCTATCGGGGTGACAGAAACATTAGGTTACAGCAGCCACATCTCTGTGATCCACAGTTAATTATTCCCCATATCCAAACAGCAGCAACACAGGGAGGAAAGGGATGAGCATGTAGTTGGTAGTTTGAATCTGTTATCGACTGGATGCTAACAGAGGGAAATAACTAACTATAAAATATTTCCTGTGTGAGAAACAGGGAGGAAGGATGATAGATTTTCTTCAGATTATTGGGGGCAAGAAAAGAAATATCATAAATTCTGAAAGCCCCAAAGTTTTTTTCAAACATGTCAGATTTTTTTTCCAGGTTTTTTGGGGTTGCTTTTTTGCTTTTTTTTTTTTTTTTTTCCCCAGTTCCCTCAATCTATTCCCTGCTGACAGACAGCACATGAGCTATTCAATGGATATGGTGATCTACAGCTTTGGTCCTTGAGGTTCTGATTTGATTGCAAGAAAACAGCTTCCGGCACTCCCAGACTTGCTCCAGCAGAAGTTGTCTCCCAGTCAGTAGGGCTGGCTACAGATCAAGACTCTGAAGGAGTAAAATGCTCAGTATCTGGCCCCTTAGTTAGAGAGGCTTTATTTTATCATACTGTTTTTAGAGATTTATCACTTCCTTTACCTTCCTCCATACGGACAGTGAAGAAAATCTGTTTTAAACGTGCGACAGGCACGGTTTCCATCAAAGAGTAAATTTGGGGGATAAATAAAGAAAAAATGAGCTATTTTTAAGCCAGAGATGATCACCATGCTGATGAGTGAGCACAAGTGTCTGAACACCAGTGTTGCTGAGCATATTTACAAGATCAGGTTGCCACGTCATTCTTTAGATGATCTGAGATCACTGGAACCCCTTTCCTTAAAAATGCGGCTACAAGTAGTATTTAAATGTCAGTTTGGGGTTTGTGCACATAGGTATGACTGCTTTCTCCTCAGGCACCTTGGAAGTCTGCTGCTGGTCCTTAGGGAAAAATGCATTTTGCCCTAATACTAGGTTCCACAGGTTGTGAAACTCTGCATTCAACTTGGTAGGACTGTGGTGCAACAGCTTCAGAGAGATGTACTGGATCAATGCCAGTAATGCAGATACTTCTTCAAGTAGGTCAGACACCAATCCTGCAGAGACCTAGAGCATGACCCAAAAAACGGAAGCAAGGGGCAAAAAGAGAGGGAAGGAGGGTAGGATGCAAAGCTCCTGACATCTGTGTCGCAGAACTACAAGGACCTCTGGGTTGTCTCCAGATCAAAGGACCGCTTGATAGCAGTCACCAAACACCTTCTAGAGGAACTCTACCATTCATCTCATTCTTCTCATTCATCTCATTCTTCACATCACATCTTCCTAAGAGAGGCCACTATGTTGACGTGCTTCATAATTTATTCCCATGTGTAGCTGCAATGGAAGGAAGTGGTAGCACATGGAGACCTGGCACTGGCAGAGAGATTGGGGGATCCAGTTCTGGGGACATACATGGTGCTGCTGAGAAAACTGGAGATAGTGCAGGGTACAAGGAACAGAGAGTTCTGGGCATTTGAAGAAAATAACCAGAAAAAAAGATATGTATGACTGCCGTACGGAAGATGAAGAGGGGAATGACGGAGAAGAACCTATAGCTGCTGACACAAGGGATAAGATGAATGAAGTTGCAGAGAACACCTGAAGTAGAGGGGGTGAAAAACAGAGTTTGTTATGGAAGATACAGAAAACAGTAACAAATAAAGAGCTGCTGTGCAGTGCCCTTAGCTTGCAAATATAAGACTTGTTGAGGGATGTCTACTGTCTTTCTAAAATTGTTGCCAAAGATGAATGAAAAATTCTTCCGACCACAACGGAGGAAGTGATCTATCTCCATAACTTTGAAAACTGGAGAAGAATTGGGGTGTCTTGATCCTACCGCAGAAAGTCAGGTTATGAAAACAGGTGTTCTTGGGCAGACCCATGCTCTCATTTATAGACCCCCGTGGGCTCCCCACAGTCTGAGTGTAAAGGTGTGATCTGGATTGAAGGCCTGAAGGAAGTGACCAGCGCACCTCCACAGTATGATCTGCAAAACTGTTCTCAGCTAAAATTGCAGGAGCTTGTGTGGAGTGAAAATATATTGAGGACAATGTTTAAGGCTCTTTAAGAAAAATACTCTACATTCTGTCTGCAGTTGCTCCCATGTACAAAATCCCTTGCACTATGTCTTTTAGAAAGAAAGAATATTGCACTGAAGGCATTCTTAAGCAATAGCATATCTTGAGATGACTGAAAACCAACTTTAAATGCATGTTGTCATTTACTAAGCCATTAAGAAATTTCTTATCATTGCCTTGAATCCACAAATTCCTGTGGTCTGCTTAGACCTACTTTGTGTTTCAAATTCTCAAATCAGCACAACAGATGCTTAGAAAATGTGAGTTACACTGCAGCCTTAAACACCAAGGAGAACATCCCAAGCTTTAAACCAAAAGGTTACTGTGATTTAACAGATGGCCTTCAATCTGAGAAATAAAGTAACTGAAGTAAATAAAATGGAGTCTGAAGAACAAACAAAATATATTCTCAGGCCCAAATGTAAAAGAACCTGAAAAGGCAAAGAGGACTCAATACAGATTTTCAATTTTATTACTTTGATTTCATAAAATTCTTTGGATAGTGTTGCTTGCTCAGTACAACCATAGAAATTGTAATGGCAAATACTGTACTGTGATTTATGGATTGAAAGGTTGTCTGATTTCATTATGCTGGTAAATATAACAGTGGAGACACCTTCTCTTGGAAAGCTATTTCTAAATTGCCACATCAATATCCAGATAATCAAAATTGATATTTACCTTCTACAAGAACAGCATGTGTGTGTATATGTCCATGTGTGTGCACACACGTACACACACACTTATATTCTTAATATTTCTCCATTTTTCAGATCGCAGAAATACATGATACAGGAACTGCTGCTTTATCCCAAACCAAGACCCATGCAGTTGCAAGGTGCCCAGCCCTTCATGTAGGACATTTCTATTAATTGTACCCTCTCTCTCGACAAAATAAAATCAAGCAGAAGTACCCAGCAGAGGTTCAGTTCAACTATTTGTTATTCCAGACCTATGAAGGCGTAACTTTACCTTCAGTTTACAATGACATAATTGATGGATAAATCACTGAAGCCCTAAAACAAGCAGTCCAACACTTATGTTAACTCTATTTATATTTTTCAGTCAGAGTAGAACCTGGTCAATAATTTTTTAACTAAACCTTGCTTTTCACCCATGGTTTTCCAACAGAAGTACAAAGCAGCATTTTAAGGCAGATTTCTGGCAGTTACCAGAGCCCACATGCCACCACCTACAGCATCCACAGGGCAGAAGGCTGACAGGGAAGCAAAGAATGCGAGACAGCACCAGCAAAGGAGAGAGAGGCAGAAGCGAGGAGGCAACGTGGCCAGAGAGGGACAAGGATGTCCCTCTGAAAGGTGGAGCTCGGTGTCCCTGCTGACCCCCCTTGCACACCTTGTGCCCATGCATCCCTCCCAGCCATCCACGAAAGTCCTGCCCTGGTCTTTCTTCCCTTCTTCCCCGTAACACTGAGGTGACCAGCTCAGGGGGTCAAGAGAGTCAAAGTCCCACAGCAGGCATGGCACAGGCTCAGCAGTGCTGAGGGAGCTGAGAGCAACGGGGACAGCCTTCTGGCATGCAGAGCCACAAAGCCAGTGGGTGCTGCAGCCCTGGCTGCCCACAGCACTCCTCCATGGCACAGACTCGGTGCTGGGCTGGCCTGCGAGCCGTGCCTCTGCAGCATGTCCTCCCACAGCTGTCTTGCACAACCCACGTACCCCGGCCCTTGGGGCAGTGAGCCTCCGGGGAGACTTCTGAAAAGGGTCGGTATTATGTAGACAGCAGCAGAAGCTCCAAGGACATGCACCCATCCTCTGCAGCAGGAGAAAGAGCGAGGGCACGTCTAGCCGT
Source organism: Athene cunicularia (assembly GCF_003259725.1). Taxonomy (NCBI): domain Eukaryota; kingdom Metazoa; phylum Chordata; class Aves; order Strigiformes; family Strigidae; genus Athene; species Athene cunicularia. Next base: position 81,968,137 of record NW_020799091.1, on the reverse strand, counting down.
GATAAATAAATGAGGCCACATCCCCATTTCTGCATGCCGCTGCGGGAGCCCACAGGGTGATCCTTTGCCTTGTCCCCCTCGATCACTGTCACGAGGAACAACAGCCAGCTCTTATCAGTAGAGACATCTCTGGGAAGGAGTGACTTGAGGACACAGTGTCCTTCCCTGGTCCCTTGAACCCCTAAGACAATTTACAATGTTGTCACTCGTGCATACTCCCTCCTCATCTGCACAGTTCTTGCCTCCAAATTTAACATATTGATTTCCAAATAAATGTCCTTTGGAACTCTTACAAGGCCTTGATGATAAGCCATTTTACTGATATTCTGGTTCACTTTTCAAAATATTTGCAGGTTATAGCATAAATAGTATTTGCTTTTATCCCTTCTTTGGGAGATAACAGTTCAGTAACTTACATTACTCAGATGAAAATTTATTGGTTAGTATTGGGGAAAGCAGATCCTTTCCAAAATTAGCCTTTGACTCAGTTAGCCTTCCATAAACAAGCAATGATTTTTAAAAAATTCTCAGCAGATAAGAAATGTATGCAGTCCCAGCATCAACTTGCACGAATGTTAGAAGGTGTAAGGATAACAAAGCTACATCATCCATATTTTACAGCATAAAGACCAGGGATGAAAAGCTACAGAAAACTTCCCTAATGAAATGTCAAAGCCAACTAGCTTCACTACAGCTAATCCGCAAATCTTGATGATGGTGCAGATTACCCAGCCTGCTAAACTGGCAAGCGCCCAAGGAAGCTCATCTCCCAGGGATTACACCTCCATTTAGGCTTGCCTTCCTCTGTATTATTTGGAAGAGCCCTGGAGGAAACAAGTTTCAGCTCATCTATTTCCATCTCGGGGCTTTCAGCACACTACCCAGTCTTAGAGCATCAAGCAACAACAGCACATATACACACACACAGAGACGGAGTCCCAAATATTGACATTACTGTGCAATAGGCCAGTCACCCGCAGATACCAGGCAGAAAGCTGCTGACAAATGCTGCACTATAAACGTCCTCAGAACCTTAAGGTTTGGCAAAGAAATCCCCTGTTCTCCATCTACACTGCCCTGACACTTGGATCCAAAACATGCCCGAAATGAGAGATTATTTTTTTCTCACACTGGCTATCTATAGAAGATCCTTTTTATAAGTCTCTGTTGTGCAGCTCCTGAATGTCAGGCCCAGCAAATCAAAACATTTTATTGTAATTTCATATTGTTTACTTTTGCAAGGCAGGATCTTGGCAGAGACAAGCGTTTCCTCCAGGGACAAGGAGGATGGGGCTGGGAGCGGGGGGAGGACGGAGAGATGGAAGGAAGCATTTTAATGCAGACTTCCTCATTGTCTGCTTTAATAGGGACCCTGGCTGAAATACAAAGGAAGAGGTAGCTAAAAAGACCTCTGCTACAAATTTAGAGGCGCCAGAGAATGGGTGTGAGGATGCACCAGGGCCAGCCTATGCAGGCAGAGACGACAGATCAGGGATGCGGCATGGCAGCAGGAAAACGCCGGCAGCCCTTACCACCACCCCTGGCTCACCGGCCACTGTCTCCTCAGCGGGATCAGAGAAGGTCCAGAGATCCTGTCCGGGCAGGCGCAGACTGAAGGGCCGCGGCTAAGAAGGCGCAGGGAAGGACAGCGTCCCCACTGCTGCTGCCACCGTGCTCCCACAGGCCCTTGCAGAGCCAGCATGTCCCCCCAACCTGGTGACTCTCCTGGCTCCTTTCCCAGACCCTCCTCCTCCCTCCCCAGCCCCAAACTGTGGGCACGTTGCCCTTTGAGCAGGATGGTACCACGAAAGCATTTCTTGCCCCATCAGGACTCTCCCCCTCTTCCAAGAAAGAGAGGAGGAAGAGGTTCCTCGCACCCTGCCAGCCAGGGACACTGGAAAGCACCAGTGATCCCACCACAGGCATCTATTTTTCAAAGCATGTTTCCAGGGAGATTTGACTCACAATGTTCAAATGTTGGGGTGAGCAATATTTAAGCTGGTGAGAGCATTTAAGAGCTCCAGGTTGGGAAAATAAGGCATTTGCAACACACCACATTCACGCCCCTCACACGTGTATGGTTTCACTTTGAGCTTGCTGCTGAAGCCACAGTCTGAGGAGGAGCCTGCAGGAGACAGATGATGCCAGGAGAGCAGTATGGCCAAAAGGGATTTTATTGCCTTTGTTTTACCCCCAACTGTCCATATCAGAGACCCAGACCTTCTTTAATCCCAACTTCCTTGGGCTGCTTTGTACAAGACAAAGTCCTGGGGCCAGACACGTGGAAGAAGCATGATGCCTTGAAGTCAGGACTTGCCCTATCTCCAGGACTGCCCGTGGTCACAGGCAGGCGGGCAGAGACAGGGAACACCCCCTGCTCCCACCACTGCCCTGCCCAGCAAACCTCGGCAGGGCCAAGCTGCTGGCTCTCTGCTGGGCACAGCAGATCTCCCTGCCCTTCGGCATCGTCTTTCTCCTCAGCCTTCGTTTGGATAGAGAAAGTGGTTCACAAAGGCCTTTGCACAAACTCCCCCCAACAACCACCACCTTACTACGTAAAATGATTCACTGGTGTTTAAAAATCCCACAAACAGGAGCCCTCACTGCCTTTATGACCGACTTCCCACGAAGGCACTGAGGCCAGCAATCGCTAATGCTCTGTCTGGCATCAACTCCCCGTGAATATCTCTCAGCAATAACAACTGATAGCAGAGCTCGGAGCCTACACATCATCCTCCTGTTTGTACATAAATTCCCTTTAAAAGGATTTCGGCATCCTCACGCTGCTTCTTCCCAAGCGTTCAGGCTCTTAAAGCCAAGTCAGACAGACAGAATGGTGCCACACAACTACAAACAACACGGGACAATTTTTATTACAATACACAACACTATTATTTCTAAAAGGACTGACACTAATATGCAGCATGTAAAAATACACATTCATCATAAAGAGGTTAGGTACTAATTCCTGCAGCTTAATTTTTTCTTAAGGGCACCAGCCCATTTTTCAATTAAGGCAGGATAATATTATTAATCATAAAAAATTGCTGATGTGTAAAATTGTTTCCTTTCTAGCTAGCACTGGCTAAGAAACATCAGACACGCTGCCTCTGAATTAGTCTAACTTAGTGGCAGTATGGAAGCTGTATCATCCTTTTTGGTGAGGGCTCACGCTGCTCCCAGCCTTGGCTGTGGGGAAAGGCACATCCCTCTGGGAAGTGCACAGACCCACATCTCTGCCGCGCGGGGTGCACGCTGGCAGCAAGGAACCTATGGATACAGATACCCATGGAAAAGCAAACAGCGTCCACCATGGGGTAAAACAGCCAGCAATGCCAGAAGCGTGTTTTAATGGTCTCTGTTGCCTGAGCATTTCCAGGGCACCGTGTTTCAGCACCCCCTGAAGAGAGAGATGGGGTTTCTGATCTCTTCCTCAATTTTTAGTGCTAAATTTGGCACTACAGAACTCTGGTTAAGTTGTCAGTACTTTCTCTTTGATTTTTCCCCCCCCTTTCTCTGTTGTTGAATGGGTTTGCCTAATCCCTGCCAAAATCACTGGGCACCTTGCCTTCAGACCGGGCCACCAAAAGCAGCTTGAAGGAAAGAGATGAATTAAAAGAACAACCCAAACCCTACAGAATAGTAAGTTAGGAAGACCAAAACCTCTCCTTGCCCTGTAGAAAGCAAGGGAGACACCTGGGCTCTGGCTTGGCAGGACCTGAAAAGATGTTGCAGAGGTACGGGCAAGTGAGCATCCTCCAGATGGACGGCAGCTCCCTGCCGTGGTACACCCTGGCACCTGGTTCCTGACCCTGCCCAAACTGGGGACCTCCTGGATCACTCCCAGTGCAAGTGCCCAGCACTACCTGAGGCGGACAGGAGGAGACTGGCACATACCCTGGTCTTGCTCCTGTAGGCAGCCAGTTGTGCCCTCCAGGAGCCCTCCACAGGACTCAAGCAGAAGCACCCAAGCGAGGAGCAGTGCTGCCCCAGGCTCCTCCGTGACAGGGCTCGGAGATGATCCTCTGACAGGTTTGCTGGGGATGACAGAGCTGGAGGAAAGCAGCCTGGCTCCTGGCGCCGCAAGTGCCTGACATGTACTTTGGTGGCACAGATCCAGACAAAATGCCTTGTTTCCAGCCATGTGTTCAACCCTCTTCCCATCTATGGGCACCTTCCCTCCCACACAACATAAGTCATATATCCCCTGACTTCTGTTGAGATTTTGCACTCCCCTGCTTACAAGACCTCCCAGGAGCAGCTCATGGCAGTTATCTCCTTTGCAGCCAACCTTTGCCCATAGCCTGGAAAACTTTTGGCACTACTCCCAATTTGTGTGCCCCCACCATTCATCTCCTCCCTCCCTGGTCTTGTTTCTCCCCTATTCTGGAAACCACATCCTCTGTATTTTTTTCCTCATAGTGACCAAACTCCCAGCTGCAGAATCCCCCTCCTGTTTTTCCCCCACATGATCAAGTCCTTTGCAGTATTCCCAGTTATCTGTAGCCTTGTGCCTTTAGTTTTCTGACATCATCAAATACTTTCTTATCTGAAGCTGGTGTTATTTATACACAGATATATATAAAAGGCCATCTTCCACCATCTTATTAACTGCTGACCAAGAATAAACCACATAAAGAGAAAATGCCAGATGTTGGGACCACCTTGGGGGGATGCCCCACCCCACGGTTGTTGCCTCTTGGCAAATACTACCAAGAGGAGCACTTTCACTCTGAAGTCTGCAGAGGCAAATCAAATAAATAGAAATTGTGAGTTTCAGCCAAAAAAATCCTTTCTGACAAGAGTCACTCCCATTCGTATGACTACTCTTATTAAGATCAATGAGAACTGGAAAAAGCTGCAGGACAGAGTGTGCATGTGTCTCCTGGCTGAGATGTTCAGCTGTGTTTTTCTTTGTGAAGAGGAGAACTAATCCTGTACCACCAAAGCAATAAAATGCAGTGAGATTACTGGTCAGCAACTCACCAGATACTAACTATAGCACTGTTGGAAGTGGTAACTACTCATTGACAGTAATTGTTACAAACAACTGAATTACCAGGGAGAGATTTTCATATTATCTATACCCATATATATAAAAATACCACTTTGTACAAATCCAAAGTATGCGAGGTTAAAGCTAATGGGCTAGCTTTGTTGAGCATCTCAAAAATCAAATTAACTGCAATCAAATTCATGGCACAACTCAGGGTTCATTTCATTACTATCAGAAAATTCAATCTCTGAAATCTTACAATATTAAGCTAAAGCAATGATCTTTCCGTTAAAGTTCTTTCTTTTTTCATTTTAAGGTGAGAAAAAGCTGGCGGGCCTGGGGAAGGTGGGGGTGGGGATTCCCGATGGATACTACTGAAAGCTTGGCAAACATTCAATCAATTACTCTTATATAAGGGAAAGGAAAAAAAAGCATCCCTTCAAACACATACTAAAATACATTTTGCAGTATAAATTCTGCCTCTTGCATCTATTTCCACATCATGCCTTTTCTTGCAAGGATTAAGTAGATATACACATGCACATATATATGCCTATACACATTTAAATTCAAAATACAAATCCATTAGGGAGCTACTTAAATCTGCTCATTGCTGCAATAACTAATCATCTTATCTCTGTGCCGTACTGTAAATAGGAGAGCCAGAAGTTCATTGCATTAAATGCAGGCATTTTCCTTGTTTTAATGAATCTGCCTTTTTGGTTTATTTTACAATAAGCACTCTTTAACCTTACTGCAAGACCTAGCTGTAGAATACTCACTGCAATTTCAGCCTCCTTTTTTATCCCTCCTCTTCAAGGTTCCCAGCTAGGTCTCTCTGCGGGAGTCAAGTGTGGTTTTAATAAGGCAGATGAGGCAGAGCTTCTCAACTGCTTTTGATAGAGGTGAGGTGGTCAGCTCTTTATTGACTTTCTGCAGTACTGCAGCTATGGACCGTACAGACAATCTTGCTTTATGAGCATGCACCAGGCAGGAAATGGGCCTGGAAATTTCCAGCCGGCGGTGTTTGATGCACTGTTGGAAAAGCTGCACGATGTGCATATAAAGGAAATGAAGGAGAGCCTTTTTTGTTGTTGTTGTTGCTAACCCATAAGGCTGCAGTTGCTACACGTACCTAGGAATGCCGGTTCAGGAGCCATTTTAAGAATTAATATATCTCAGCAAAAGGAAGAAAAACAACCTTGGTTATTTTGTGCATGTGAGAGAGTGCTGCGTATCAAAGATCCTTTTATAAACGCTTGGAAAAATCACATGGGAGGTAACTAGCCGCTAAACGATTTTACTGTCCCTTTCTTATGTAAGCAGTCACAGCACATACACACTGTATACAGTGCACAGCTGCGCTGATATACACACAACCTCACAAGGGGATGTGGAAAAAAGGAAGCAATCACAGGCTGGTATCATGTACTATTAAGGTTTTATTGATACCAGCACGAAGCAATTGCATCACTAATTAATGGATGCTCACAAGCCACACACATCCTTCCAATCAAGTGGCAATAAAACCAAGTAGCCTTCTTCACCCTCACACATATATTACTTCAGCTATTTACCCTCATCCCTTTCTTCTGGACTTCTGTACACACCCTCTCCCCTCACCACCCCACACCGACACTAGCAAGATATATTCCTCTGCTCCGGGATGAGGAAGATGCACACTCATGTCCCCACTCACAAGCTTCCCACGTGAGGCAGAGCGAGCCACTCCGAGCCAGGTTTGTAACTGCAGACAGGGTCCAAACTACACAGGCAGGAGGTTTGGAGCCTCCTCCCGCTCCCC
>NW_020799091.1:81945814-81961287 GCF_003259725.1 Athene cunicularia | reverse complement strand
CCGATGTCTCCACATATGCAGACATGAAAATAACTATTAAAGTCAGGCTTGACATCTCTCTGTGCCTCTTTACTCCCTGCCCAAGGGAGATAATATCCTCCTGTCCCAGGAGAGCATAGTGATGGTGAGCAGATCAAAGATGGCAAGAAGGTACAGACACTTTAGTGATAGCAGCCCTACAAAAGCTAGATCAGACTTTAGTCCCTACTAAATTACCATACCTGCACGCCTACCCACACCCGGGTGGTGCTGACTGCGCTGGGGATGCAAACACCAGCTCACAGCCAGCTGCAGCAGCATCAGCTGCAGAACCGCTCTTGTCAAGGACTGGCTGAGGAAGCCAGGTCCCACCTCCTGCTGAAGCACTGCACCCAAGTACCCAGAGCTGCATGGTATTTATCACTTCACATCTTTCTGCTAATTGCAAAGCTCTTGGGGACTCTGAAAATAAAGCTATACACACATACAAGGGTTCAAAAATCTTACAGCTGTAGTGTTACTATCAGAGCATATGCCCTTACTGCATGTAAGATTTAACTATATGCTTAAATTCTACTGACTTCAGTGGGACATAAGATTTTACCTAACTTTCATTATGTGCTTGTCTTTTCTCAATAGATAGGCTTTCCTGCACAAGAAATTTAATGTATACTAGTCATTTGTTTTATAGTTACATGGATAATATTACTTGCCTTTCCAATTACAGCACTGGGCTACTTCCACCATAGGGTATTATTTGTTACAAATAAATGGAAGAGCAGGTAAAAATTGGGGCAGGCTGCATTTTTAGTTAGCCACCTAAAAAACCATGTACGATGGTGGCCAAATGATATTGCCACACACTGCAATGTGATCCCAAATTTTTGCCTGCTAGATAAGCATCTGTGGACAGCTATAACATAGTCCTTAAAGGAAGGTGAGGAAAGGACAATAACCTATAGCACAGAACATTTCCATACTGTGTTCTGCATTTTATATTTAAAACACAGCTACAGGGAACAGGAGTCCTGTGAAATAAGAGATGTTAGACTCTCATCACACATACACTGCTTTAATTCAGATGACCTTGCTGAATTAGGAAGCTAAATACAAGATAAATGCCCACCTTCTCTCCTGAATGCCTGTCTTGAGCAGACTTGGTTTCACTGGTGTTTGGCTGATCTGTTTTTCCTCCCAGTTCCCCATCTGCAGCTCCCCAAAGAGTGTTCTTACAGCAGTTCAGCTTGTTTTTTCAAATCAGATGCTGCTTACTTTGTGAATCTCATGAAATTTTTTTCCTGATAGGAATTAGTGACTGCTTCACTTTAACCCTCAGACTTAGCAGAAGCTGGAGACTGGCCTGGACCTGCTGCCAGTTTGTGCTCTGGGTCTAACTCCCAGCAGGCAATAGACACTCAGGGCTTCTGGAGGGTCAAATGCAATACAGAGATTTCACCAAAATTACATGCAAGTTTCACTGTTTAAAGCAGAATTTAAACAGTCAAACAATTAATGATTTCTTTAATTCTAAAGGTCTTTTTTCTGCACGTGTTTAAAATACTCTAAGAGAAGAAACAGACTGGCATTGTCTTTCAGTCTTTTGCTGGTGGCAAAGCAGATTATTGCTATCATATTCTGCAGGGGTGCTGTCAAATGCTGTTCCAGGCTATGGGCCAAAACCTACCCCCAGTCCATGTGCTCAGCTCCCACTGGCATCAATGATATCTCCACCATGGACTGACAGTAGTAAATGGGCAGAGATGTGTTGGCTGCTCAAATAGCACGATCTATGTGCTGAATAATTCATTTTAAACTGTTGCACAGATGTCAAAATGTTATTGCTGATTTCTAGCCAGCAGAATGGGCGTTTCTTCTCCCGATACAAGTGTGTCAATGCCTGCAATGCCAGAGAAGATCTGGGGGATGTCTCAGCAAGACAGCAAAGCCCATACATGGCATGCCTGCGAACATGCAATTAAAATGCTCATATAGGCCACCTTGCGCTCTCCTTATTAGGATTTTCCTGTGGACGCACTAACTCATTGCCTCCAAAAAACGTCAGAAAAGCAGCTTAAAACATGCTGAAGTTACATGGGTTTGAGTGTATGGCCTCCAATAATCACTTCAGCTCTTTGGATTTTCTGTAAGTCCCACAGAAAGCCTCTAAGTACAAATAGCTTAGGAGTCACAGCCAAGTTTGAATAACAAATAAACTCAAACCAACAAAAAAACCCCACCCCTGCCTCTGTAAATGAGAGTAAGTAGATCTATCCTACAGACTTTGTCAGCCTGGCCATTGCAAGAGCCCCACGGTAGAAATCAAAGATCTCCCTCCCCTCCAGAAGCAAAGAACAGAAAAGGAGTTTTCCTGTGTTTCCCCTTTCGCTAAACCTGGAGCAGCCAATCTGTCTGGCTGGGCTTAGCACTGAGATTGTCCGGGAGCTGGGCTCACCCAGCCAGGTGTTCTCCAGCTGCTGACAGCCAGCAGCCAGCTCCAGGAGCGAGGTGGGACTCCCATGTGCACGCGAGCTTGGGCGGCATCACAGGGGGTGGCTGAGGATGACAGCAGGGACGGAAGGAAAATAGGAAAGAGGCAAGAAAGCCACAGTGTTTGAATAGAGATCGGAGGCCAGGGATCTCTGACAGGAACCAAAAGAGTGAATGCACCCCATGCCAGCCCAGGTGCATCTCTGCTAGGGATGTGTCAGCTAAAAAGGACAGTTTTCCATGTTTGCAGATGGGCTTTTTCATGTCAGTTGGTCTGTGTGGAAAAAGACCTAGGCTTAATGAGGTCTAATTTGTTTTAAATCCATAGGTTTCTTTTTAATAATTAACAGTCCCCATCTCTCAGCAAAGCCATTCCTTACCCCTGACTACTTGCTATTAGGAATGAATTTACTGTGAAATACTGCTAAAAGGTGGAAAGCAAGTGACATAATTCAAGTTTTAATTAAAAAAAAAATATATCACACAAAGCCAGAGCTGTAGAAGCAATCATAACCGAATAAGCAAAAAAATCCCCAGCCCAACCCAATGCCTACTCTCCCCAGTTACCCACTTTATTCTTTTTATGCTATTTGAATTCTTGTAAATGGTTTCTCTTACTGGATGCCCTGTGCCCAGGCCATATGTAAGGTTTTTTCTCTGCAATTCCTGGAACTAGCGAAAATGTCAGCATCATTACCATGAACATTACGCACACTCACACGTGAGGGTCCAGGAACTACAATTAACACATTAAGAAATAATAACTGCCAAGGGAGCAACAGAAGATAAACAGCATGGAGCTGATGTAGCAAGAATTCTGCTTGGGGAAGGGCTGTCTCTTGGGTAACGGGCAAGGGAGAGAAATCGAAGCGCTGTGCAGCACTGCCCATTTAGCGAAGAAATCCCCAAAAGCAGTTGAACAACTGCTTGTACATTAATTTCTTGAAATTTAATTTCACTAGAAGTATTGCTGGTTTGAAACTAGATTTTGAAGGAATTTGAAGGCTCCTGTTTACAAAGAAATAATAATCATCATGTCCTGTCTGAAAGTTAAACTTGATGCAGCTTTTGCCATTTGAAAAATTGTCCTGAAGTGCTGTGGGGTTGTTGGTTTTTTGTTCTGTTTCCTCTATAGAGGGCAGAAATATTTATTTCTTTTATACATATATTTTATATATATTCAAAAAAACAAAACAGAAAAAAGACTTTTTTTCCTGCTTGTTGATATCCACTTTGATGACCGCCTTTTCTGTTTTCTTTTTCTTTTAAATGAAATTGAAAGTATTAAATTATTTTCAAAATGTTCCCAATGATTTTTAATAAAAAAATTTCTTCAGATTCCAGTGTCTTTTATTTAAAGGTTCCAGTCTGAAAATGTTTTGTGTGAGTAGTCCTGCAGAAGCTGCCTAACAAAAGCCTGCAAGAGTATGCCCACCATTTGAATATATATTTTCACTACTGTAATGAACAGAAATCATGGACCACACTTGTGTTTTTGGACACCAGTCCTGACTTTTGCTACTGCTTTCAGCTAGACAAGCCGAAGGCCTTAATACTTTATTTTTCAACAAGATTAGAAGCTGAAGGAACACGATAGCAGAGGTGAAGCTTATGAAATGCTTTGTCTTGCGTCTCTCCCACCTTGGGGCTGCACAGCCACAGAAAACCCAACAAAAATATTGCGATTATAACCCCTTTCCTACATTCACTTAAATCCCTGTGAAGGAAAAGGGTGACAGACAAGGCACAGCCATGAGGGTAGGATTAGCAGCCTTGATCAACCCCACCTTTTGGGGAGAGAAGGGCAAGTCCCTTTCAAGATGAGGCGATGCCTGTTACCCATCTGGGGATGCGGGTGCAGGGTTTCTGTGACAGGCGTGATCCCTCACGCTGCACCCAAGCATCGCTCATCAGTCAACTAAGACATTTCAGCAAATCACATGGCACTTTGTAAAAACATAATTGTTTTTATTTTCCAATTTTCCATGTTTTGTGTAGAGTGCTGCTGTGTTCAAGAGGAGTGAATAAAAGCATAAACAGTAAGCACCATCTGGAGAACATTCTTCCAGCACGCTGAGAAATAGCAGCCGCCTGTGCGCTACCTGCTATAAATAAATGTCATTAAAAAATGTCCAAAAAATTGTTTGTTCCTATTTGGTGGAACTGCAGCCAGATAACGTTTTCCTTAACCCTGTCTTCGGGTACCTGCCATCTTCACAACAAAAAAATAAAGATGTAGATGTTTGTTTCTCATTCCATTATGTTAATATGGGTATCACTAGCTGAATATCAACGCTACATGTTATTCTAATAACAGCAACAGAGGTTGCAACTTAAGAGAAACATGTGAACAAGACATTCAAAACCCAAATGCTTTTTAAACTGTACCAGGTTCACAATATGGTGATATCCCTCAGCCTGCTAGCAAGAGAACGGGAAAAATTATTCTTGCTCTAAACTGATATAGTATCAGTTCGGAAGAAGGGAAAAAAAAGAAAGTCGATAATTTATTTTCAGTCTAGCACAGAGCCGCTCCGATCTCCCTCTGTGCTGACAAAATACAGACCAAGTTGGCTGTGGGGCTGTGATGAGGCTCTGTGAAGGGTCGGCGTTTGCTGTGTTTGTTTAATCACAGCAATTAGAGCTATGCAAATAATGAAATTGTTTGCTATGGTGGCCAGGCTGGGGGAAAAAAAATAAAAAGAAATGTTTGGGTTGAGCAATTTAAGAACTACTTTTTCTTTTTTGGTAAAATGAAAAAATAAAACTGTTTGTTCCACTTGGAGGGCAGTGAAGCCTTGAAAGAATCCATTCAGTTTGAAATGAAAAATACATTTTCACACTGGAACAAAGCATTTGAGCGTTTGACATTTTTTCCTTGGTTTTTTTTGTCAGAGAAACATTTTCAGCACCCAGAAAGGGATACTCAGCAGAGCCTATTGCTTGTTGGGGAAGGGAGGAAAGGATTTGACCATCCCTAACCTCAGACACAGCTTGGGGCTCTGCGCAGGGGCAGGGTTTAGCCCCTGAGCTTTCTCCCTTGAGGAAACCACGTCCAGCCCTTGGCTTCCCTGCCGTGGTGCTCCCCTCTGGGCAGCCCCCCACCTCGGGGAGCCCAAGGGGGGGGTCTTCCCGTTCTCCCCTGTGGCGTGGGGCTGGCACACTGCCTGCCAAGGGGTGCCGGGTAGGTACAGCTACGGCAACAGCAGCACTGCCTTTTCTTGGCTACCAGCAGCCCAGCTATAGCTTCCATGCCCAAGTAACCTCACTGATACTGAGCCAAAGCTTCACCCCACTTCCACCCATGCCATTTTGAACCAACAGCTAATGAGGCTGGTATCTGGCCCCTGGTTTTGGGAAGACACAGTTCTGATCTCAGGCAAGTTAGTGAAAAAATTTAAAAGCCGGCAAGAATAAAAGGACTAAATACACAGCGATTGGCCTGTAGAAGAAAAGGGTTGATGAAGCCTCAGGGGAAACGTGACCCTGGTGTGCCGGGCACCACAAGGCACATGCTCCCCTCAGAGGCAGAGCTGCTGTCTCCCTGCAAGAGGGGGTTCGGCTGCCTGCCCTGAAACGTCTTTCTTCTTCGGTGCTTCACGGGCCACTTTGGTTGGGTTTCAGGTGGGAGGAAGGTGCACACATGCCTCAAGAAGGAGGCTGAAACTACCCACAGAACTGGGAAACTGGGTACCCCCGCACTGAGCACCCAGGTCTGCATGAAGCAACCACCTTGACTCTTCCACAGCTGTAACAATTTACAATTGTCTATTCAAAACTGTCTATTCAAAAAAATTTTAGGGTTTCTTCTTTTTTTTTTAAACCTTGGATAAGTATGTGTCATGAAGCAATGGTAGCAAACCTGTCTAGTGAAACAACATCCACAAAAACAGGCTGGGTGCCTTGAAGGAGAGGGTAGCTACAATTCCTGAGGCACAAAATGCGTTGTCAGCCTAGCTCCCCACCATCATTTCAGGGTAAAAGTGGAAATGATGGACATAAATCAGATTCGGTCCTTCCCTTGAGCTATGCTGCTTTCTCCAAAACCAAAGTTGTTGCACACTAGCATGTTCACACAGCAACTCCACTAAGCCTTGCTTTCAGCTGGGACTGGCCACCGTTCCCACTGGATGCAAAGCATCATTCCCACCCTATTTTATTTTCTGTTTTCACAGGGACTCAGTGTGCCAGGAACTGTATGAATAGGGATGAGGGTACAGTCCCTTCCCTGATGAAATCATCATCTCAAACCCAGCAAGGACAGGAAATGATAACGTGGTTATGGTTCCCATTAGCCATATTTTCCTAATATAAATATTTTAGCTACTTTTATTTACAGAGTCCACTCACACTACTTAAATGAGATACTCTGCAAAGGGATAATTAAGCTGTCTGGAAATTAAGACATTGGACTACTAATTTTGTTAGGATGATGATTTGCCTAGATGAATAAGGTTTTCCCAGACCAGGTGTGCAGGGAAGGCAGGTGGTGGGAACGTGTCTGTCTGTCTGTGCATGCACATATGCGTGTGTGTGTGTATGGGGGGGGGAGGGTTGCTCTTTGTTTTGTTTTTGCCTTTGGTCAAATTCAAACAATGTGCAGTAACAAGAAGTAAATGTCATTTTCCTCCCATCCATCTTAATTTGGCATCCATTTTAAAGCTTACCTTTGACCTTTTAAAATGTTAATACACTTAAGCAGATATAAAAAACACAAAGCTCCTGGAAAAATTAATCATGGCCATATCACGATGCTAGTCTAAAAATGTAACATCAGTTGTTTCCCTCTTTAATTTCAAGAAACATTTGTCCCATGCAGCAGCAGTAACTATGCTACAATTAGCTATTATTTCCTTTTCAAACAAATATCCATGTTCAGTGCTCTAGTAAAACTCTATCTGCATAACCACACATCCTACTACAAATTTGTTTGGTTGGGTAACTGCCTAGAACCACAGAAAAGGTCCTGAAATGCACCTGAAGAAGTCGCCTAATCCATCCCTCTGCCCCAGGCCGGACCAGCTGTATCTAAAGCATTCCTGGCAGGAAACCTCATTTAGATTTCCTTAAAGTTGGAGCCTTAAATACAATTGGAAAAAAATACGCAAACCAAAATATATAAATATGAAAATAATTAATATATATGCACTACGGATACAAATATGAAAATACAAAGAGACAACCCTGACCTAAATGATAACTCTCCCACCTCTGACCACTTCATACCCTTTAACCAGAGTTCAAAACAGGAAACTCTAATAAAAACACCTCCTTCCTTTTGAAAAAATAAAAGGTTGCTAGCTTGAGATCCTCAGCTCCTTGGAAATGCAGCAGCACCTCGTCTCAAGAAAAGTGGTTTCAGAAGTACCAGGTCTCAAAATATTTGGGTCTTTATGCTTCAAAGCAAAGAGCTCTTCAGTTGCACCAGAAAGAAAATAGGAAGCAAGAGTGTTGACTCACCTCTTCGGTAACCAGAGCAAATCTAAGTAGTCTGGAGCCTGTTCAGGATCAAGGGCATCCACCTCTTCTGTTGACTTAACCATTTCAGGTGGGAGGCTGTATGTACTAGGTCCCTCCAGGATGGTCATTGCACAGCTCTGCAGTTACATGCTACGAATGTGAGGATCTATGGCATACAGCCATATGCAGCTTTCACTTTCTTTTCGGTAGCATCTGATGGCATTCAGAGCTACACCCATCAATTTAATAACCTCCTTCAGAAGACAGAAAGCTATGGTGACAGCCAAAATATACCGTAAAAGACAAGTGATGGTTTCATGGCTAAACACAGCTGCTACCCAAAAATCAAAAAAAAAAATCACTTGAGGACCTAAATGGCAAATCTAAACCAAAGGCAGATGCATTCCCTCAGTGAGTGGGGAAATACATCTCCTTGCAATTCCCTTCTTCCACCTACCAACATTACTTTGGTTCCAGCACAACTGGAGCGTGGCCAAGCAGTCTTCCGCAAACTGAACACCCACTTAGGTACAACGGTGGGGGGAGATGTGAGATACCAAGCTTGGCACCACCAGCCCCATGAGAGAACGACACCCTTTCATGTACCCTGCACGCACAACGCCGAAGAGCAGAGCCCAGTTTCTTCCATCACAGAAGCCTTGTGAATCCACCCTAACCATACATAGGCCCTCCGGGAGCGAAACGGCCAGAGGCAATTCCATCCACCCCCCAGAGACCAGAGATTGATTAACAGCACATCACAGCTACAACAGCAAGGCTCTTCTGTGCATTCCTTCTTCTAGGATACACTTGTGCAAGTATGCATGCCTGTGTCTGCCTGTATATATACATATACATTTATTTACATCTACACACTACATGCTCTCTCCAGCAGAGAGTATCCGGTGCCAAAAGGACCCTTTGCTGTCACACCAGGAGACCTGCAGGGCTGCAGACCCATGTTTCCACTGACCGTCTGGGTGAAGCGCTCTGATCCAACTGCTCTCCCATGAGCCTTGTGGAAAAGACACAATGACTCCCCCAAGACCAGGCATCCTATACAGTGGGTCCAACGGGCTTGGTACCTGCTGTCTCTGAGGAGCCCAAAGATAGATGCCCAAGACAGTAACACAGACAAGATTCTTCCAAACAAGGAATGATCCTTTTCATTTTCTTCCCTGGGAAGCACACAACACTTATGGGGGGGAGGAAAAAGTACAGCAACACATATCTGTACATACGTTCCTACTTCCTTCTGGCATCCCCTCAGCATCTCATAGCCTGGAGAGCAAAGCTCAGCCACGTGAGCAGTCCTCTTGCCCCACCTTTCTGCAGGGCAGACCTCCTGGCCGAGAGCTGCCTCCTGATGTCCAGCCCAGTCACCAAGGCTGGAGATCAGGGCATCTATTATTCAGACGGTGATGCCTGACTGCTCAGTTAGGAAAATCCTGATTAAAAAACAACGTGCTACCCTTCCTGTTTGCTTTGCAGTGGCCTTGTGTGGATCCCATTCTACAGCAAGCGATCCATCACCAACAACCAGAAAGATGCATGTCACACACACACAAAAATACAGCACATTTCATGTAGTTTTCCACATCTTCCATTCTCATTGCCCTTCTGCATCATCTAGTTCAATGCTCCTCAATATCTTTTCTTTAACCTTTTTATTATATATATATATATATATATAAAAAGACCACCTAACTATTTTTTTTAAACCAAGGGCCATTTTCTGCAGTATTGTCACATAAGCTTTCAATCAAACTTAAAAAAACCTTAAACACAATGAATATACATTTCTCACTCTGCCACTCCTGACCCTATATTTTGGGGTTTCTGCTTACATCCAACAGAATGCACATGTGCCATTGTTATATGCATGCAACTGGTTTATTTACCATCTTCTGATATTCATGAACTATAAGTTAAATAACACTCCTCTATCAAGCTAATTAGTTTATTCACTAACCACGGATGATTAACTGATGAGGTACGAAAAGTCGCTATTGTCTGAGTCAGTCACCAAGTAACTAACTTGGCCATTCAACCAGGGAGAAGTTTTCTTCTCTGAAAGGTGACAAGTAGCTATGTAATGACTTCTATTATTTTCTCAATAAGCTCAGAGAAAATAGGACACTGCAGCTAGAAAAACACAGAAAGAGAAATTAGCTGCTACTGTCATTAAGGATTCAGAGGCTGAAAAAGAACAGTTGGTGCACTGCAGCTGGAGAGGCTTTTTGGAATAAAGTGATTATTCTCTGGCCATTAACGAATTATTTTTTGCTGGAATGCAAGACCTGCACTCCTCCAAATAACCTGGCTTTGCCATGAAGAGCATGCCGTCTGTTGAGGCAGGCAAGAGCTGTTGTCCTCTTGGCCCTCCTGGTGGCCACTGCACCTCTCCCATATCTTTGTTGACGTAAGAAAAGCAGAGAAATAATTAAAAGCTTGAAGCTCAACAGCTTGAAGATGTTGGAGGAGAAACTGGTCTTCAAAACTAGCCTGCCCAACTGAATTTGGAGCTACAGCCTATGATGTTCAGGGGGCGCACCACCAAAGCTCAGTGTAGTGTTGCAGCAAATTTCCTTCACCTCTCTTGTCTGTCAGAGCTCGCCCCCAATCACTGGCCCAAAAATAACAAGATAATTATGGATGTGGTCAGTCCTGGGGCTTGTTATGAGATCTTTGCACCTGCCATGTGGGAAGCAGGGGGGAACCCAGATCCAAGCCCAGCTTGCCCTTCAAGCCAACAGCAGCCACCTTCCTCTGCTACAGCGGCTTCTTTCTAGACACTTTAAGACTAGTGCAAGCAATACAGGGACCTGGAAGCCACTAAGCTGAAGGACACTTTTTCTGAAGAGGGTGAAGGGGACAGGAGACCTGTCCCAGGCTCTCTGGTTAATTCTTGAGAACATTTAACCCTATACCCAATGTCTCAAAGAAGCATTTCCAAACAACTGCATGCCCAGATGGAGATCAGTGACAAGTGGTGCCACTTAGGGGTCCATACTGTGACCAGTACTGTTTAGTATCTTCATCAATGACAGAGAGTGGGATCAAGTATACCCTCAGCAAGTTTGCAGACAACACCAAGCTGAGTGGTGCGGTTGACAGGCCTGAGGGATGGGATGCTATCCAGAGAGACCGGGACAAGCTTGAGAAGTGGGCCCATGTGAGCCTCATGAGATTAATGAGATTCAACAATGTCAAGTGCAAGGTCCTACACAGGGGTCGGGGTAACTCCCAATATCAGTACAGGCTGGGGGATGAAGGGATTGAGAGCAGCCCTGCAGAGAAGGACTTGGGGGTACTGGAGGATAAAAAGCTGGACATGAGCCAGCCATACGCACTCACAGCCCAGAAAGCCAACCATATCCTGGGCTGCATCAAAAGAAGTGTGGCCAGCAGGACAAGGGAGGGAATTCTCCTTCTCTACTCTGCCCTGGTGACACCCCACCTGGAGTACTGTGTCCAGCTCTGGTGACCCCAACATAAGAACATGGACCCATTGGAACAGGTCCAGAGGAGGGCCACAAAAATGATCAGAGGGCTGGGACACCTCTCCTATGAGGAAAGGCTGAGAGAGCTGGGGTGGTTTAGCCTGGAGAAGAGAATGCTCTGGAGAGACCTTTCAATACTTGAAAGAAAGATGGGGAAAAACTTTTTAGTAGGACCTGTTACAATAGGACAAGAAGTAATGATTTTTAACTAAAAGAGGGTAGATTCAGACTAGATATAAGGCAGAAATTTTTTACAATGAGTGTGGTGAAACACTGGAACAGGTTGCCCAGAGAGGTGGTAGATATCCCATCTCTGGAAACATTCAAGATCAGGTTGGACAGGGCTCTGAGCAACCTGATCTAGTTGGAGATGTCCCTCCCGATTTCAGGTGAGGTTGGACTAGACGATCTTTAAAGGTCCCTTCCAAACCAAACCATTCTGTGATTCTATTAACTAGCAAAAATAAAGGGTACTGGAAACAAGTCCAGCTCAGAGGGGTCCAGTCACTCGCACCCAAAGCCACTTGAGTGTGGAGTGGCAGCTGCTGCAGGGGTCCCCCAGGACACCCAGCCACCCACAGAACTGGCAAAATCCCACAGACATGACCCTGTAAACTCATCCCACACATGTTACAGCACTGCTCTGCGCATTAAAGGACAGCATGGATAGACCTGTTTCAGAAAGAAAAAGGAACAGGAAAGCCACTACCAAGCACGTTAAATCACCTGGCAGAGCAGCTCCTCCACAGAGTGGCCTATTTATGGAGCTGCTCAGTGCCCTGGGAGGAATGGGCAATATCACAAACCCAGGAATGGAAATTCCTGAGGAGAATGGACACAGGTTAAAAATGATCTCTGCAGCCTAGGACCTCTCAATACAGTCACCTCCTTCTTGAAATCTATAGTCCGCTGGGAGAATTTAGGCCTAGGGCTTTGAACAAAAAATAAGGAAAACTTTTTCTTCCTTAAGACAGTCTATGAAACCCAAAGAATGCTTAAAAGTGTTTTACAGTATTGTTATTCTATAGATGCCATTTCTGGAGGTGTGACCCCACGCAGCTTGATCTTAAAACAATGTCATTCGTGGCTAGCACCACATATCACCAACCGACTCCTTCCATTCAAAATAAAATAATAAAAAAAAAAAGCAAGTACCCCCATAAATCATTCATCCACCCCAGTTTCATAACAAGAATATTTGTCAGCTCCCATTTTGCTTCCCTTTCTCCAGCTGCCTGCTCTACAAAGCCACCATTTCAGCTGCCTGTGCATACAGACTGGCGGGCACACTGCACCACAACAGCTCCTGCATCTCCATCCTCCTGCCTGTGGAGAGGATAGCCACCCCTCTTCCCCAAACCATCGCCCACATCGCCAGAGATTTTTCAGGATTTGTTCTTTTTAAAATGTATATTTATTTTTATCAGTAGCTCTGGGGCACCCATCAGATGTACTCAGCTCCTGTAACAATCACGTGATTTATGTAGAAGTAATTGGGGTTAAACTATCTGCCACATCAAACTCTTCACATTTGGCCCCATCTTTAGGACCTAGAAACATCTGAAATAAATAAAGCCATGTGTCATTTAACAGGGTCTGGGCTTAATTAGGATCATTCTGGATTTTATGGGAGAAATCTTGTACTGCCAGCTCTATGTGGCTAGTCCATCACTTACAAGGTTATCTGCTTTTTTTTTTTCTTTAGTACCTACATCAAAATATTTCTACTTGCACACAGCTTTTCTTTTTTTTTTTTTTTTAATCCTCCAACCAGCCGGATGACAACCACTCCTTATCTTTGGCTGTCTTCCATGCTAAAATAAGAATGCTGTTGTTATGCCGAGGGAGCTGCACCCTTCCACCTCCATTCCCTCCCGATGTGCACACAGCTGGCTGCGTAGGAACGCCCGAGGTGCCATTTTCTGGCCATTTTTCTGTGATGTTGTTGCAATTTACCCTCTAGCTACGATTTGTATTTCTAAATCACACTGGGCCTCTCTCGTGCCGTGGATTTCACAAACCTCAAGTGACAGACAGTCTCTGTCCTGAAGAGCTGGTGATACTCAGCTCATCGTCACTGCCACTGCTTCCCTGTCTTGACGTAGGCTAGCCGACACGAGGGCAAGCATGCAGCCAAACACCGCTCGAGCGATGCCGGGCGATTTGACTAGCAGCAGAGGATGACTGGATTAGAAGAGGGATACGATTTGAGATTGATGAGTCGTTGTGAGGCTGCTATGTCTGTATTACTGGCTCCAGCAGCAGCATTTGAATGTCAAATTGTATCCCCTCAGAGCAGCTAGGTACCACCTTCAGACTGCTGTGTGCAAGGCACTTGGGAAAGGTAAAGGGTTTGAGTTTTAGGGTTTGAACTGACAGCCCCATATAGATGAGCCCTTGGCAGGTCACGGGCAAAGATGAGGAGAGGGGAGGCAAGGAAACATGAAATGATTTGCCCAAAGCTACACCAGCAATTTGTGACAGAAACGGGAGCCAGATTTTCTAAAAAAAAAATGAGTTCCTCACGCAGGAGATGAGCCAGCCGCCTTTGTTACATGCAAATGCATTTTTTCCCTGTAATTCACACCGCTGCAGGCTCTGCACAGCAAATGCCAGCTTCCCGAAGTTGTAGCGTGTTCAGCATGACCTGCTCATCACACACGTCATGCCCGCTACATGACTAGCTCTGTCCTCCAGCCTGCACTTGCAATGCAATCCACGCTCACTGCAAAAGCTTATCACTTGGAGGTTTTGGTAGGATGTGATCAGGACCCAGCAAAACCCATCACTGGGGTGATTCCCGGTCTGACCTGGATAGCTCCGGTTACTAGAGCGCCTCCAGAATTTAATGTACACACGGAAACTCAGCATCACTTTCCAGTTAATTCAAGCAGTTATCCCCTCTTCAAATTTGGCTTCAATCATCTCTCAAGGTGAAAGAGATTTCAGTGTCTCCACGAGAGTCCCATTGGAGTTTATCACAGAAATGCTACAAAATTCATCAGAGACACCAAGGACAAAATAGTGAGGGTGCATTAATGAACAGGCTGCTCCAGCAGAGCTGTGCAGGGAAACGCGCAGGCTACCAGCAGCCTCCTGGACTAGTTACTGTAGTTACATCTGATTAACCAGGGCCACTCACTCAGAGTCATGAAAACGAAGGAGAGGCTTTTCCGAATTTACATCTTAAAAAAATGCAAGTGTGCTGGTTTTCCGTCCTATACTAGCGTTATGCCCTAAACGCTCCAATCAGTAGCATATTTGTGAGGAAATCTTTACTTTAAACGTTAAGTCAATTGGCTAGTGATAAATGACATGAAAGGTTACTCAGAAAAAATAAAAATATTTCCTCAGCAAGTTCAAATGGAAAATAGCTGAAGAATTAATGGGCAATCAGATACTCTTTCCTCTTTAACAATACATCCCCATCAGACAATATATATATATTTTGAACCCTGCATTTTAAGCATTATTTTTAAAAAAGACTTCTAAGGAGATGGCATGTGAGAAAACTAACATCAGCAGCGGTGACCAAATCAAAGCCAAACCGATCTCTTAAAAAAGGGGGGAAAAAAAGAGAGAGCAGGCGACTAACCGCCCGGCGACCGCTGCCCAGGGCGCCTGCAGCACCTCCCCCGAGGGGTGTAGAAGAACTTCTGGGGCACGACACTCCGCCGAGGCACCCACGGCCACGCACGCCCGGAGCGCCGCGACGCCGGCGCAGATGACCCCACGGCCCGCCACAGCCTCGGCCAGAAAAAGCCATTAAGGGGGACGCAGGTGACAGTTCATCCTCCTGGCAGCCGACAAGCCGGGCGACAGCGGGATGAATTTCTGCCCCAACTTCGGAGGGGTAAACCCTCCTCCCCTTCCTCCTCCTCGCTTGTGACCGGCTACGAGAGGGACCCCGAATCATCCCATTCCCGCCCATCTTGAAACCCACCCTTATTTTTAACCTCATTCTTCCAGAGCGGGGACCCGGACGCTTAAAGCCGCTGTGACCCTCCCTGTTTTGTTTCCCGTGGGGCAGCGGAGCCACAAGAC
>NW_020799091.1:81899050-81945764 GCF_003259725.1 Athene cunicularia | reverse complement strand
GGGGGGGTGGGGTGGGGACCCCTGAAGTTCCCACGTAGCCTCCCCAGCCTTGGCGGGAACAACCCCGGAGGATGCTGCAGCGTCATCCTCGTGAATAAACCTCACGGGGTTTTTTTGTTGCCTGCTTTGGCTTGAAGTTTCGACCTTGCCTCCTCTGCCGCTACCTCAGATTGATTCCCCCTCTTTTAAAATCTTTTCCCCTCTCTTTTCCACCCTCGTCCCTGTTTTCCCGTTAAGACTCTTGATTATCCCAAGCCACTTGACCGCGGACTCTGGGCTTTAAAATGGTTTTGACGAGGGCAAAAGGGTTTTTCATAGGTTTCAGATCGCTATTAGTGTCGCCAGCAGCTCTTTGGAAGGTGCGGTGCATTGCACTAAATCCGTGGCTAGTATTACATAATATACCCTCGAATGTACATAAAAGATGATTGTAATTCCATCTGGATTTCTGTTGATATTAGCAAACCGCTCGAGATTTCCTCTTGCGGCTTAATGGGCGTTTCAAAACCTTTGACTGGTGCTGGATCAAACAGATTATGATTTAAGAAAGGGTAAAGCACGCGCACTCATGACATCGCAGGAATTAGGGAAAGAAGAAAAAAAAAATACTTAGTAGGTCATCTGCCTAATCCATCTTCTGAAAGAGAGTAGGAATGTCCCCCATAGGATAATTTCATAGGCATTTGTCTAGTTTTCTTTCAAATGCTCCAAATATGTGGCTTCCTCATCGCCCATAGGAATTTAGGTCAAGCTGCCTGAGAGTGAATTTCGGAGCATCTTGGGATTTAACATCCGCTACTGTTATTCCAAGTTGGGTTTTTTGCTTTTTTTTTTTTTTTTTCCCAAACAGCACAACTGTGCAGTTGCAGTTGGTCATTTCTTTCTTGTCCATCAACACGGAAAAATTTTGGCCATCACTTTCACCAGGTTGAGGGCCCAGAGATGAGGACAGCTGGGAAAATGTCAGCTCTGTGCTCACTGTGGCCAAAAGAGTGACTCAAATGTCAGGACTTGTTAGGAGAACAGTGGAGAGGAAACAGATTTTACACCTGTCTGTAAATCCATGGTGCACCTGCGCCCTGAATCCTGCTCAAAATGGGCACAGTAGAGCTGAAAAAGGTTTGGAGGAGGCTAGCAGTGATGATCCATGGTTTGAAATGTCTTTCCAGTTTAGTATGTGCAGCCTGGCAAGAGGCATCTGAGGGGAGATGTGACAGAGGTTCCTCAGGTCTTGAGCAGCATGGAGAGAGCGAGGAGGGACTGCTGTCCCTGACTTCCAGCACAGGAAGCAGAGGCCATTAAATGAAGGTAGCAGGCAGCCGCTTCACCTGAGTGTACGGGGGTGATTCTTCATGCAAACACAACTGTGGAGACCCTTGCCATCTGACAGCAGGCACTTGATGCCATTGTGAGGGAAGCGTAGATGAACTTAACAGAAGAGAAATCCATGGAGGGCAGCCAAATCACAGCTGGCTCAGAAAGGTCCCTCCATCACAAAGGGTTCATGCCTGGGCTTGCTCTGTTCTTGCGCTCTCCCCTAGTTGTCTGTTGACAGCCACCTTTTACCTGCCAGCAGTAAATACATCGCTCAGATTTAATGTCACATCTGGGTTAATTTTGTGCTGCCCACAGCTTCCTTAACACCTGTTTGCATATAAATGAGTACTAGAAGGGATGAGTGGCTTTCTGGAAGGTATCAAGACAGTAAGGTGGAGGAGTCGTGTAAGCAAGCATAGATGTAGCTGGGAATGCTGTCAACCAAGTGGGCTACTTGGGACAGTGGTCAGGAATGTAAGGAGGAGGTGGTCGCTCAAATGCACAATAGAAAAACTGGTTTTAAACAGTTTTATTTAAGAGTGGGAACAGGTTCTGGTTTGGAAGAATGGCGGGGGTAGTGTTTCAGGACTGTCAGCTGTCACATGAGTGTTTGGATTATGTTATCACCTTTCTGTCAAGAACTGGAAGGGCTGTTGTCAAACATATTCATTAAGGCATGTGTGGACTGTGTGACATCACGTGTGGAATGGAATATGCACAGGTATGAAAACATGAGCCTGTTGTTTTACACTCTTGGGAAGGAGTGGAGAGGATGACACTGGTGTGATGTCATAAATGCTCTCAATAGTGTAAACCTGCAACTCAAAATGTAGTTCTTGAAGAAGGTGTCTGCTTGTTGCAGTGGGAGAGTGGCAATTCTTTACTAATGCACCGCATGTCATGGAAGTTGTAAGCATCAAAGCCTGCTGGAAGAGCCATCATTATGCAGAGTCACTGAAGAGAGAGAATCATTGGTTGCAAACAAGTTTCTCTCACCCTTCTAAGATACGACAGAAATAATCAAATCTAGCTGTGGCCTGGGCACAGTGACCTTAATTTAAAATCAATCAAAAATCCCTCTGTCAATAGCAGCTGATTGCCCTGTTCATATCTCAGACTGATGCTCTCTCAGGCCTGTCATCATCAGTGCTGTTACACAAGTGGGCAAGCATTATGTCATCTTCTTGTCTCAACTCTTCCTGCATGTCTTTGAAGTTGAGATAGCATGGCCTCAAACACTTCTCTGTCTTTCTGACAGAGGAATATTTTTTATGCATTAGTTTATATGGCTATAGATATAAATTATATATAGTTATATAATGAGGACAGGATGAGAGAGTTTGGGCTGTTCAGTCTACAGGAGGCTCTGGGGAGACTTTATAGCAGCCTTCCAGTACCTAAAGGGGCCCTACAGGAAAGATGGGGAGGGACTCTTTATCCAGTGTAGGATGAGGGCTCAGGGTTTTAAACTGAAAGAGGGTAGATTTAGATTAGTCTGGTCTCAGATTGGACTCATCCTGTATACTTGTTTTCACAGTGTTTAAGCAGGAAAACGTTTTCAGGTAGATCAGGATAATCACCATTTGCCTGTCAGGTTGCTCCACCTCCACCTGAGTCTCAACACATATTCAGGCATGTGGCACTTCTGAACTCCCATATAAGCTTTGTTCTAAAGTCAGGTGGCTAAGGTAACTATATAGAGAGGATTTGCATGAACTTTACGTATTGCCTGTGCTGATAAACATACCAATGGGCTGTTACTCTTTCCTTTTGCTAGGCGTGTAAAAGAGTCAGCAGCATCATTCATCTTGCCCTGTTACTTGATCTTGTAGAAACACTTTGATCCTGTGACAATACTATACAGTAGCAAAATTAATGCTGCCAGGTGTGATTATTAACATAGCAATCCAGGATGCATTGCAAGCTTTAAAATGGAATCACAAATTCTATACAAGCACCCCACACTACATATGCTGGGTGGGGAGAACTGACAGACGGGTGCACACACACTACCTGTTGTGAACTTTCAGAGCACAGCAAGAGTTGTCATTGCACCTAAAATGAGGGTTCTGAGCAGACGCAAGGTTCGTAGTGACAGACGGAATTTTCAGTTTTCCTCTTATAATATATAGGCAGTAGGAAGCCCATGACAAGTCTGAATTGAGTACTAAGCAGCTTTAAAATTGTTTAAGGCATTATCTGTTATAAGGAAGTTTATAAAGCTCCATCTCCATTATCTGAGTTTTCACAAGGTCATAATCCACTTGACCCTCATGGTTTATTTCATCACTATTGTCCCTCAGAGGAATTATAACCTTTACCATTACCACTTGCTAAATATATCAAGAGGTTTTAGTGATATTATCATAAATCACCAAGATCAGCTTTGTTGCTTGTAATGTGACCATTGTACCTACTGATTTTTGATGCAGTGATTGCCAGACTGATCTAGTTGTATTTTTTAAATTACTTTATAGTAAGAACACACACTAACAGATATGAACATATTTTGGCTTTTCTTTCACATTTAAAAAATGCCCTTTTCTGAGGTCATTTGAACTTCAAGTGCTGGCTTTTTGGGCAGTGTTTCTGGGATCAAACATGAAAAATATAAAGTCAAGGATATAGAACTCAAGCACAGTGACTTCAAGCAACATGATTCTCACAATTGTTTCTCTTTTCAATTAAATGTATGAGCATTCATTAGAAATCGTATCGTAATTTGATCATCCTGAAAGCAGTTATTGAGAAGAGCAAAGATATCACAAGTAAGCCAGGTAGATTATTATGTGGCTTTTTAAAAGCATAAGCCATAGGGAAGCTAATGACAAGTGAGAATTTTGGATAACAGTAATGCATATAATTATGTTGCTTTTTACAGTTCAGTCTGTTTTCAGCAGAAAGTGGGTCTCATGTCAGTGCCCCAAGAGATCTTAAAAGAGAATTTGCCATTAAAAAAAAAAAAAAAAAAAAAATAAAAAAAAAAAAAAAAAAAAAGATGTGCTGCTGAAGCCGTCTTGCAGTTGCACTTAAAGATCAGCTAGTATCAGAAGTTGGCCTTAAAACCATTTTGGCAAGACATACCTTGTAAAACAGTAACTAATATCCAGTCAAGCTGCTTCTGGTTCCAAGAAGGCTTCACCAGTACTGTAAATCAGGCTTGCTTGGTGGAGCTGCTGGGATCCAAAACTGCTTGAGATTCTTCTTTGTAGCAGCATCTGCAAAAGAAGTTTATCTGTCTGATATGATAGTGTGGGGCAGGTCTGGGCATACAGTACCTTTTCAGCTGATGTATGGAAAAACACCTTGAACCAAAAATATCTCATCTGATAAAAAGCTGGAACTCTGTCTCTGGGTAAGAAGAGGAGGTGTTATCTGTCTTTATTCTATAGACCTTTCCACTGTGGCAGATGGGATATAGGGGTGCACTTCAGCATTCCCCACCTCCCCACAACCCATAGGCTTGCATGTCTATGGTGTATTAATTTACATCTGAGGTAGTCACTCTTCAACCTTTATGGTCAGCGGAGAGAAATAGGCACTTTTAGGATGCAATTCATTTGACCTTTCTTAGACATCTACTTTAGGAAGAGATAAATCACTCTCCCAAGTGTCTCTGTTTCTCTGTTGACCACAGAAGGACCAGAGAGTGCTTAGTTCAGAGGCAGGTGTTTATATTGCAGGCTGTCTACATGCAATTAGGCAAATCCCAAACCGATTTTTCTACAGTGCTGCTCTCACAATAGCTGTTGAAGTGCTTCAACAAATGAAGATTTTTATTTGTATATCATGAGTATATAAAATAACATTTTTCTCCTTTTACAGTCTGTATTTTTAAGAAGCATTATGTTAGGAGGGCCTGGATGTTGTGTCTGAGTTGATCATACTGGTGCTCTGTTCAGAATTGTTTTCAGCAGCTTACTGAGGAATTGGCAATTTTTGCACTGTTTCACCCTGTGACTTTCACGAAATACTTGTTTGATTTAATGTAAAGGTGGAAGAAGGGCATATTTTACACCAAGGAAATGAATACAGCATTAGAAACATCTCTCATCTTTGTATAAGACTAGAAAGCAAAGTAGAATACACACACATTTTTGTTTTTATTTGATCCAGGGCAAGATTTTAAATACTATCGGTAATGAAAAATCTATGGCAGTGTGAGTAACTACTGCCATAAGCCCACTGAGCCCATGTACAGTACATCTCAGAAAAGGCCCAAGGCTCAGATGTCTATCTCTATGTTCTTGTATTCCCAACAAGCAGTGAATAATGCATTAGTTTTGCTTCAAGCACCCTATTTTGAATATGCTTTAGCCAGAATTATTAGCTCTCGTGTAGTGTATATTGCTAACGGAGGTCATGCTCTGTGCCCATCTAGTGCTGTCTCCAGAAGTGCCCTGGTACAGCACACAGAAAGGTTTCACTAGAAATTCTTTTTGTTGGTTGTCACCATGGAGTCCCCCAAGATTTTCATATTACAGGGCCAGATCCAGCTGGAGTTGGTGGAAATGTTCCTGTGAACACCATGGGGTTTTAGCTGAGGCCCAAAATATTTTAAAAAGCAGGAGGAGGGAACCTTTTATATTACACTGACCTGGGAGGACTCCCACATTCTGTCCTGATACTGCTCTGTGGAGACCAGCCCTGAGACTGTCCGTGCCTTCGCCCAGGCATCCCGATGCATGTGTGTTGAGCTGCGTTGAGAATATCTGAAGACATGTAATGAATAACCCTCTGGAGCTGTCCTGCACTTGGCCAAGGTGAAGATAGCCTGAAGAGAGCCTTTCTTAAACCCATAGGTCTTCACAAGGGCCACCAGCACCCCACTACTGTTGATGGCCCTAGCCACCTGCCAAATGGGAACTTGTTTGAGAAAGGAGCTGCACAGCCGAGTCCTGGGGTAAAACCATTGCTTTTGGTTGTTGTAAAGCTGTACCTCTCTCCTTCAACAGCCATGGTGGTCTAACAAGAGCATTAGCTTGCAAAGAGTTATAAAGAAAGCATTATTTAAGATAAACGCTATCATTTGCAAAACAGTAGGTGTTTACACATACACATGTACACACACGCATGCACACATCCCTTATTTAAGTTTCCACAGCTACCCTTGGTGCAACGCAGCCAGCTGTTAAATCCAAAATAGCAACGAGTGAACATCATACGCCCTCTGTATTACCATTTGAAAGGGACAGTTCCTTGGGAGGATGGGAATTTGACAGGATATGAATATGTCTGAGACTCTATTAGGCACTAATTCAGCAGGACTGGCTGAATGAGATGAAGAAGCAATGAGGAGTAGAGAATCTCTTCAAATTTGAGCTGATTGGTAATTTTGATGAAAGCCCTTTAGTCTCATTCAGTGACTGTTAATTACCTCTGGAAATTAACATTTGTTTTTCTCTTCAGGAAATGTTGTTCGCCTGCCAATATGGAAAGATTAATTAAATTCTTCCATGGATTAAGGTGAAAGTAGGGTCCTTGTGGTCAGTGCACATTTTGGCTGTGCAGGTAGGGATATCGTGACAAATCCCCTTTTGAAAAGAGCAGTCCAGCTCTTTCCTCTTATGTTTTCATGGGAAAATAAGTGTGTCCTTATCCTTCTGGGGTAAGGCTGGCCTGTCAGGTGGTTTTAGTGGGGAAGTCTGGGTGTGGGAGAGCTAAGAGGGAAGGGAAAGTGATGACTAAAGAGCTTGGAAGTAAATTAGGGAAAGCCTCTTGCTCCACCCAAGGGAGAAATAATAATTTGGGACAAAGGTATATCTGCTTAAATCAAATGGAAACCCTTATCTCAGACCCAGCTATACAGAATATCACAAAAGTTAACTGATTCAAAAAAAGTGATAACTTGAACCTCACGTTCCTATGCTGTTCATAAACATGACAGCTTCTCCTACCAGTTCTCACTTATTTGATCTTGGCTCACCCTCAAAAGCTGCTTTTGTCAGTGCTAATGATGGCCCTTCCACTGCTCAAGAGTTTATTTCCAATATCCACTATTATGCCATTCACTCCTGCTGTGCAGAAGAAAATAAAGGAAAGAAAATAGGTAGCAACGTCCCAGGGAAACTCCTGTACATGGTTGGTATGGGCATTTCATTGAGTTCCCTATTTATAGCTGTCAAACAAATATCTAGGCATAGTTGCTAAAAATCAGGCAACATCATAAAAGGAAAGGAATGCTCTGTGCCTCAATTTTATTTTTTTTTTTTCTGAAAGGAAGTCCTTGCATTAAGTTTTAATGATAGATTAAATAGATGGAAAGTCGCTTGGAAGCCCAACGGGCAGAGAGATTTCAGGCTGCCTCTGTTCCACTCTCAGGGAGGAAATGAGGCAGCTGAGAAGCAGCTCAGCATCAGGAAGGAGGCAGACAGGTCAAACGGACAGGCTTTCCAGAAGCAACCTAGCTGAGAGCAAACAAGCAGCTGCAGTCAATCAAAACCAGCAGGGCAGCCAGCTCCAGAGCTTGCTCCCGGTTTGCAGCACAAGCCAAACCACCCTGTGGGGAGACATTCTTGTCCTCCCAGCTTCCATGCAGCACCAGAGCAGAGGGCTGGCATCGCCAAGTGATCTTGCCAGGTGTGTGACAGCTGGATTGGGAGAAGGATGCCGGTCTGCACACCAGCCCTCCTGCCTGCAAAAGCTGCCTCCACACACAAATGCACATCCAGCCCCCTGCAAGACTCATCTAGGTGCTGCACTGGGGACCTCGGAAGCAGCGTGTCCAGGAAAATCAAGAACTTGGCGTCTGATCTTGGTCTCAGGATGGAATATTCTTCCCACATCTGCCAGGATCAGCAACAGGCCAACTCAGCAATGAAAAATGCAACCCTTGCTGACTTGACTTTCTTTGATCAGAGGGAATTCTGCCTGACAGTGGCATGGGATCCTATCCTGTAGGCTCAGCCAGCAGCAGCATGGTAGGGTTGAAGGCTTACACTCTGAAGGCCCTGTTATGGGTGAGAGACTAGGACATTTTTGCTCTTCACTGTTTTCTGTACAAAGTGAAGAGGAAAGAGTACCTATTGGCATATCTCACACAGGTTACAGATTTTACCTCTAGTCTACTTTACAGGGTGTTTTGAGATCAATAGGGAATAAATAGCACAGCAAGCCACCAGTGCCTGCTATATTTTGCATAATCTGTAATGTGAGAGGTTGCAGTCAGCCAATGGTGGCATGTTTTGCTTGCAATAAATTCAGAGATTAGTAATTTAGAATCTGTTCATCAGAATCTATGCTGGGGAGGAGCATTGGAAATTATGAAGATGGGTAGCAAGAAGCAAGAAAAAGTGATATGAACAGAAGAAGACGGGATGGAAAAGAGTGAGAAACTCACATGGGACATACCTGCTCAGTGGCCAGTCTGGAAAACCAAAGAGAAAGAAGGGATTTTTCTACAGGGTCTAACCAGCCTAGACCCTTTTTTGTAGCTTTTAAATAATGTCACACGTAGAACAAATGTATCATTTCAAAAGAAAAACATGTAAAGTCTCAGTTATGTTCTTACGAATGTTTTCTATTGCTTTACCAGCTAAATCTTTTTACCAAGTTGGACTTGATTCTGCAAGTTGCTTCTTCAAAACTACATTTTTTGACAAATTCATTATTTGCCAAGGACATTCTGCCAGCTTTAATTAAAAAAAACCCCAAAATTCAATGGATTGGAAAGAGTCCAGTAGGCTTTGGTTCAGGCCTTGTAAAGCAGCAAATAAACATTTTCTGTATGCTTTAGGAGAGCATATGACTCCTTGGTCCTCCACAGTCTCTGCGTAGAAGAAGGGAGCTAAACACATGAAGAAATACCTATTTAGATTTATTTCATCTCTCGTTAAGAAGACAAGCTAGATCTCCATCAGCCTATGGCACTGATGTCAGGCTGTCATGATTACAGACACGAAACCTTTTTCTCTCTTATATGGCACACAATGTGAACTGACCCAAAGTACATTAAAAGGTAAGTAAATAACTTCACAAACAAAAGAAATGAATGCACATAAGTGAAATAGAGAATACTGAGGCTACCTGAAATAATTCTTATTTGAACTTGCTTTTAGCTTGTCTGCCTTCAACTAATCATAGCAAATAGGAACATAAAGGTGCTATGATAGCAGCTCTCACGGAAAATATGGTTTTCAGGCTGATGAACCTAAAATGCAGTGTTTGAAGTCTAATGACAAGTGAGAGAGAACACACTTATTAGACATGTTAGATGAGCAGTGTATCCAGTTCCTAAAAAATCCTGTCTTGGATGCTGTCTTCTGAAACAGAAATAAATATATATAGATATATACGTATATACATGTGACCAAAAAACATACAGATATACACATATGTATATATGTATGCCAATGATAGCACTGAAGAAATGGTTCATAACTGAGTCAGAGGTGCACATGCACATTTTTACATGTGCTCCTTGCTGCAACTTTCTTTTCACTTTTCAGAAGAGTTCACCATATTATTTGCCCACTATGCTTGCAATATTACCTGCTCTTCTTAAAACAGCTGCCATACTGTCTTCCTACAAAGCTCAGAGAGCCTTGAGCCCTCTCTGGCTCTTGGGATTTTGTGACAGCTCCTGCAAGAGCTGCCAGTGCATGAGTAATATTTGAAGCCTGGCACCCCATGTCATTGTGATTCCATGAGACATTATTTTATGATGCAAACACACTCTGACCTCCATAGCATGCAATATATCAAATGTGTAATGTATGCAAAAACAATCCCAATGAGGGAGGAGGTAAATAAATTTGTTATGATTTTAATGCTATGCATTTTAAATGTCACTTTTGCCAAGCAATTAGGATTTGAAGAGAGTGACCTTTGCACAGTGCCCAAATTGTCCTGAGGCATGGTACTTCTCCATGCATTTATATGCCTTATATGATAAAGTATATCCAGTATGATCTAAGTCCATCATTTGTGGTAGGGACCTTTCTGGCCAAGACACACACAATAAAAGCAAGGCAGTGCAAATGTTTTGCCACAAGAATGCTGTGTGAGAAGCAAGGGGTATTATTTATTGAAATGCACTGGCCCAGTTGCGCAGAGACAAACAAGTTGCCACCCAACAACGGCTTGCAGTTGCAATGCTTTGCTTGTAAGCACAGTGCTGCTCACCGCACTCTATATCAGGGGGAATCCAGCTGCTACTAGGAGCAATCAGCTTTGGAGCTCCTCCTGCCCATTTCACTCAGCAGTTTGCAAAGGGTTGGGCCTGCGACCCCAGCACACACGCGTGCCCTTCCAACACACACACGCACAGGCATGGGCTGAGGGTCTCTGCTGGACAGCAGAGGACAAAGGGGACCAAAGGCCCAGGCCACAGCACAGCATACTGCCCTTCCCCTTGCTTCCCAGGTGAGCAGCGCAGTATGGAGCCAAGCCAGGGGAGATGGGACATGTTGTCCATTTGGGCATGGGAACACCACCTCCTCCTTACCCATCCCTGTGGCAGGATGCTGCTACAAGCCCAACAACTTCCAAACCACCATCTGTTCTCAGTTGTACCCACCCTCTGGATCAGGTTCAAGATATTTTTTGACCTATTCAAACCAAGAAGAGAGGTTTTAACTAGTGAGATGTGGCCCCACTAGTCTCTCCTTACTGACAGCAGTTTTAAGGGCAGTCTGTTAGTCACAGAAGTGACCCACATGGTAAGGCAGTCCCTCTGCTCTAGCTGCAGTGGCAAAGGGGAGGCAAAGCCATAGGTAGCTGCCTTCCTCCTCCTGTGCATCTGCTGGTGGTGCTGACAGTTTGAGTATGGGAACTACCTACACCTCAGGTCTAAGGCTATATTTATATATATAAATATATATATATATATATATATATATACAGCTGAGGCATTTTAGTATGTGGTAAAATGCAATTTCAAGTAGGAAATATTAAAATACAGGACTCTCTTTTGGCAAGGAAGAACACTGCAATAATGTAGTAATGGGCAAGGTCTACAATCCAACTGTGCCTTTACAAGCACTGCCATAAATACTGGACATTGTGTGGCATCTGTTAGTTCATAAACAGTGTGGTGCATCACCAGAAAGAGCAATGGCTTATAACAGAGCCATTTTTTTCTCTCTCCTATATTTTCCTTCAATATTTGTAACAAGTCAGTGTTCATAAAAGCTGAGTCTCCAGTGTAGACTGCTGGAGTTGCCTGATGGTCTGGCAGCAGGTGGTGAGCGTAGCAAGAGGACTGATGAGTTCACTCATCAAGGATGCCCTTCTCCAAGTTGGAAGGCCAACCCTAGCAAGGGATATTCAGAAAACCTCCATATCTAATCTGATCTTGGTTTTATTGCTAGCAAGGCTGTCAAGCATTGGGCAGATGGCTAATATTTTCTTTCACTATCAGTCTCTGTTGGATTCAGACCAATGATGTGATGTATAAACAGCTCTGGCTCTCGGTCACCAAAGCCTCCTGCCATCAGCCCTCCCTGAGAGGTGTATTTAAATGAACTAGGGAAGTGGGCATCAGTGAGTAAAACAAATCAATTAGGCACACAAACTGGAGAACTGGTCTCTTGAACAGAGTACTCAATTTTGCCATCGCCAGCTCTCATCTGATGGGATTTGGTTCTGTGTTTCCTACATGCCTGGTGGCTTTGCAGGGTGGGAGAAGTGTTGGAGTATTCAGGACAGTGTGTGTTTTAGGCCATCTGGCATGTTTGAGCCACATATGGAGTTCCTGCAACATCAAAATATTGAACGATTGAAGCCCAAAACATGTTGGTCTGCCCAAGTCTAGCTGTATTTCCATGATGTGAGTCCATCTCCGGGGCTGATTCCAGCGAATCCAGGGAAAATTAAAGATCAATTAATGGCAACAGTGGTTTGTTCCACTTCTTTCCAGTGTGCCTATATGTATGATTTACTGACACCAGTTCTGCATTGTCCTTGCATTCCTGGGCTCTGATTCATTCAGCACGCTACTGTGGGGTGTTGGAGCCTGGTACAGCCCAGGTAAGGGTAAATGTGAGAAAGTGCCTAACACTGCTTCCCCATGAGGAAGAGTCACCCATGTGACACTATCATTCATGTCCTGCTTACCTGACCTGCCTGCATGGTGTTAGGAGGAGAAGGACCAGTCTTACTACTGGCAAAAAGCCATTATGGAGCAGATTAATGACTCCAACCAGCTGAGGAACTGGTCCTAGAGAGACACCAACCCCTGCCATCATCCCACTCTGAGCACAGTGTATTTTCAATGCAGCATCCCTCCTCCTGGTACCCCACCTCCCTCATCATATGCTCCTCCACATCCTTGTGGCTGATCTTTCCTCAACAGCAACATCAGCAGTGGCAAGCTTGCCCCTTCTTGGTCTGCTCTTGCTATGGCAATGTGTATTGTGGTCCAGAAGACTTTGTGAGTCTATGTCAGGAACCTTTCTGTTTTTTTTTTTTCCACTCAAAGAGTAGAAAAGGGGAATATAACAGAGTAGATGAGGAATGTTTTAAGTCCAAAAATGGTACTTTCCAGGCTTAACTGTTTAAAAACTCAGCTTCTAGAAAATATTCCATTCCACAGTGGAGAGGTTGCAGGGCATCTTCATTCCCAGATGGGAGGGAAACCTTAAATCAGAGAATTATGTAGCATTAATAGGAGAAATAGCTCCTCTAATCTCTTGTAGCATGTCCATCTCAGGAACATTTGCAGGTAAGCAGCAGTCCTATACATAATTGGAGAGGTATTCAGTTTTCATTACTTTCTAAAGCATTTTTGCTTGTTTATTTACAACGTCACATGTCTCAGGTCTTTCTTTTTGGGTTGGTTAGTTGGTTCGCTAAACCAAATGGTAGTGCATAGGGATGGAATGTGCTGACATTGTTCTGGCTCTTACTACATCTGAAGCCAGAATGCACCTGTTGTAGAGCAATGACTTCAGGTGGGGGCCGGGGGTGGGGGGAGGGAAAAAAAGCGCAAGTGTCTACAGATTCCTGGATCATGCATTAAAAATTATTCTGAAATATTATCATGGATTAATTTAATGCTGTCATAGACAGACTGTGTTTCAACGATCACTAAAAAGAGAAAGGAATAGTTCATAGAGCATAAATGAACAGGGAGACTGCTAAAAAAGAAAGCATGCAAATTATAGGGAGAGATATTCAATACTCTCATATAAAATATTGAGTCTAGAAAGGGAGTCTAGTCTGAATGGGGGGGTATGTTCTCATGCAGTTCTGGGGAATATCTGGAATTCAGCCTATGCTGCCTTTCAGAGGTAAAATAGAGGCAAAATAAATAGAGTGAATACAATTAAACAAGGTTAACTTGTATCTAGACTTCTGAGAGCTTGATATTTGATTCATTTTTTAATCAGAAATTTCTGAAAGCATGGGCTTTTTTAAAAAAAGCCAGACAGAGAATCCTTCTTCCCCCCTCTGATGATTTTTCTCAACCACTTGCGCTTTCGCTGTGCTGCTGGAGTAGCTGGGAGACAATTGGAGGTTATTTTTAGACTGACTCACTCTGTAAAGCTGACATTTGTAGGTTAGGCGTACCAGTTGCCGCCTGCTTCTTCTTCTGCACCTTCCTTAAATATTCCCCTTCTAAACAGTCGGACATCCCCCGCCTCCTTTCCCAGTCTTTCCTGGTAAGAAAGTACTAAATTCACGTTGTGTCTGTCAACATTTTCAGTCGAGCTGAGTTAAAAGCATCATTTAAGAAGCACAGTTGACTCATGTCCTCTCATATAGCTGGAAAAATCCAACACAACAGGGTGCTTTGGCACCTCAGTTCTGCTCCTAATTGTTCTCCATTAGGAGATGCTCAGCATCCCTTTAAAGCACACAGAAGAAGCAGCCCGTGGACCATGCTGCTGGGTCGGATTCACATACCAAGGGTCCCTGTGAGGTCCACATTAGCAGATCTCCTTCTCTGCTTGCCATCCTCTCTGAGAAAACAGGCATCGAGAAGAACTTGGCTGCCTGCAGCCTGTGTCCCCCCAGAGAAGGGGATGCCCAGGAGCACCACGCAATGTGTCTTGCATTTCTAGGGCTTGCCTTTTGACATTCTTGTCCACTGAAGGTGGAGAAAATGAGCTACGTTTAAAAGTAATTTTACCAGTAAAATTGCTGATTCATCCTGCCTGTGGGGTTTTATCCAAGTGTGGGTGTGCAGACAGTCCTGGTGAATGCCATTGCAAAAGAGGAGGGAACATATGGCACCCTGCGGGGAGCAGCCCATGGGCGCCAGGGTGCAAATCCCTGGGACGGATTTGGCCACTGGCTCAGGCAGCTGGACAAGTCCTGGTGTATAACAGACTCTGCACTGCAGTTATGTACTGCTCTTAAGCCCTAGCACTTAGCAGCATGGCAAATTTAAATCACTGAGCTTTCAACTCTGAACTCTCTCAATCTGCTGGAGTTTACAGAAACACAAAGACCTTCTAAACCCAAGGGGAAAGATGGTTGCTAAAATCAGAATTCAACAGCAGATTACATTACAAAACTGCCATTAACCTACTCCATATTATAATCTCAAATCCTTCTAATATATTTGGCATGCAGCAGTACAAACATTTCCACTTTAAATTAAGGCTGAACAGAAATCCTTTTCCCAGTCAAGCTCTTTCTTTTCCTCATGCTTTTGGGGGACTAATTTTAGAATTAAGATCTTCATGCAAGTTGCAGCCTAAATAAATCTAGCCATATAATCTTTTAGGGCAAAATCCATTTTTTTCCAGTAGATACCACATGTGGGCTCTGTGCCAGGTAAAATCTAGTGCGCAGTCTAGTGAAATCCATCCTCAGGCACCCCATGAAGACAGAGCGCTGCTGCCCAGCTCATTGCAATGTTCCTGCTGGAGTTAATGAGCACAGGGGTGACCATGACCTCCACTACGCTCATGCTGAGTTATCAGGACCATATTACCCTTTTCTGCCATGATAATACATATTCCCACTGTGGTCCATTCAGGACAACCCCAAAATCTCATTCCAAAAATGCTGAGTGGGAGGAGACAAAACACGTTGCTGCTCAATCCTCAACACCTTCCATGTAGCCCAACTGCATGAGGTGGCTGGGAAACACCTGCCTGATCCTTTATACCAGCATCATTTGTACGTAATACAGAACTGGATTGCTGGTTACCACAAACGAGTGCTACCCTCATCCCACCAAAGAGGGAGTTGGAGCGTGACCAAAGCCAGGGCAGCTGCAGGTAGAGCTACTGGGAGACCAGAACAGCTCAGGCAAGGCCATGTTCAAAGTTTAAGTAGTCTTTAGAGGGAGGCATTGATGAACAGGGCGACCAAATATAGGAACAGACAACAACCTAAAGCAAAACAAAAAAACCCCATCAGATTCTTCTTTTTCAGCTTTGTACCTTCTGCTGGAATTAGTTTAAAAAAAATGTTATTAGACTCTCTTTGGTTTAATGAGATTTCAATAGTCCCAGCAATGTAGAGCTCTAGGTGGTCATAGGAAAGCACACTGCGAGGGAAACAGTGTATCACCCAGGTCTGCTGGTGGTGTTCATGACCATAGAAGCCCAAAGTTTCTGTAGCTCCACCATTTTGGAAATATTCCCTCTCAGGAAGCAGCGCTGTGCGAAGTCCAGGAGCATCTCCTGCTCTTGTGTGCGCTGGGGGGGAAATCTGAGCCCAGTTGTGGGAGGTGTATTGTCTCTGTTCATTTCTCCAGCAGTAAGTAGGATTGTGCCCGTGTTTAATAAATGTACACCTGTTATTTCCCAGAAGTGTTCACCATGGTGCTAGAGACCCCACGAGGCCACAAAAGCATCCTCTCCCTACAATAGCAAAATAATATCACAAAGGTCATGTTGGTAGGGCCCATCTCACCCATCACGACCTCCAGTTGCCCAGAAACAAACCTTCTGAAAATTTAGATCCTAGGAAGCAGCTAAATGAAAATCAAAAGCAGAAATTAAGAAGGAAGAAAATGTGTTAACCAGTTAATTAACTGATTGATGTTATTTTGTTGGTTCTCACCCCACAGTCAGCATCAGTTCAGCAAAATGTGCTTTCAAGAAAAATTATGCTAATTAAATACATGACAGAGTAGCCCAGGTAATAATTAGCAAGGGATAAAGTGACCATTCATTGGAAATTTTTTTGTCAGGCCTGAGGCTAATTTGTATTTTTGTTTCTCTGAACCTTGGGCTACCTAAAAAGATCTTTATTAAATGTAACGTCCAGATCCCCCTGGTTTAAAAAGCAGCAGAAATCTGAGCTACAACCAGCATTCATTTTCTATTATGCAAATATAACTTCACAGTATGACACATCTGTAAGGCTTCATTTGGTTCCCCCCTGGCACAGTAAGCATCTGCAGCTTCAATGCCTTTGATATACTGTTTTTGATTAGATTAAAGATGATATTTATAGTAATTTCAGTAATGTCATTAGCTGTCACTGGAGTATCCTCCACTATTTTGTTTCCTCCATATGTTTTGCAGAAGGGATAATGAAATTTGACTGTCCTGCAGCTTGGGTGTAATAGCCTTGTTTAGGAACAGGGTTACATAGGATCAGTTGCTACTCGTCAAGTGAAAATGGTGACGGTGTGATGGGCTGTGCATGACAAGCCTGCCTTCTGCGCTGCTGCCATGTCCTTCCTTCTCCATCCCTCCAGAGACAAGCTCATCTTCCCTGTAGGTTGGCTGAAAATGCATTACGTGTCTGTGGGGTCAGGTCAGGAGGGAAGGATGGAAGGACAGACAGATGGGAGGGTAAGATTTACAAAGCGTGTCTACAGATCACCAGTATCTTTAGCAGAGAGAGGAAAATGCTGGGTAATATGATGACAAGCAATAAATACCTTCAGTTTAACAGTTTAAACAAAGGTGGGGAATTATTTATGGTAGGACAGCGAGTGTTGGCCAAAGGTCAAGGAAAGGAAAACTTAGTTTAGACTTCTCGGGGAAGAAAGTACCTGGTATGTAGCACAGTTGCCAAGACCAGAGGCATAGGCACACCTCAGTGGCCATGCAAGATAAGAAAGACCCTAGGTTGGGGTTACATGGTGACAGCCCTGTGAGTGAGAGAGAGAGAAGCTGTGCATGCTACCAGGAGATTGTCCCTTCTCTTTCTGATCCTGAGCCTCATCCTGCAGAGCACAGGCACTTGCAGCTCTCCGAAGGCACTCCTGCCTTGCTCTGTGTAGTTACTTGTGGGATTAAACACTCCATTTTTGGGATTGCTCTAGCCTCACTCTCTTAAAGTCCCAAATACATGGTGCTACTTGAAAAGTGTAGCACTGGCATTTCTGACAGGCAGTGGGCACACAGGAGTTAAATTATTATTGCAGAATTCAGTGTATAAATATTCACTCCCCAAGAGGTGGAGAGTGAAAGTATATGTGTGAGTGACTTTGTTTAAGTAAAAGAAGGTTGCTTGACTTTGCATTAATCTTTCAGATTCATTTTGCAGAAAAAAATATTTAAAACTCCACAAATATACCCCAAGAGCATTTAGAGAGACAAAAAGAAAGAAAACATGAAAAATGCATAGATAATTTGGAGCATTGCCCTTGATGGTGCATTACCAAGTTGTGCATGCTGAAGATCTGACCCACTGTACCATGGCTGTAGTCAGGGAGAGACAGCCTTGGTGTCGAGGGCTGGGAGGAAGCGAGAGTGGTGGGTCCCACCAGTCTCCTGAGCATCCCTGCACCAGGCACTGGGAGCAGCAGGGGCACACATGGCCCAATGGCCTTCCCTGGTAGGGGCACATCAGACTGACTCTGGCAGTGCCACCTTGATCAGTTTAGCACCAAAAAAAAAAAAAAAAAAAAAAAATGAACTTGCCGTGCCCCACAGTTTAAGGTGAGTTTTGCCCCTAACATGAACGGATGAAATCACTGCTGGTTTAAATGGGCATGGTGCAAGGACATCACAAGGCAAAACCGACCACATTTGCAGCTCTGGCTCTTGAATACAGCCAGGGTGCTGCTCTGAGCTAAGAGCAAAACTCTGGTCATTTTAACTTTGTTTTGGTCTTTTTTTACCCAAGGAAAAGAAGCTTGCCAGGTGACTGTAACACAGGTCCTTCAATCCAATTGACTTTCTCTGGATTTATACTGAGCTTAAACTGAGAGCAAATGATCATCTGATCAGCCTAATCACGGCTAGTGAGTCCTTTCAAGGAGCAGTTCCCTTGGGAACAGCATATATTTTGCAATCAAACCATATTCCACCACTGGATCTTGATACAAAGGTAAATAGGGCAAGCAGCCCCCTTTTTTTCCCCAATGCATTTTGCATTTATGAAAATGAAAATGTCATTTGAAAATGCAAAACTGAAATCTTGCTTAGAAGCTGTCAAATGCAGTTGTTTACTTTTCTAAAAAATATTCCTTCCTTCCAAATTCTGGTTCAAAAGATACACAAACCATGCTTATATATTTTCATATATAGTCATAGACATTTGTAATATATTCATAACAGTATATTTGAAGATATACTCAGACTTTGCATATAACTATTACATTAACTTTGGGATACTTTCATTTATCACCAAAGTTAATTTGTAGGAACCATAGTAATCCATCTATTTATCTAAGCTGTACATCTGCAGCTGTCTCCTTTACTGCTGGCTTCCCCCTTTGCATTTATACTTCTGAACCTCCAAGGCACTTTCTACTCCTTTTATTAATTTTTACCGCTGAAACACCTGTCCTAGGCTTGTTCAGGTCTGGTTCACCTTAGTCCAGAAGTGCATTTCCCTGGCTCCCACACCCTTACTCCAGGCAAGCCCCTTCCTTCAGCTGGCTTAGCCTGGGCAGCGTGGGGGTCTCACCTCAGGACCTGCCTAACACACCTCAGGAGATGTGCCCACCTCCAATCAGCCCACTGCTACCCTGGACCCTCCTTCATTCCCACCTCACAGGGGTACCACGAACTCCTCTCACTGAACATTAAGGGTTTGAAAGGAGAAATCTTGATTGTTTTCAGATCCTTCAGTTCTCCATCCTGATTAACGTCTCATATGGAAGAAGTTTATGTAAAGCTGATGTTCACAGCCTCTGCAATATGCAATATCATTCTCCACCAAACAATTCTTGTCAACACCTATAGTCTGTTTCTTTGTTGGACTCTTGGTGAAAATTGTTGGAGCTCATGTTTTAACGTTCCTTCTCCCATTATTTATAATATATTGAGTTACAAGTGACAACTAACCAAAACATAGCTGCAGTTCTTGGTAGATCTTTCAATTTTCTGTATACTTTGAGCATGAAGTTTTCCTCTTTTAAAGCACAGGTTGCTTAGCCTAACAATCTCAAAATGTAATTAAAACATAAAATTTTATAGCTGTCCTCCAGATGTCCTGAAGATTTCCTCCAAGGAAAAAAGATGTAATCTCTCTCTGATGTCTTCATGACTTTCTGCAAAGTTCACCCTTTTGAGCTGCCAGAAGATACATATTTTGGGGGAGAATACGGAGATGATGCTTCTAACCTTGTCTGTTATAGCTGACAGACACTACAAGCCACTTTTTGAGCCATGAGAGATGTCGTCAGCTGCATCAGCTTTGATATCAAACATCCTCAGCTTCTCACCCCTCGTCATGTTCTTCATTAGCTCATGTCACGGGATGATTTATGACCGTCCCTTCAGCAAGGATACCCTACGGTTCTCCACCCTGCTGGGTAGCCTGCAGTACCTGAGGAATACCCAGGCGATCCCTCTGGGAGAGTCCTGTCACCTACCATCAACCCCTGTCTCTGAGATGATACCGTGCCTCCTTCCCACTCTTTGAGTGGTGGGCAATGATGGCTGCCTGCCCCTGGACTTCTCAGCAGTCTCAGTGGAGTGCCACAGTTTCAGGGTTACCCTTTATCCCCCCACAACAGGGTAAAACTGAGCCTTGTAGGCAGAATCAGTTGCCACCCAGTGTGGGATCTGATGCTCCCACCCCAGCCTGCTCTCTGCAGAAGAAGCCAAAGGTTTCAAGCTCTGCTCCCACAGTGCAGCACAGGACTTTTATAGCCTGTGAGTCACAACAAGGAAACTAACCACGACCAGCCTCAACCCCAGCTTGTGCGTGTTCCCATCATCTCACACGTTATCTCCACCAGAACTGCTCAGGAACCAGGATTTTGCCAGCGAGGAATTTGCAGCTCAGGGGGAGGGAGCAGCACTGAGCTCTAGCAGGGAGCGCTGTGTCCTGCAGTGCCCCAGAAAATCCAGCTCTCCTCCAAAATAAATTGCAGAGCTGCCAAGACATCATGTTTTGGTGCGTTTAATTTCCTTTTTGTTTTCACTCACACACCAAAGGGTATTTGTGTATGAAAATGACAACACGAAAACCAGCAAAACGACCTGAGCTGGAATCGAGTTGAGATGGAAGGTTAAAATATTTTCTCATCTGCCAACACTGGTATCAATATTACCCCTCAAAACAGTTAGCCTGCATTTTGCCAGATAACTGTTTGGTCTGAAGGGCATTTTGTATGTTTTTTTTCTCTAGTTGTTAGTTTAGTTTTGCTTTTTTCCAGGTCCTGAAGAGAATGTATGTGTTTGGGATTATAATAATTTTGGGATGAGTTTCTCATCTGCGTGCCATGCTGGGCAGCAGCCGGCAGAGAAGCAGCTCAGTTTGCACCTCGTAGTCTACACACGATGCCACTGTGATGGGATAGGCAGGATGCGCCCAGTGCCTCTCGCTTGGAGTGCACTGACCGAACCTGCAAGCTCCAAGCCCCATTTCGCAATGTCTCCTCCAAATCCCCCCTCCCTGCAAAAGCTTGGGGGGCCTACAGTGTCTCTGGTAATCTTCCACTCGTCTTAAATTTTTGGGGGGCTGCAGAAAGCCACTTGCTCCTGCATGGGCTTTAGCTAATTCTGGAGTTAACCTTTTTGCTTGGGCATCCTCATCTGCAAATTGAGGAATAACAGCACACTTCAGAGGGGCAGAAGGGTAAGGATTAACTGCGACGCCACTTTGAAGAGCTATATACATGCCAAATATTATAATCATCCTAAATGTGAGGCCAGGATAATCCATGTTTTTTTGCAGCCCCAGAATCCTATTTGATTTCATCTGTTTTAATTAACAAATTTAATTTCGCTTTATTAGGGAAAACAAGGATAAAAAAATGGAGCCTGCGTATGCTTTATTACAAATTATTGTTATCAGCTACCCCGCAGGACTCCAGTCGGCACTAAATATGAACAATGGTTAAATTACAGGGGTCAGGGAATGAGCACAATCAAAATGCAAACACTTTTCTTCTACGTGAGATGGGTAGGGAAAAAAAAGAGGAAGAATCCTTGGAACCTCCTTGGAGCCACTAGGA
This sequence comes from Athene cunicularia, assembly GCF_003259725.1. Lineage (NCBI taxonomy): Eukaryota > Metazoa > Chordata > Aves > Strigiformes > Strigidae > Athene > Athene cunicularia. The sequence continues at coordinate 81,924,178 of NW_020799091.1, read as the reverse complement.
CTGCAGAGAAGCATACCAAGTAAACTGTAAAACTGATTACTGGGCTCAAAAAGGCTAACATGCAATTTGTGTTCTTTTTATGTAGATTAAATGCATTCACTTCAGCTCATAGAGCTTAGATACTCAGCAGGGATTCAGAGGGCTGGGTATCAGTCAACCACAGCCAGCCACTAAACCACAGGGCAAAATCTGCTATTGTATGTTAGAATAGTCACTTAATCTATCTTAATGGGTGAAAAACCCATGGGACAAATGTATATTAAAATCAGAAAGTTAGTTGTAATGTTTAAGGAAAGCTGTAAATATTTTTTTGAGATAACACTCTAAAACATTATCAATGAGTCTGAAATCCTTGTGAACATCTCTATGTTTAGTTCTTAAAAATGCAGTTGCCCACAGCCCAGGTCTACTAATCAGGAGGAAAACCAAAGGCATGAGACTTTTGCCATAAGGCTGTGCCTGGAATAAACTGGGGAGGAATCAAGCAGTATTTCCTCTGGCCAGCTGAAAGAAACGCTGTCTGACGGGTTTCTGTTGATAACATGAAATGTGCGGAACACAAAAAACTGTGGACGCGGCTACCAGGATATGGGTACTGGCAGCAGCAGTAGAACTGCCTTTTGGAAAATTACCCTGATAAAAGTAATTTATTATTTTTTTATTTGGCAGGGGCTACTGCGAGGCCATTCCCCATCTGCAGCAGAGCAGAGAAAGCCCAACCTTCTGCTTGCCTTCTCTCCAGGACTCAGGGTTATTGGAAACTGAGAAGCAATAACACAACCTAATCCTGCTTGAAAAGATTCCTATTTATTTTGCTTGCGTCTGGGCTTTCCTCAGCCTCTTCTAGCTTAGATTCCCCTGACAGAAGGTTTTCTCCCCCACACTACTTATATCCTATTTAGAGCTAACTGGGACTGCCTGCCATCATGGCTCAGAAATAATTACTTTGTCATAATCAGTCTTAAATCAGGACTTCTACACCTGTGCTTAGGGTGGATGACCAAAACGTCAGCATTCCCACACGTGGACCCCGAAATGGCACCATAGGCAAGGACCCTAACCTCTGTGCACAGCACATGTGGGTACTGATGGAGGGGGGAGATGTTTTGTCAGTTGTCCGTCAACATTCCTTTGGAAATACCTGTTGGAAACCAAGTCCTTCTGAAGCTCACAATGTCCCTTTCGCATCAACTGGAAATAGGATGAGGTTTTCATCAGCTGTCTCCACTGCCTGCTCACTGGCTCCACACTGATGCTGCTGCAGGATAGAGCCTTTTTTGTGCAGAAAACTGTCTTTTGGGTAAAACCATGATCCAGAAGCATAATCTGCATTAATTGCTCTTGGGCTAGAAGAGACACTGTGGGGTTGGGGAGACACATTGGGAACTGGTGTAATTTCCTAACGTATGCTGTTAACAAACATTTGCAGCAATCTCAGAAATATGTATTCCCATTGGCAGGAATGAGCATCCTGCTTGGGGTGTAGCGCTTGACCATGAGGAAAACTGGGTGACCTTGAAAGCCGGAGCACTTAGGGATATGGTGTAGTTGAGAACTGTCTATGTTAGGTTAATGATTGGACTAGGTGATCTTTAAGGTCTTTTCCAACCTAGATGAGTCTGTAATAGTACTGAATGCCAGGTTTTACTCTCAGGGACTGAACAAGCACTGCTGACATAAGCTGGAGGCTCCCGTGTCAGAAATTATGCATTAGGCAGTGTACTGGGTCTGGCTGAGCTGGAATTGGTTTTCCCCTATAGCAGCCCTCACGGTGCTGTGGTTTATGCTGGGAGCTGGCAGGGTGTTGATAGCACCCTGATGTTGTGGCTACTGCTGAGCAGTGCTTACACAGCACCAAGGCTCTCTCTGACATTTCACCCCAGTGGGATGGGGTGGGCAAGATCTTGGGAGGGGACACAGCCAGGACAGCTGACCCGAACCGACCAAAGGGATATTCCAGACCATGTGATGTCTGCTCAGTATAAAGCTGGGAGAAAGGAGGAAGGGGCTGGGGTCACCCTTGGTCCCCGGAGGCAACCACTACATGTATGGGAGCCCTGCTCCTGAGAAGGGCCGACATCGACTGGTAATGGGAAGTAGAGAATAAATCTGTTTTTTGCTTCCACACGTGGACCTTTGCTTCACTTTGCTTCTATTAAAACTGCTTTTGTTCTACCCACAAAGGTTGGGTTTTTTTTCCCATCTTATTTTCTTTCCCCTCTTTGCCCTGTTGAGAAAAAAAGGGGAAATGGGGGGGGGGGAAGTGATAGAGCAACTTGGTGGGTACCTGGCATTTAGCCAAGGTCAAACCACCACAGGCAGAAAAGCCTTGGGAGGGTTCCTCAGGCAGAGGATGGCCGTGTGTCACTGGTACAAAGTGCTAATGTTGTTCCAGGAGGAGGGATGAAAGATGTTTCCAGCAGAGCTGGGGCAATAGTAATGCTACTGTCCCATGTGCAGGTGGGACATCATTCAGGTGATGTTGTATAGTTCTGGTTACACCTATGGGGAATTTTTTTTTATCTCTGGGCTTACTTCTGCATGATTTGTCCTATGAAATCCATATACCTCAGACAGGTGCATGCGACACAAAAATCTGTTCTCTTCACTCAGTGGGGAGCTCCCCAACATGCGCACATATGCACACTCTCCAAGGCATTGCTAGGAGGAATACAGGGACTAGGGACTGAAACACCCCAGGCCACTTGCACTATATTGGACAAGGGGCATCTTTATGCAGATTTTCAAATTTCTCCCATGGTTTAGGTACCTCACACTATTAAGCTCATGCACAGGTCAGTCTGATGGGACATGTAGGGATGGCCAGGAGGGGTCAAGAGTGAGGGCAAATGCCAGCACAGGACCAGTCAGGACATTTATAGTCTGACTGCAAGTATTTGGTAGCAAAGGCAAGTGTTGCCTGCAGCACTGGCACCTAACCAGATGGGATGGTGGGAAGAAAATGAGGTCTGGCCCGCCACGTCAGGAAGCATGGAGGACTGAGTCCCCTTCATGCTCTGCAGCCAAGCAAACACTGCACTCCTGCCACTTCACTGTGATTTGCATGGCAGATCAGAGAGACAAATTTCTCCCTGGATGATTTATGCACTCACACATCATGAAGTGTATTTCATAAGGTAAAGGATTTTTTGGTGCCTCAGCAATCTCCCTTGTGGGTCTTCCCAAAGGCAGGATCTCCAGGGTACCTCCTAGGTCCTGCTGGTTGGCCTTATATTCACCTACTGTGCCTCTGCACAAGTGGTCATCCTCCAGGACACACAGTCATGGCTGAGATGGTCAGTCTCTAGGATGATTTTTCTTGTCTCTAAGAGAGGGTTAATTTCCCATTCACTTTTCTGCTAAGGCTGGCTTAATTCTGTTTTCTTTAGGTGAAATACAAGTGCAGAGCTGCTGTACTCCTTGTTTTCTGCGATGGTCTGTTGCCTACAGGCCATGTGAAAAACAGGTTTCCATTTTGGTAATTACAGGTTACCTATAGCTTGAATGGTGGGGACTACATGTTTTTTTCATTCAGACAACCCTGTTTCCAATATAACCTCCCAATCTTTTTCACCTGTTGGTCTTAATCTTTCACAAGCAATGAAAAGACCACAAAGAGTTGTGAAGTCTGATTTCCTCCCTGCTTCCATAAGGTCACCAAATCACATACATCACATATCAACTGCATCTGCTCTGCCATTTAATTTTGTTCAATAGCTATATCACACATGGAGGTAAAGTATGAACATCTGCTTCAGTACAAGAGCTTGAAGACCAGTCAAAGACATTATTATAATTTAATCTCAGAAACTTGTAAAGTCTGCATCTTCCATTCTACAGGGAAATAGACATTACTGTAGTCTATGTCTAATAACCCGCCGCTTTACCCATTGCTGCACATCAGTGTGTCATGAAAAAAATATTAGGATCCTAAGATTACAGCAACTTTTCTCCCTATGATGCTGAAGAAGGAAAAGATCTGAAACTTGTAAAAACTTAGGTGGTTTGCAAAAACTCAGCCACTTTGCAGGAGATATGAAGTTTTTAAGTCCATTTTTAGAAAAATAATAAAACTAGCCTTTCTATTATACCATTCAAGTATTAAATATATTTTAAGTGAGGGATTTTCTTCTGCATGTGAAATTTATCTTCCAAGCATCACTTCTTTTGGTACTGTAACTGGAAGATGAAATGATAAAGACCCTAAATTACACAGTCTGAGATATTCTGGCTAATGTCTCTATTTTAAAAGCCAATATACACAGTGGTATTTACAACTCTTGCCTGCAGAATGGCTTATCATAATTTTCTTTTATTAAAGATATTTGAAGTAAATCTCACCCCTTCTCCAAGGACACAGAAGTCCCCAGCACTAAGGAAATCACAAGTTTCCAGTCCTCTTTCATTTGTACCACTGAGGACAACTCCAAATACCCATCTCAGTGCCAGCCCAATCTCCATGACTTCAGGTCACAGCCACTGTCATGCTGCCACAGGCCTCCCAGGGCTCCAGGCCCCTGCTCAGTTGACTCCGAGCAGCTCATCAACCTCTCTGTTGAATTATGCTCCATCCCTTGGTTGTGACGGTCAAACACCCATTTTGGAGTATGTTTATGTGCAACGTGGATAGAAATAATTGACAACAGCTTGTGTGCACGGTCACTCATAAGGGGTGATGTAAGCTGCAACAGGTTTGTACAACACATGATTCGCATTATAGCTCACTGCTGGTTCTTGGGATTAATAGTGGTACATGCTTAAATGCTCTGCTATTTTTATATTTTGCTACAAATTCACTGCTAACCTAATTTTCCATGGTCATTGCTAAGTGGTACACCATGGCCTCTGAGACTTTCTGATCCCGAGAGCGGTGGGTTCTAACGCAGGAGGTAGAAGAGAACTAGCTCTTAGCAAGAGAATCAGAAGTACAAAACTGAATCAGTTTAACTTCTTCCAAGTAAATTACATGGATTGTGCTACATTAATGTAAATACAATGTGTATACACCAGATGATGGTGATGCTGCATGGATCAAACATATTAAGGAAAAAGAAGCAAAGTGGAAACTTAAAAATATGGTGACAGTTTTTGTATCTTTTTGCTGGTAAAGGGTACAAAAGGCCTTGTCATAAATCCAGTTATCCATGCCCACAGAAAACCATAACACCCCTCTAAAATGAGCCAAAATTGTGTTTTCAAAAACAAAGGTCTCCCATACTTAACGTCCTTTCTGGGAGCTCTTCCAGATCTAAATAGAGTGTCACTAGGAAACAGGAAATATCTCTTTCCCAGTGCCACGGCCCTTTCATTTCTTTTCCTGAAAGATTAAATTTGGACATTGCACGGTCTGATTCTCCACTTTCCCATCTTGTGCCACGCTTGTGGTGAAAGGCTGCCACGTCCAAACATCAGGACTTCCCTCCCTGTTTGCATTTTTTTGTACAGCTGCAGGTTAAAAGCCTTCGGGTCATGGTGATGTTATGCATAAAGAAACTGCTAACCAGTCCAGGACTACATCTTGCTGATCTCATCCCCTGGCTAGGTTTCGTTCTGAGGAAATTCCTGTGTGGAAGAGGGAAAAAAAAAAAAGCCCTCTAGCAGGTGGCAGGGTTAGATTTTTTTGATGATGGTGGGCTTTCTGAGTTAGTTTTCTGTTTTTAAATGGTGGCTGTTCAGAAGAATGTTCCAGTAAATCCTGAGAGATGGGACAAAAGTCAGAGGGCAGGGGAAGCTGTTGGGGATGCAATACAAATTCATTTAGCACATTGCTCTGCAATTTATCACAGAGGTCTCACCTCCACATATGTGGCGTGTGCTGCATATTTAGGGACAGGGATGAGACACAGTGGGAAAATGGCTTCCCTGTTCCTCCTACGGACGAGCCAGTTTTACAAACTAGAATTTTTTATTGTCTGTCCCCTGGCAGACAGTATTTCTGTCAGAGACATCTAAAAGTGGTTCGACCCATAGATTTTCATTGAAATATGGGTAGGCAGCTGGAGTTGTGCCTACCTCAGAACAACATCTGAAGCGGGCTGCCCTGTGGCAGCCTGCTTGGGCTTGCTTCAGTGCTCAAATTTTGGCTTTTCCATGAAGAACCTAGTGCTGTGCAAATAACAATCAAAGCACAAGGCAGTGTTTATGAGCATCATAAGAGCAATTGAACTTCACAAAAAGCTGGATATTTAGCTGTTTGATTGCTGAGTGCTTGCCTGCAGAAGGTGAAGATGCAGAGCCCACTGGCACTGCCTGTGTGCAGACAGCAAGATCACTTGTTCCGCTTCCATAACTGGAGCGTCAGAGGAATATGCTGTGAAAATTCCCAGTTGGCTCCCTCTCGGTGCCTCCAGCCAGAGGACATGATAGCAAGGCTTTGTGCTGGGCATCTTGCAGGTAGGTTGTGAAAAGGACAGCCCTTTCGCCACAAGATCTGCACATTGAGTGCAAGGCGTGGGCAAAATCGGCTTAGAGATGAGTTGGGAAAGTGGGGGAGCAATAACAGGAGGAGGGTTTGCCAGAAAACCAGAAGCCACAGCTTGTATTTGCCTAACCAGCCCCAGATGGGAGAGATTTGTAGGTATGGCGGCTAAGGAAAGTTTTCAAGAGAAATCTAAAGAAAAGGGAAAGATGGGTGCTTTGTGAAATCTGAAGGATTTTCCTATGCATGGGGGGGTATGAGGAAGTGGCTGAGGGGGAAACGGGTATGCCAGGAGAAAAAGGCAGACCAAGGACAGAAGGAAGAAGCTTCAAAAGCTAAAGAACATGGAAAACAAATGTCCGTACTTTATCATATGATGAAGGGCCACACAGTCTGCTCTGTGCCACACCTGACTGAAGCATCAAGGAGTGATGGCTGGCTCTCAGGTGGTTATTGGGGCAGTACCACCACCTTCTTCCCTCCTTCTTCCTTAAATCCCTTCTCTTAATAGAAAACAAACAAACAAACAAAAGCTTGCAGTTCTGTCATCTGTAAAGCTTTGTTAAGATGCTGGCTCTGAATCAGAGGGTTTTACAGACCAAAACCTTGTCCCACTGAAGTCCATTTCATTTCCATTTCAATAAGAAATATTAACAACTCCTTCACTGAAAATTCAGAATGAACTACCTTTAGAATATGGCCCATTTTCTGGATTACTGAATGTCCTTTGGTTTGTGGTATTGTGCTTAAATCCATCTGTGGCTATATTTATTACAATTCCTTTTTTTCAGCTTGCTTGAACTCTGAAAAGGGGAAGGTCAACTGATCCAACCTCATAAAATCCCAGTGCAAATGTAGGGACTGTCAGGAAATTTCATATGTTTAGGATTTCTGGCATTTCAGAAAGAAATATTGATTGTCCTTTTCCCATTTGCCTGAAGCAGGTGAATGAAGAAACTTCTGAAACAATAATTTATTGTGTCTTTACTGATTCACTGAAGCATTTATGAATATAGCCCAAAGTCTCTTGACATTAGCCACTTGATATGTTATCACACTATTTCATACAGAAACTTGAAGAGCAAACTTGGCTTTCTGTTCAAAGTCATAAACACTAGACAATGCACTACCAGGTGGGGCATCCACAGAGGCTTTAAGCTCTTCTTTAACCCCTCTCTAACCTACACCACTCCAGTCTGTTGCATCCATGGGACATGCATTGGCAACTGCCCTTACCACAGGATGCTCTGCTCAGCACCACAGCGATGGATGTACGTAAATGAGCAAGAAGATGGGGTTGGGTTGGGCACACCTTCTGTGTGACCTGAGAAGGGCAACAGGGGTGGCAGCACTCACAGGAGGCTTTAAGCATACCCCCAGTTTTGCTGTGAAGACGTGTTAATCATTGGTCAAACAGAGGTTGCAAATTGATATCTGCAGCTGGGAAGGCCAAGGAGGAAATTCCTTTAATTATGGTGAGAAGAGCATGATTAAAGGAAGTGAGAGGGGTGCAGGGTGAGGGAGAGTGAGACTCATTTCTGTCATGTCTGGGAGCAATCCTACTCCGTGACACAGTAGCGGCACACCTGTTTATCGGCCTTACTTCTGTGTGGCTTTAATTAAATGACAGCTATGTAATTATGGTATTTAAGTTTTCAAATTTTAGGGAAGGTGATTCTGGGACCACTAGGCTATAAAGTGCTGGTTATCTCCTGCACTGAAAATCAACGAGACTCACAGTTCAGGACCAAGCCTATGGGACTCTGCTGTCTTGCTCCTTGCAGTGATGTTCACTTTTGACCATGGCGTGGAGATGGAAATTAAAAGACACATAACCATTTCTCATTAATGAAACAGTTTATCTTATTCATACTATAGAACACCCTAGGAAATTTGGCACTTAGGATAGCAGAAAGCTTCAGAACTTTTGTCCTAAAAGCCAGAGCCTGCTTGTAATGCTGATGATGCCTGTTTTAAAAGCAAATTACTTCAATCAGATCACAGTCACGTTCAAGATTGCAGCACTGAGAGTGCAATGATAAATGTCAGACTGATTTGGTAATGTGTATATCCACGTTGAATCGGTGCAAATGACCAGGAAAAGTATGAAGCAAAGGCTGAGCTGGCCCACTGGATGGGAAAGTTTTGTGCTCATTCACAGCAAAAAAGTGTTGGAAGAATCCAAAATGAAACTTAGATCCATTTCTGAACTTCATCAGAGAGATCTTGCCTTCCATCTACACAGCATATATGGGTCTGAAATCCTATCCTGTGATTGTTTATAATCTGTAACTATTTAACATCTATAGGCCTAAACAGCTTGTACCCAAGAGTAACATAAAAAACAGAAGATAAGTCCTCTGAACTAAACATTTAAGCCCTGGGAAAGTCCCCCAAAGATGAGGGTGGGAGAAGGGAATAAAAAGCAAATGAGAAGAAGACCAGGAAGGACCTAAAAGCAAGTGTTGGGCCAGTACTTTAGAAAGCCAAGGGAATGTTGCAGAAGACACTGCACCAGTTATTTTGGTATTGATCCCAGGCATAGTCAAGGGAAAGGCTGATAGGGGACTCAATCCATAAAAAATGGAAAGATCAGAGCATAACTAATGCCAATCAACATCACTTTATGGATGTGTTTTGTCAAATACACTTGACAGTGTTTTTAATAAAATCATGACTCTGTAGGTTACAAAAGACAGTATTGCCATAAAGTACGTACATTTTTGTGTTTTGGGAAAAACAACCACTAAATAAAACCCATGGAGCTTCCATTCAATGAATGACAAATTAGTGAACTGAAAGATTGAAAAAAAAAAAAATTGGAAGTAGGAAAGGGTAATCCCATACAGAATGGTTGTAGTGCAGTCTGATGGGAACCTATTCTTGGTCTAATGCTATTTAATATAGGTTTTATAACCTGAACAGAAAGACCTGTGTTTATGGTGACAAGGGCTGATGTAAAGCACATGCATTTTCATGTAGGCATAGGGGTGGTTATGAATTTAGAAATAAATGCAGCAGATCAAGAGTGCAAGATGGGGGGTTGTATTCTGGAAATCAGTGACCCTAAAATAGGCCTGGAAGTCATTTGAGATAGATTACTGAATATGTTGCTTCCAGTATAACGATTTAGCCAGAGGAACAACTAGGTTTCAAGAGCATCTGAACAAGTTGAAATAGAGAAGTGGTTATCATCCCTGCATACAATGGAATTATCTTTCTGTGAGATCATTACCATAACACTATCCACTTCTGGTGTCCAGACTTCAGCAGTGGTCAGGAGGAGTTGGAAAGGTCCAAGAATGAGCCATGTGCCTTCCTTGCGCAGGCTGCAGCAGCATGAGCTGGTTAGTGCACACACAAGAAGCTTAAGGGAAGGCTGGATAAGAACCTTTACATCCTGTTTAAGAAGAGCTTTCTGATGGCAGCGAGCTCCTTAAGATGTCAGAAAAGCACAAGGAGCTCTGGTGCTTTATCTGTACTAGAGAACTGGATGGACCTGAAAACAGTGGGAGGAAAGTAAGGTAGGCAAATGGTTTTCTCTCTGCAGACAGTTTAAGATGAATATGCAAGTGGCTGTGTAAACTCAGGTAACTCTGAAATGGACATTTCCCACGATGGAACCAGGTTTAGAAACAATCAAGAAAGGTATATTCTGCCCTTCCACCCTCCCACCCATCCACACATGCACATTCAAAGTAAAAGCTACCTTGCAAAATAGTATTTGGAAGCAATGGCCACATTTCCATGACTCTGGGTAGGTAAGCTGTACTATCTTGAAGGAAATCCACCACAAAGTGTGGTACCTTTACTCAGTTTGTAATGTGCTGATGTAATACCAAGACACATGGAGCTGTAAAACATGTGCTCCGGACCTGAAGAAACGTGCTCCAAAATTTCTCGTGACAAAGCCCAGCAAAACACTGCTAGTGTGGCCTTAATGGGATCCATACTGAAAAGGCTCATTCATACCATCAGTGGTTTATAGAGCTGCTTCTTAAATGAATAGTTAGTTGTGTTTCACAAAATAAAAATTCTTGGTTCTACAAGTAATTGTCTTATACAAATGCAATAGAAGAATGGGCAAGAAATATGCTGCAGAAAGTAACAGCAAACAGACATGGTGCCACGTGAGACACATAGCTCATTTTAAACATCCTGGTCTTAAAATGCGTCGGTCGTTTTTAATGATTATTTTGGTGCACAAAGGATGAAGCCACAGAACTTTGTTTTCTCTGTGAGGAAAAAAAAAATCCCCTAAAAAGTTGTGCTGAGAGCCTGGGCTCCTCACTCCGCAGCCGTGGCAATGGGGAGGAACATGCTGGACTCGCTGGAAACAGCCAGGGTACCAACCCCAGCAAAGACAGGAGCAGTTCCCAAGCCCTATAAGGGGCTGATGTGTTACACTAGGCAGGTAGAATTTTCCCTCTACTACTAAAATAGGGAAGTGGTGATTTCTCTGGGCTAATTTCTGTGTGATTTGAAAGTTGTAGAAACATATAACACTGGAGTGGACAAATAGGAGAACTGACATGGCTGCAACCAATGAGCATCTCCACACAACCAGTTCCCATCAAACTGCAGCTAAAAGTTTCTGTATTTTAAAAACAAACTGTTTTTTTTTTCTGCATATGTATTGTGTCAGATGATAATAACGTATAGGTGTAAACAAGCCTGCATTGTCTTATTGTCCATAAATAAATACACAATAAGTTCAAAATAAGGCTGGTTTCATAAAGCAACACTCTGCTAATCTGTATTCGGGTCTCAAGCGTATTATCTGTAATTTACAACTAATTTAAATGGTATTAACAGTTTTCCCCTTATGGGAATTTAAATTTGCATCCTACCATTGAATTAAACACTGATTGCATATTTTCTATAGGGGACGTAATGCTCTTTGAAGCTTGTTTTGAATAATAAAGCATCTATTCATGCACATGGTGCAATGTGCTTCTTTGTCCTGAATGTAATTGAAGTAAAATGTGAGTTAAAGGGATTTTTCCTCTAGCCACAGGTTTGTTGATTACCATCTATTTTCATCTATTCAAGGTTTTAAAAAGGAAAAGAAAAATACAGTAATCTCTTCCTGCATTTGGAACCTCATTTACCACTCAGAGCTTTCCTGAGAGCGCCTGGGATGAACAATCAGGAGGTCAAGTTTCAGCCCATCTTTGGAGGAGGAGAAGAGGAGAAAGGAACAAAACAGTTCCACACCCTTCTAAAAAGGGAAAAAAAAACCCAAAAAACAAAACCAACCAAGACACAAACAAAAAGCAGAAGGAAGCAGACAACACCACATCTAACCTCAAGGAGAAAGATCTTGGCTACCTGTCAGGTAGCTGTTCAGCATGCTGCCAGTCACTGTGGGCCCGGGAAGCCATGGCTAGGACAACTTCAATCAGAAGGAAGTACATAGGATAAAATAATGTTGTTGACCTCTTTTGCTTGCTTTGTAAGAGGGGAGTAACTGAAATAAATAATAAACATGACTTACTCCTTCCTGGATGCGAAAAACAAGCACACAGGCAGTCTGAAGAAAAGGATGCTGGCTCACAGCTGCATGGTTAGCAGGCAACAGGAATGGCTCCTCGGGCCACAGCAACCCCACCAGGGAAAGGCAGCCTGGGATGACTTTGCCCGGGGTGGGTGACCTGGTGCCAGGGGTGGGTGACCAGATGCAGCCAGAGCAGTGGAAAAGTTCCCAATATGGCTGTCCCCACCACCTCCTCCTGTCCCAGCCCATGCAGTGCCCCTGCGCCCTGCCAGCCCCAAGGCAGCCAGGAGGGCGGCAAAGCACTGCTCATTTATGGTGCTCTGGGCACTTAGCAAAACACTTACAGAAACCAAGCTCTCCACTAATTCTCCTCTATGAGGGCGCAGCTGCAACCGAGGCAGGGAAATATCTCGCCAGCAGATTTTAAGAGATTTTTTTCCCCCCCTAAAGGTGATGTTCATTTTCAGATGCAGGCAGGCCTGCATCCAACAAAGCTGTAGCGGCGTTAATAGCTCTGATATTCATGATCCTGGCATTTATCCAGAAATGACAGAGAAGACAAAACATAGTTGATATATTTGGCATTTGTGCAGTGACATAAGTAATGGTTTAGAGTGATGGTTTTTATTTTTCAGTGTTGTCTGGTTTCTACATTCTTGAAAAAGCAGGAGCCGCTTCTGCTGAAACCCTAGTTTTCATTCAATCCTTAGAATTTTGGAAGGCTTTAAAAAAATATAGAAATTACTGGAAACCAGAACTTCATGATGATTTGTGTCTTTCCCCTTCTCAAAAGGTGATTTTATGGGTCCTTGAGGAACAAACACTGCTTCAAAACTGCCAACTACATTTTAGGAAGAGACAGGGACGATTGCGGAACATGGCCTTGATCCCATTAGGACAAAATGTCACAGCAACAGTAACCGTATCTCTAGACTTAACCAATTGTGCAAGATTTCTTTACAGGCTATCTTCAGTTACTGCAGTTAATATTGTACTGGTGCTATAAAAACAAGCATCGCTGACGCTGTTGTTGCATGCGTAGCAAACATCAAAGACCTCTGTAGCTGCGCTGCCTGGAGATAGTGAGAAAGCACTGAGATAGCAAGGGATGTAAATACTGTCTTCTTTTTTCTGCTTTCCAAAACAGTTCCATTGTATCATGCACACACAAGAGGCAGCGGATGGTCCCTGGGCACCTTGAGGGTAATTGCCATGTAGTTCAATTTGCCTTAAACGAAGGGGTCAGGAATGATAAATGCTCTTTTATAATGAGCTCATACCATTGCTACATAGTACAGGTAGGATACCCTGGATCCTGACCCTCTGCCAGAAAGTCATCCTTCCTCATTTTTTGTGGAGGCAAGGAATTACAGGGGGGGTGAGGCCTATTAGAGGCAGGCACATACCCATCTGCAAGCTGCAGCCCCAAGGACACCTTGTGTTACTGCCATGCCCTCACTGTTATCTGCTCCGATAGCAGATATGGAGAGCCAGAGCAAGAAACGATGCCAACGGAAAAGTCCCATGGTTGGGAAGCCTACACAGTTCAGAAGAAAACACTGGCAATTCCTGGCACAAAACAAAGCCTAAACTAAATTAGAAATTTGTGACTTCTAACCCTAGCTCAGGGAGAGTATGAGTGATGTTGGTTGCTCCCATAGAGCTATTCAAGCTCCTGCCACTGGAGGTTGATTGCAGTCCGCAGCTGTCCTGGAGCTGTGGGGCCACAGGCGGGCACGGCCACTCAGCCTGAAACCTGCTGCTGGAAGTCCCACTTCTCCTGCCTGCAAGGGGAACTGGGGTCTGTCCTTCACTCGAAATGAGACTGTTTTATCATTTTTTGGAGAGCGGGCTCACGGAGTTTTTGGAAGGCCTGGGGTGGATGTGCCATATTCCTTCATTAAAGGCCAAGCTCTCGTTTGCTTCCCGTACCACACGTGCTGCCCTAGACAGAGGGAGGTGTGTGTGCCAGGTGCTCAGGGCAGCTGATCAGGCCAGCTCACCTTAATCATTTCTCTCTAATTTTTAATCTTGAAATCAAACAAGAAGTCAGGCCTGATCTGCTTCACACATATGGTAAGCTGGGAATGATGGTGTTGTCCATCTGCCACTGTTCAAGGAAGTATATGGCAACTTCACTAGAGATTCACATTTTAAAATGACTTAAACTCAGCAGTCCTAAAAAAGATCTGGCTGAGGAGTTTGTGCCTTGCATCATGTTTGATACACTTCGCCATACTGGGAAAATGCTGGCTTAGAGTGTCAAGGTGGAAAAAAATAAGATGCATCCTCAGGTGTAGGACTTGCTGTTGGAGCTTCTTAGAGATCCATGCAGAGCCACTCCCCAGAGTCTTTGTTAGTGATGTGGAAATAAATATGAAATCACTGCTGATAAAATACCCAAAGAAAGGCAGAGGGTAAATAAAGCTGAAAGGCTGGCTGAATCACACGGCCAGCTGCACCCAGACAAGAAAAATGTGCTTTACTGTGGGCAAATGGGGAGGAAAAGCACGGTCCCAAGGGCGATACCTGGGGACAAGGGAGCACAGCAGGAAATGTGGCGACCTTGAAAAAGTGCTGGAGGTCATGGTGGAGCTGATAAAAATCTGGTAGACTTTTCCTCTTTCTAAACCATGTAGAATTTCTAAACCCTTGGATGTAACTGAGCAGGACCATGACGGACTGATAGTTATGGGTTTCTTCTAAGATGAGATGCCTTGCCATATTTCTCAACCAGGATGTTAGGACTGCCATACAGGGATAACTCGGTGACATTTGTATGGGAGGTTGGCTTCAGCAGATCTGATGAGCTCTGATGAGCTCTGCTGGCTTAAACTTAATTTGTCTATGAAACTGCCACACTGCTTTATAATCTGTTATAAATAAATAAACAAGAGGTGGAGCTGAGCTCCTGTAGCAAACCCTCTGCCTGATTTTCAGGCCTCTGTAGCATGAATTTGTGTTTAAAAAAAAAATAGCAGGACAAAGGTGACAAAGCAGACTCAAACATCGCCATTACCATAGCAACAGTGGCATTAGCTTGACACAGCAGCAGAAACCAAAATACACCCCTGCACAGAATATCATCCAAGTTAGGAAATTGCTAGACCTATATGGCACACAACATAAACAAACAAAATATAAATGTCCATAGATTGCTTAATAAAATGACTAACTGTTATTTAAAAATAGGTTTTCTGCAAATAAATAGTATCCTAGTAATCTGTAAAATCAATTTCCCTTGACACTAACAGCGAAAGAAAAAACAATTGCAAGTTGTGAATATACCGAGTATGGAATAGCATCTTCTCCTGGAATCTAAAACTATTAAGGCAGCAATATTGTAGGGGTTCTCCGACTGCCCTTTCACCATGGCTTCTGCCAGCAGTGCATTTGGCGACGTGACTAACATCTATCACATGCGGTTCGCTCTTTCTCTCATCTGCTCTCCAGGGAAGAACTACGTGTGCAGGAGAGTATTTTGCATTAGGCTTTTTTTTCTTTTTTCTCCCTTTTAACGTACACACTGGGCTGTGTTCAAATGAGGAAAGTTCAGGCCAAAGAAATACATTGTGCACATGAAGAAGAAAAGATTTCTTAGTCCCCTGTGGGATTTGGTACTGCAGCTTCAGACACAAAAGGACAGAGGAAAGTCTCCCTCTTGCCCAGATGAGTTTAGAAGAGACAGCTCACTCAACGCTGCAGAGTGCATCATGTTTGACAAGTATCCTTACCTTGGTGCTTTACGGGTGGGTTGAAACGACTGGTAGCAGGAGTGCCTCCCAGCCGCACGGGCAGTGTGGCAAAGGGAGAGCAAAGGCAGGTGGCCGAGCCCTGGTGACTGCACCATGCTGCAGTGGCTCCTCTGCTTGGTGAGATCAGGGAAGTGACATTACTGGGCGCAATTCCCACGCAGCTGCGGTCACGTTTTGGGTACACTGGGCCAAAGCACCAGAGAATAATACAGAGACCTTGAGGCTGACTGTTTTGTCTTTGGCATGTCAGGACAGAGGGCAGAGTCTGATGGGCTTGCAGAAGGCAGGTTTCTGAGGCGATACTGAGCTGCAGTCCCCTCTGCCTAGAGAGATTCCTGCAACCCATTGCCACATCCATCTGGAAGCTGCATGTACAGGATGGGCCCTCAGAGAGAAAAAAGAAGAAAAAACCCAACCCATTGTAAGAGGCAGACACTAGGGGTTGCTGTAGAAGCCCTCGGGATGCAGTCCACTCATCCCGGTGGGCAAGCCAAGGACACTGCTATCGCCCAGTGCTGTCAGGATGACCTGGAGAGCAGGTCCTGTGAGTCCACAGTGCTGCCTGGCCTCCTGCCTGCATTTCCTCCCTGCCTGACCACCCCTGAGCCCAGGTGCTGCCCACACCAGTGCAACCCAACAGCTTCCCATGGCCGAGGCTGAGTGGTGTTGAGCAGTGTAGCAGGGCGCTCCCAAGAGGATGTCGTGAGTGTACTGGGGAGAGAGAGAGATGGGTCCCGTCTCCCTCTACCACTGACTGAGCCCAGAGCTGGAGCAGCTAGCCAGGCAAAAAGCAGCAGTCCCACCAACAAAACAAAAGGAAAAGTGGCAGTAAAGGTGGGGGTTTTTTTCCATTTCAAATTATAAAATTGTCAGTCATCTCTAGGTGCTATAAACCATGTGGTGCGCTCCTGAGAAACTTTCAGATATGGTGGAATAGCAGCGACTTGGTCTGCAGCGCAGCTAGCCACCCAGCCAGGGCTGCCTTGGGGAAGAGGGCTCTCCTTATTACTTTACAAGGATGAATAACAGTTGTGTTGGTCCCAAACTGCTGAAAAGCAGACCCTGACATTACTTTCACTAGGATAATGCAGGTAGTACTGAGATAAATCTAGGTGGGAAGAGGAGATATTAACCAGCTGGATCTGGCTGTTATATGTTCTCTTTCACAGGATCCTTTTTTCCCACGTTATGCACATGCGTATTTAAGTTGGTTACAAAACAACAAATGCTCTTTCGTTTTATTTAAATTCTGCTTCATAACCAGAGATCATTCCACTTCATGTGTCTGATGGAAGTGGATCAAATGGGATTCAGGCTGCGCAGACAGGGATTTATGCTGTCAGAAAGCAGTGCTGAGACCAAGCCTGGCAGTGTTTGATGGAGGTAACGCACACAACTTCTGTAAAAGGACAATAAATTTATAACATATAAATTCCAAAGACATTTTTCTGAGATTGCTATAGCTTCCATATAAGATAGGATTTTTTTTTAAGTGTTAGCTTGATGTGCATTTTTATTGTAATGAGATTGCAACATATCACTTTTATTTGCAGTTACATCCCCACGTTGGTCAGATGCTCTTAGAAGCCAGAGGCAAAATGGAGAAAAACAGGTTGTGAAAGTTGACTTGTAATATTCGCAGTAAGCTCCTGTTGGTCACCAAACCAGTATCTTCAATACTTTAAGCAATTTCCATAATCAATTAATTCTGTGAAATGACTTTTTAAAAAAAGTAGATAAACCGGAGGCTTTGTCCCTTGGGGGATACAAATTCTTTCAAAGACTCAGCCCTGCTCAGGGGCTTATTGCAGAGTGCTGCCTGCCCAGGGAGACAAACACCATGTCCTCTTCAAAGTTACATGAAGGTATTTTCAGCTCTTGGTCAGGGAATTAGGAATCAGCCCATCATAAATGTTTAAGCTGCTTCCATGTCCTTTAAGAAACATCTGTTTCTCAAGCAGATTACCACAGCTGGTGGAAATGTTATTTTATTTTAATAATCTAAAATAAAAGAGGAACATGAGCTGCTAAGGAAGGGAAGATGGTTGCTCTTCCCCTCCTCTGTGCAGAGAACAGAAATGCGTGGAAGGGCTGATTGGGAAAAGGCAGCCAGCCTTTCCCAGCAGAGAGAGATCTGCTCCACAGGGATGCAGCTGTGGCACGACCTGCCCTGTCAGCCAGGTGTGATCGGAGAGACTTGGAAGTGGAAAGACTTCCAAATGGAGAGTTATTTAAATCCCTTATAATTGCCTATTTCTTCCTTTTTTCTCCTCTGCCATGTGAGACGTTGCCCGCTTGTGTCTGTCAGAATTGCCCTTTCATAGCTGCAGAGAGCACCAGGGTTGGTGGTGCAGTCAGGCAGAACGAGAAGGAGCCAGGGTAATCCCTGCCTGGAGAAGCAGATGATTTCCACCGGCAACTGGCTAATGCCAAGCACCTCCTTGGGTCCCACAAGCCGAAGTCACTTTTGCTCCAGTTGGCTATACAGCCATGAATGTAGGAGCTTCTGTGCTGCCCTTCCAATTACCAGGTCAGAGAAGCGACCTGAAAACCCAGGTTTAATTGACTTCCTTTTTTGTGGATTGGAGTGTTGGCAGGTCTAACAAAGGTGATGCTGTCACGGCAGTTTTGGGGCTGCGACTGTGGGCCCTTAGGCTGTGAGTGTGGAGCTGTGAGCAAGGAGAGAGTAGAAGAGAAATGTCGCTTTCTGGTACTGCTGCAGCTGTTTCCAACCAAGCCTGTGAAAACCAGAGCCCACATCGAGGTGCTTCAGTTGGGGTGGCAAAGGGGAGTTGCGGTAGGAGCATCTCCCAGCCCTGCTGCCTTGGGGGGCCCTGGGCATCACAGGGGTGAAGGAAAGATGCTCGTTTCCAATTCAAGCTTTGGCAATCCCTTTCCCCAGATGTCTCAAACCTAACCCAAGCCAGTACCTTGCCTGAAAACTGGGAGCACAAAGAAATCCAGGCTCACTGTTCTCTACCTTTGATGCAGAAATCAACATAAAAGACTTTCTTCTGGTGTTGCATTGTAATCCCTACCATAGAAATAATTTATTTGATACTAAAATCAGCTTTTTTACTAATAAGGGGAAGAAAAGGTATTTCTTGAGCCCCAGACAGCAAAACACAGGGGTTTGACATGCCAGATATTCACCAGTGGTGTAGTACCCAGCCTGCCCTGCAAAGAAATAGGTGGAGAACTTTCTAAATATTCCTGGTTCCTCATTCCTTTGCCAGAAATGATAAAAAAGGAAGCAGATACATAATTTATCTTTTATATACCTTTCCTTGGGGTTTCCCTTAGTTTAATATTTTGAATATTTTTGCATTCATGTGCTCAGAACACGGAGGGAATTTGCCACAGAGTTTATTTTCCAATTATTTTCTCCCTTTTTGTGGTTATTCACACCTTTTTAAATGTGTAATACATCGAAAGAGTGCACAGTCTTGTAGAAAGGTGGCTGAGGAAGGAAGGAATGAAAAGACATTCCCTCTTACCCACAAGCTACCACTGTGGAGTGAAACACCTTTCATTTCCACTCTGCTCCTTTATGGAGAAGAGAGACAGGGAAACATTATCTCCATTTTTAACCTCACATCCCTCTTTAAGGAAGGTATTTTTCGGTGGCATGACAGCAAAGCAGCCAGTGGGATTCAGCCACCCCCTGCACCATAGCACCTCCTCACCTCAGCCAAGCAGGCACACTAGCCTGCCTCCAGACACCTTTTGGTGCATGGCAACACACTGCTGCCTCCCCATCCCCAGCTTGGGGTACACGAAGGCAGGGAGCAAGCCAATGCTGAGAGACTAGTGGTACCCAGCCCCTTGCTGCCCTTACCACCTTGAAACTGCGGCAAGTGGCCTGCCTGGTGTCTGGATCCTAGTTAAACCAAGTGTTTCATTTCTCGCAGGGCCATAGGATAGTCTCTATCCCAAAGCCAGACCAGCTCTGGGGTCACACTAGGAAGCTCAAGGCTTAGTCTTCAAAAACCCCAAGGATGGAGCCAGCACAGCCTCACAGGGCAACCTCTCCACTGCCTGACTGTCCTCATCAGTGAAAGGCTTCTCCTTACACCCAGACTGACCCTTCTGTTTCAACTCTTGCTCTCCTACCATGCACCACCACAGAGAGCCCAGCTCCATCCTGATGACCTTTCTGTAGTCACTGAGGAGCTGTTGAGTCCTCCCAAAGCCATCTCTTCTCCAGGCTGAACAAGCCCGTCTCCCTCAGCCTTTAATTAAAACAATGCAAAATACCAGAAAAAATAAAATCCAACCTATCTATAGAAACCCAATGGTTATCCTCTGGCATCTCCATCAATGTTTTTCTAAACTATCATGGTTACAGGTATAGTTAAACAAGTAACTTTCAGACTTCCTCAACCTGAAATCCTGTCTTTGGATCTGTATCCCCCACCTCTAACTTTCCCACCCAGCTAAGAACCATCTGCCTTTGAGGCTGTGCAGCAAAGCAAGTGCACTCTTATTGTCTGTCAGACCCCACAGAGTAAGAACTGCAGAAGGGATTGTATAATGCAACACCTTAACAATTCTACATTTTTCATTGAACAAGTGTCCCCAAACTCAATTTTAGTCTGGGAATTACCAAGACAGCCTTAAATGGTTGGCTTTTTGAACACATGAAATGACAGTCAATCTGTTCTCAACCCAGTCATTGTAATCTCATAGAGATAAAGTGGATAACACACATAAGGAGGATGGAGCAAAGAAAGTGTGTTGGAAATAATCTTTAATTAAAAAAATAACCAACAACAACTGAAGTCATGTCAAGTGAACCTTTGGAAATGTATGCAAATAGATGAAAGAAGGAAAATGAGACATAGCTCTGGTAAGTGAATGAAGGGGAGTCTTTTAATGGCTTAATAATAGGAACAGGTTGGGAAGCAGTGAGGTTAATACAGAAATGACATAAAGCAGTGGGGGGTCTTGGACTAGATTTATTGTGCATACTAATTGGAGGACACTGAATACCAGATAATAGCTGAAGGATGGGGCTGCAGCTCTGTCAACATCCTCTTGTTCACAAAGGATGATCCGGCAGAATTTAATAGCTTCACAATATCGCTGAGAGTGACACTTTAATAGGTAACAAAATGCTGCATTTCAGCACCATGCAGGGGGAAACCACAAGAAAGTGGAAGAGGATGTCACCGGAGGCCTAGCTGACAGCCTCCAGATCTGAAAGCAGCACACTTTCCCAGCCTTTCTCAGCCTAAAAAAGAGCCCAAGCATTTATCTGAGGTGATATTAAAGCAAGATTTAAAATAACAGCACCAACAATTGAGACCACAAATGTCTTGCAAGTCTTTTAATCTTCATAACCTTGTGCTGACTGAGCTCAAGCACAAGCTCATTAAAATCTGAAAGTTAATTGGAGCAAGAAAAGCAAGCAGCTCTTACCGGTCCTTACTGCCCAAGCTGAGGTAAATGCAGAAATTACTCACACAGCAAATAATTTTCTTTTTCTGTGGTAGCACTTTATTAACAATTCACACAAAAAATCACATAGCAATCAGCGATGTAGAAGTCACGGTGTGCGAGTGTGAGCCTCAGATTTGCAGTACTCAAGTTTTGAGTTACAAGACAGCCTGCTGAATAAGGAAACCATTTGCTAGGAAAGGCACTTCATGAATATTTTTTTGTGTAGCTTTTAACATGCCAACACAGAAATACTGTTTATAGAGGTCAAGTGGCAGTCTCTGAGCAGAAGCTTGATAGTCTTATGAAATCTCATTCCTTAAAATCCAAGTGTGGTGGCTGAGACATTGTTTGCACGGCTGAGGTCAGGCACTGGAAATGGGAGGCAGGGTGCATGGAGAAGTGGCTGCCCCACTGGTGCCACTAGGGATGCTCGGTGGACTCTGCTGGGCTGGCAGCTATGTCACAGGGTTGAGGGAGATCAGTGCCCACAGGGACTCGGTGGGATGTCCTGCTGCATCTCTGACTACTCCAGGTGCCTGCAGACAGGCAGTGGACTGTGACTGACCCCAGAGGCTTGTGCAGAAACACCCATGTTTTATCAACTGAATACGCCAGTGGGCTCCATGGTGGGATTCACAAGATGTACATTGATCACCATGGGACCTTAAACTCCAGGCTCACCCATAGCCACCCACACTGTGAGCAACTTATGAACATTTAAGTTGGAAACCGAATCCCATCTTACCCTCCTCTCCTTGGCACCTTCATTACACTGGCACTGAAATAATGCAATAGATACTCTTCCTGCCACAGCTCCTACTTCAGTGTCAAAGAACAAGGTATACGGTTCATTCTGTGGTGTTTATTTTTTTGAGGTGCAATGCAGGGAGACATGAGAACACATGTGCCTGTTGGCCTGACCTCAACAGAGCTCGAAGGTGTGCAGGGTGAGATGTCATGCAAATCACCATAAATAAAGAGAAGGTATCAGCCAGCAACTGTCTTAAGAGGCCAAAGCACTTGCATCTCTCTCCATCTGCCTAAGAGGGAAAATCATCTTCTAAGTGATTTTTCCAGGCGGTCACACACAGTGTGTCAGAGAGAAGAAGGCAACTTGGGTGGCTTGGTACCATGAGCCCCTGGCCCCTCACTCATCCTACCTCCTCCAGGCAGCATTGCCTTCAAATCTGTATCACACACTGATTTTTAGGCATCCCTTGTTCAACAGGTGCACAGTGTTTTACTCTTGAGGGCAATCAGTGAACTGGATCCACTCAGGGCAGCGAAGAGGAATGTTAATAAAAAGTAAATTTATTAGCGAAGTATGTGACAGGATCATGTAAAACACACTTAGTGAGGTACTTTTACAATGCAACTAGAAACCATCCAGCTAAAGAAGATCAGATATTTATCTGCCAAGGCACATTACTAGGATAAGCTGAGCATGTAATCTAAGCAGATGACCCCACACGGTCCTTGTTTAACTGGTTCTATTTGTGTGAAAGAGCTGGAGTCAGATAATAAAAGAAATGTTTCGTCTTAACTGGGATACAATTCCCTTGACATTCAGAGCACATCACCAAAACTGTTTTTCCTCTCAGGTTTCTGACTGAGCATCAACTTTGCTTAGGTAACTTCAGCTGTGCCCAGACCTGTAAACACAAGTGGGGAGAACACGAACTGGGAAGGAATTTTTTTGAGGATATGGAAAGAACAAAACAAAAGCTAGAGGTGCAGACTGAAGTAAACCCAATCCCTCAGCTGTACACTGCAGCCTGAGGCTGGTTCAACTGGGAGCATCACTGGGGGTGTGTAGCGTTCAGGCAGCCCCTCACCCCCAGAGGACTTGAGGCAAGTGGGCATTGAGTGCACTCTGCCAGTGACACAGGTTTTGTTCCTCAGGTTTGAGGTCTGTGGCCTCACCAGGATCTCTGAGATGCAAATTTTGGGGGTGCAGTAGCTGACAACCTCCAAGGGGGTGGACTGGATGATTTAAGGTTTCCTTCAAGTCTTACATCCCACATGACTGGAAAACATCCCACAAAACCCTTATCACAGACTTCTTGTGAGCTGGTACATTTATTGCTTATTATGGAAATGCAGTGCTGATAAAATGCACTAGCTTCGGTCTCTGAAGCCATCTTCTATCCATGGCAAGATCCATCCCAAAGGCTGAGCCCTGATAGCCAAGAGCAATTGAGGGAGGAAACTGGGCCCAAAGTTTGGCTTTTCTCCCCCAATCTGAGATGCTGGCACACTGTGCCCTCTTCAAGGCACCCGACCTTCTTGTGTCTCAGTCAGCCCAGCTGCCAAACGGTGTAATAGCAGGATCTCACTGAGAGCCATATGTTGCTGCTGGACTGTTTTGGGGAAAATTAAATTAAAACAATCCACAACAGTTGTTTGGATGCCATTTCTTGTTTCCTTGAAGTCTTGATCCCCAATTACCATTGCACAATGGGAAGGTACAAGCTTAGGGTTTCCAGTAACTGGTGGTACATGCTGGACACTCAGAAACTGCAACTGATGGGCATCACAGAGACTCCTAGAACGAGGAAAGCTCTCAAGAGGGAAACCAGAACAAGGCAGAAAAATTCAGGAAGAATAGCAGCTTTACTTGCTTCAAAATTCAGCAAAAAGCAAAAATTGCAATGTACTCTATTACTGTGGACTTTTTCTTTCTCCAGAAAAACATCTTCAAACTGGTGGTTAACTTCATTCCACAAATTTTTTTGCTCCCTCCCTCACACTTCCAACTTTTCTCGGCATGTGCAGTTATCACAATAGGGGAACATTCAATATACAAGACTAAACCCTCATCCTCAAAAACCCTAATGCGCAGGTTATCGCTGCTGTAGGACATGGAGAGCTGTCAGATTAGGGGTTGAATTGAAAGCACAGACCAAAAGTCCCATGGAGGAATTGGTTTGTCTTCATAACAAGAAAGCAGGCAGAGCTCTGAGGTGTTTGTCTGTCTGAGTAATGGTGTGGATGAGGTGTCCAAAGGGCCCTGCACTGCTGCTGCCAGCACCCTTGACCCCCCCAGTTCTGCACTTGTCATAGATGGGGGCACTGGCATGCTCAGTCCTTTGTTAAGAGTTAGAGGCTTGAGAGCAACTAATATACCAAAATATGTTTAAGGCAAAAGGATAAAAATCACATTTATTTGTTTTATGAAGACTGTGAGAACTAGGCTTTTATTTCCTGATAAAATTGGGAAACACCAAGAGTACAAATCTCTTTCCAGGCTGGGTAAGAGACACTCACTTTAAAACAACCCCCAATATTCTAGTGGTACCTCACACACACACACATTTTCCTCCGATGTTTTTACACTGAATAATCAAAAGAGACAACAGGAAGAACCCTACGGCACACACAGAAGCAGCTAATATATCCAAAACTATGTTTTCTCTCTAACACTGCTTTATGTACAACATCAGTTGTTTGTTTGCAGCCATTAGTGTTAAGATCTCATTTCTACGACACTGTTTTATCTCCTCCCTTTTATTAGCACTGAAGTTAGATTTCTAAGTGAAAGATTCTTTATTCTTGCAAGGCCCCAAATAATAATGATTTATGCGGAGGCATGGGGCTCCAGCAGCGGCACTGTGGGTCCTGTGTGGAGCAGAGCACAGTTGACGGTGCCCCAGACAACACAGCTTCTGCCTCAGAGGTGACCTAAATCTGCTGGGGCTGGTTGGCTTATTTGCAGACACTTGTCTGGAGCCACCCTGGGGTGTAGGCGTAGGAAGGTCCCACTGCACCCTCAAACTCCTCAGTGCAATGGGGGACGGTGTGCATGTCTCGGGAAAGCTGTCAGGGCTTGCCTGTCTCCTCACCTCCCTCCTGCCAGGCTGCGGGCTGGGCATGCCATGGCTCCAAGGGTGTCCCCCTACACTTCCCTCTCAGGCTGTCCCCAGGTGAAGAGATGATGCTTATGCTTGAGTCACGTTTTGTTAGCATCTTGGAAGGTTATAAAGGTCTTCTTTTACTTCCCCAACACCCCACCCCCA
>NW_020799091.1:81886730-81899000 GCF_003259725.1 Athene cunicularia | reverse complement strand
CCCCCAAGAATTCATCCCTGCTAGAAGCTTAAGGCCAGGGAGGAGACACCTCCAGTTCAGAGGCCCTTCGCCTCAGAGCTGTTCTCTCAACAGTGCTCTGTCAAGGGCAGTCTTTGTCCGGGCAGGGATAAAGGCACTTCCCTAATTAAGTTAGCTTAACCACCACTCGGGAAATACAATGTTCACTAAACGCATCCACAGCCAGGCAGTGACGAGGATCGCAGCTATTCTGTGGGAATGGAGCACATGTCAATTATCCCCAGAATTTCAAAGCTGCAAAAACCAATAGTTTCCTTGGCAAAATCTGCCAGGCATGACATGACTGCTACTTGCGCTCCGCACATTTCCTAATGCAAAGGATTGGACAACCTCAAATACCGTTTCCAAGAATAGCAAGGACAAATGAACTGCAAATTACTAAATTCCTTTTATTGCTGGGAGCTACAAAGTAATTTAAATTAGTTTCAGTCTAAAGTGAACTGTGGGGCAAGCTGGGAAAATAAAATAAGTGGTGACATTTTAGGAACACCTTTTACGATCATTTAAAAAAAATATTTCATCTCACACCAAGGTATTTAGTAGTCTTAGGAAAGATACATTTGTAGAAGATCGCTGCTTTATGTACGTGAATACACACAGCACATTTAAATGCACATGTATACACATATGTATGCATTAACGTATGATGCAAACTGAATATTTTTCATTCACTTAGCATCTAGCCTTTGTGGAGAAAGGGATAGCAACTGAACCTGAGCAAGCATGTTTTTATGGGAAACTGCTATTAACATTAGGGTTTGTTTATATAATGCTCTTTTCCTACATTCTCATCTGTAGGTGGGTTTAGTGAGCACATAGGTAAAATAATGATCTTGTACACTCTTCAAACAGTTTCCTGCTTCAGGAACTACTTTTGGATCCCTGCTGTGGTTTTGATTAATGTCCTACCTGTGACTTCTGCAGATCTGAGTTGGTTTGCTTCTGCAGGCAAAGGAAAGTGAGGGGAATAAGCTACAGCACCTGGCACCATGTCATTGCGGCTGGAGTGGAGAAGTCGTAAAATGCTCTGCCTTTTAATGAAATAGGATGGAGGGACTAGACACTTCCCTCTTTTGCAGCATCACTGTGAAAATAACTCAGTCATGCCAAGTGTTGTTAGCTGCACAAGCTTTGCATGTCACAGCTAAAGCAGGTGGATAACAATAACAATAAGAATAGTAGTAATAACAAAAAAAAAAAAAAAAAAAAAAAAAAAAATGCTCGGAAATCTTTCATACCATCATGTTTTCTTTCAGTGAAGCGAGGTTAAATCTTCAGCCAGCTGAAAAGCAAAGGATGGGATTTGTCCCCTTTACAAATAATGGATCACTGGCCGCAAACACTGGATGCAATATGCAGTTGCAGAAAGCTTTCAGTCAAGTGGAGATAACTTCTTCATGGTACAAAGCATTTTCTGTGACCTCAGTGTCCTAAATGTAAAGCAATACAGTGCTACTGTCATAGAAATCAGACTGCTGCAGGGTGAACTGGTGAAGGGAACAAGGGTATAATTTCAAAGGGGAATGTTTGGGGTGACTGAGGTGGCAAGGACCAGCCCATGCTTTGTTTTTGTGTGTGTGTTCATTCGTTTCACCATTCCTGGAGTTTTAAACTGCAATTTCTGTGTTGCTTCTCCCAGTGTAACTCACACGTTCCCCCTATCTGGTTGGTACCTGCCTCCAGGCAGGTAGAGATGGGTAGGAGAAGGTGGACCAGTGCTTCCAGGGATGCCTCCTGGGAGGGGAACTGGCACAGTATCCCCCTCTGGAAACAAATTTGTGACAAATAGAGGTGATATCAGGAGGGAAATGTCAGCACCGGGGAAAGGCACAGGATGATCTCCACAGCCGTCCAAGAGGGGATGGTGATGGTCTGAGGCAGCTTGTCTTAGGCCATCTCTTCTGAGAGGTTGAACAGAGCTCTGGATCATGACATTAGGGGACATCATAGCAGAGGGTCACAGCTTTGGCCCCTGTAGCAGACCAGGGGTTGCTGAGCATCCAGAGGAACTATGGACAGGGAGCTTCCTTCTAGCCAGCCCTTAAAGCCCAGGGGGACTGAAGAAAGCCCTGCAGAATTTAATGGCTTAAGAGGAGAGTTTGGAGCTCTGAAAAAACATCTTCCCACCAAAGGTATATTCCTGATGGATGAAGGTACAAAGGGATAACAGCAGCATGCGCAACAGCCTGACCACATCTCCTTTGGTCCAACTTCCCATGGGTGTTCTCACTCCCTGACACAAGATTCACTGAGTCTCCCACCCCTGCCTTGTCTCTGCCTGTGTCAGCTGGTTGGAAGATTATTTATTGATGGATGTGCCTGAAGAAGCCTTGCTATTAGCCTATGAGCACATCAGCAGTGCTTCAGAGGGGCAGGCCATGGGTGGAAAATGAATGGAGTCAAGAACTGGGGATTACCAGATATACACCTGTAGAGCAAAGAGGCATGGTATCCCCCCCCTTTGGCTGAAGAGCTCTCTGGGAGTATTGAGGGGCCACAACGACTCCTCAGGTGAGGGGTTTTTCCTCCAACACTTCTAGGTGTGACTGACTCTACAAAGACAGCAGCCATTGATGGCTACAGAGAGACCGCAAAGGAGGGTTCCTGTGTTTCCTTTGATTTCCTTGGTTAGTGCTCAGTGACAGGCCAGGTGTTGTCAAAATAGGACTTCTCTTTTGGGAAGAGGTAAGACTAGAAGAGCACAGGCTGTGTTGCAACCTCCTGGCCAGTCAGGAGAGAGTTTGCTTTCCCGTAATGCCATACGGTGTACGGGGCAGCCTATATATTTTCAGCTGTGAGCTACGAGCCCCACTCTGCATGGCTTCTCTCTTCATCCTCCTCCCTTTGGGCACGGGGACAGTGCAGGAGCCAGCCTTGCAGCTGACACCAGCAGATGTTGCAATGACAAAGCCTTGCCAAAAGCTTAAGAAATTGTGAGGAGGAAAAAAAACCCAGAAGCTTTCCAAGTTAAGACCAAACAAAGGAAGACAGCAGAGGGCAATATGCTTCTAGACTCATCATCAGGAGGCAGAGAGGGCTTTGGCTCATCATATTATTACAATGTATTGTTACATTGTATTATTGCACAGTAATAATAATAGTAATACACAGAGGGTCAGAGCTTCAACAAGTGAGAAGTTAATGAGGAAGACCAGCCCAAGAGATGAAAGAGCTATGGGACAGATGAATGGGGAGACTATGAGAAAGGTATGAGGAACCAGGAAGCCCATGTGAAGAGGAAGAGTCACTGGGATTAATTTTAGGAAAAGGAACCTAATTTTATTTTAGACAGAAAGGAAAATAGGGGATATTTGAATAGGAGTACAATTTTTTTCAAGTATACATCAGTCTTGTGCACCAACTGCTATGGGGCTGGGGTGAGAGGGATACAAAAAAAATATGAGAGTCTTTTTTCTTCTCTCTAAATAGGCTTGATGTGCATACAGTACATAGAATCAGAGAATCATTTAGGTTGGAAAAGATCTTTAAGATCATCAAGTCCAACTGTAAACATAACACTGCCAAGTCCACCACTAAAACATCATCTGAGCTACCTGTACCATAGGGGATAATGTTAGCCCAGCTGAGTTACAGGCGGTCTCCATGTCCAAAATACAGCAGAGAGGTGCTGTGGTAAGAGATAAGGAAGAAAAACTGAAAAGAAATATATTGGGATACCCTCAGGGCACAGCACACGTCCTTAACGTGCCCTAACCTCTACCCTGACCCCAGAGTCACTGTAGCCGATGCTGTACTTGCAGGCAATAATCTGCTTGTGGGTTTGCAAAGCAGCAGCTTTATTTTGCTCATTTAAGGCTGACAAGGAGATAGGAAGGAGAAAGAGATTGTGTGTATTTTGTTTCAAAAAATATTTCTGGTAGATAGATAGATAGATAGATAGATAGATAGATAGACAGATAGAGAGAGAGAGATAGATAGATAGATAGATAGATAGATAGATAGATAGATAGATAGATAGATAGATAGAGACAGACAGATAGATAGATAATGTAGACCAAAGTCCTTCCGATTTCTTATTAGATGAGTGGAAAAAAATTCTTTAGGTTTTTCTGCCAGCCCTGGTCAGAAACACAGAGCCTTTGAACTTCCCCAGAACTGACTGCCGAGACAATTTGGCCTCTAAAGGAGTCAAATTGCACCTTACTAAAGCTTGGACTGAACTCAATAACCTATGAAAAATGGGGCTGATAGGAGGGAGCTATTTCATCGAGCAGCCAATTTTCACTAACTGCAAGTTGAATTTGTGGTAGTGATGGCAGAGCTGGAAAATGTCACATTACAACTTCAGTGTCCAGATCCATCTCTCTGCTGCACTTTATATTATTTGAATTTAGGCTGTCGTTTTATTTTTAAAACCTGAGGATAAAAGTTTTCTTTGGGAGTGTCTGTGCACGATATCCCTAATTTAAATTCTAGTATCAAAAGTCAGTCAGGAGACGTGGCGGAATGATGGTGCGTTTAGTGCTGAAGAAAATTGTTCTGTAGAGGGTATATCCAGCTTCACATCTGGAGAGGATGCAATCAGAGAGACATTTCCAGCCAAAACAGATCCTTCGGAGCTGTGAAGAGAGGGTGGCTGGCAATGAATAATTTGTCTGAGGGATTGAGTCTCCTGTTACTACCTGTGGATAGTGAGAGAGTGGGCTGCAGGTCCTTCAGATATACTTGATTATCTGAATAACGTTGCAGATCTTAAATTCAGAGGCTCGATTGATTCCAAACACTGTTCTGCAGGTGTTCAATATTTGAAAGGTGAAAGCTGCTCGTCATTAGGCAGACATTGTAGGACACCTTTTCTGATCCCCTGATTCCTGCCACATTGATATTTCATCAGGAATTATCATTCCTGCAAATGTAAGATTCATTTTTCACTACTCCTCAGGCACATTTTTGAAATTCAGTTTCTGCAAATGTCCATGCCAAAAAAACCCTGCTGTATGAATACGCAGCAGGGCAAACACAAGATGAACCATGATTTATGTGATTCTGTTTGAAGCATTCGGGGTGTTATGCCTAGAAACGCTTTTACATAGTATGTACATTTCACATTAAAACTTTTTGATTATGTCTCATACTGTTACGCTGGTTTACTGCTGTCTAGTAACACGGTCTGAGGACAGATAATTTTGGAAAGCAGGACAGTAAGGAAAAGTCAAACAGGCTAAAGAGTCATGCTTTTAATTGGTGTTCATTTATTGATATTGTGCTTGATAGAAACACTGCTTGCTTGCTTCCTGTAACCATTATGCTGCACTCATACCTGTTTGGGTTATTGCACCTCAGGCCAGGTAGAGGCAGGAATTTGTAGTGCAGCTCAGTGATGTAACCAGTGGTCCGGACCAATCTGGGCGGTTGAGCCTTCTGCCAACTGCCCCTTCTGATGAAATGTTATTCTTCCTATTCAGGATTTTATTTTCATGCCCACTCCGCCCCCATGGAGGATGCAGGGGAGCCCACGGATCGGTTCATGTGGCCAGGAGGGGCGATGGGGAGGGGATGGTCGGCTGGCTGGACTAGGCTGGGGTGCTCAGTGAGGGGGCAAAGCTGGGTCTGGTCGGGCTGCAGCACGTGCCTTGTTGGGGTTAGTTAGTATTAGACAAAACCAAGAGGTAGCAGTGAAAGGGCAGTCTCAAAAGGCTGCACATAGAGGTCTCTCAGTCAGTGCTGCCTTCCTGAGCTCCTGTGCTCTGCTTCTGAATTTGAATGTCATGATAAGATAAAAGCAAAAGCAGGTTTGTATTAGGCTGAGCAAACAAAAAGAGAGCAGGACTTTTAAAATCCCAGCCAATGCAAAGTGTCTAATTTCCCCTACCCTTTTCGGGCTGTAGCACAAACCAAGCTATCTCAGCAAGGTTGTTGACACCTACTGAACTAAAAATGCATGAAGTAATCTTTGTGAAGGTCACAGTGACCTCAGTGCTTAGCACAAAATTCTCACTTAAACTGGAGTTTCTGGCACATCCTTGTTTGTAGCTAGGGAACCAGGCATTTTGCTCGATAGAGACATGATCTTCCCTTGGCTTCCCTCATTCCCAGCCTGACTTGGCTGTGCCAGAAGTGCAGTTGGGCTGAAAAATGGCTGCTGATCAGACAAAGTGAATTCAAGGACACGGCTCAACGCAAACACTGAGAAACTGCTGCATCACTTTCGAATGAGGGGAACCAACTCGCACTTTCCTTTGCCAAATTAAATAAGGAGCAATTGCAAAGAAGTGAATGAAACACATTTTTGCTAGCATGAAGAAAGTGGGGCAGCAAATAAAGGGTGATTTCTAACAGAGTCTGGGGATTTTGAATCGCAGTGAGACTCCAGGAACATAACCTCACTGCAGGTCATTTCAAAAACTTTGTTGTAATACGTTCTTCCAACTGTGGTAGAAGTGGGAACAGCTACAAATTTTGACATCTCGAAACTTGGCTTCAGCATGGATTTTCCTTTAAAAATAAAGATTCATTTTCAAATGGAGTGCAGTAACTCTAATATTAACTTTACCAGTACACTTAGGGCTAGTCTGAAATATAAAGTATTACGTGATGGGGATTGAAGCGGGTCTCTCCACCGACATGTTTTTCCACTCTTCTGAATATTGTGCTGCCATTGATACTAAGACCCAATATTACCAAAAAAAAAGCTCCAAACATACTTTGCAGCACTGCAGAAAGTGTTTTAGGACAACAGGGAAGGGGGCCTGTCCTCCTGTGCATGTTAGGAAACTGCCCTTTGCTGCCTCTCACCCACATCCCTGCCCTCGGTTGCCCAAGCGCAGGGTGCTCAGGGAAGAGGGCTGAAGGATGGTAGAAGATGTGCACAGCCTGTCCTGTATTCCAAACAGGACCTGAGAGGTAAGGGAAGGCTTTTCTTTTGGATTTTAACCCTTTAAAATTAGACGAAATATTATGAAAAATGTGTGCAACACCTTCTTCAAACTAGTTGGATTTTGGGTTTTGGGTTTGTTTGTTTGTTTGTTTGTTTGTTTGTTTTTTTAAATAAAACCCACATTCTAAAAAGAGTATGTGGAAATTAGAAACAAATACCCTTAAAAAAATCTCAATCTCTCTTGATAGATGCTCTGAATAATGAACCCTGGGTCATGTCTGCAGCTCTTCACCTTAGAAAGGAAACATTTAATAAAGTAACATACAAAATGTAGGATATTGTGTGGTATTACTGATTTTGATAAAATCCCATCAGAGTGACAAACAAATACGATGTAAGAGGAGGGTGTACAATTATTTAACATAGCTAAATAACACCAAAGCAAAAGCAAAGTAGGTTCAAAAGTGACTGTGTCATGAACGGACACAAACAATAAATGCAGTGATGAAAGACAGGCAGGGACCTTCATGATAAGGTGTCTCTTCCCCAGGTGCCTTCTGAAGGAGGCAGAAATGCAAGTCAAGAGCCACCTCATGGGCAGGCCAGGCCTCCTGGGGGGCAGAGCCAACCTTGGCTCCACTGCATCTATGGGGACCCTGTGTCGGCAGGAGGGCCATGTCCAGGGATCTGGCCAAAATATTGATTCTGCTAATCAGAATGTTATTTTCCAAATCACCAGTGTCAGTGCAGAGAGGTCTGCACCCCACAGGTGCAAATACCACCTGACAACACCTTGGCATCATCTTCATCAGGATGAAACAAATACCTTCTCAGAGGTTTCTTTATGGAGTTTGATAAGTTCTAGTTAAGACATGAACATCTAGGAAAAAATATGCCATATAAACTAATTACAAGGAGTGTCTATGAAACAAAACCCCACTTTCAGAATGCATCACCTGGTGCGGAAGTGCTCAAAAGACCTGACTTTTTTTCATTGTGCAAATTATCTCACCAAACTGATGGGCAATGCAATTCACTGACCAAAGCCATTGTTTCTGGTGAATGTAGAGCCACTGAGGTAAACAAAACTGTTAAGACGACATTGTTTTCATACAAAAAGGAGACTTTCCACAATTACAGCCAAAACCTATATTGGAAGGGAGCTGAGGCACCTTGTCAGCAAAATTCTTTTTTTTGGTTAAAAAAAAATAACCTTACCAGCTACTCTAATTAACATGCAATGAAACTCGAAAGGCTGCCAAAGCATCTACAGTAGCACAGTGAACAGTCAGAAAACTCAGACAAGAACTTAGTGTTCCTGCCTCGTCATGCTTCTTTCCTCCACGTAGGTGGACAGGCTGAAATGGGCTGTGTGACCTCCTTCTGTCAGAAACTATTTTTCACGTTATGCCACTAATGCCCCTGGCTAGCTCGTCTGCCAAATCTTACATTAAAAAAAAAAAAAAGTCATTGGGTCCCTTTCATCTCTCAGGACTGACTGCTGCCATCAGCCCTGCCGAGGCTGAGATAAACCCCGTGCTTGGTGATGGGCCAGCAGGGCCAGCCCTCAGGTCCTGCTGGGGCTTGCAGTGGAAATTGCAAAGGGAACCACAGTTGGAATATCACTGGGAATTGCAAAGGCAATCACAGTGGAAATGGCACTGGCAATTGCAAAGGAAACTGCAATGAGAATTGCAGTGGAGATTGCCCAGCCGCAGCAGGAGTGTGGGGGTCCCACCAAAACAGCAGCTGTAGCTGCTGGTCCGTTGTGATGACAAGGGTGTGCAGGCACAGATGGACCACCACGTCCCCTCTGGAAACCTCCACGCTGCCTCTCACCAGTGTCTTTCCCAGCTTGCGTGTCCCTCACCCTCCCACACTGCTGATGCTGTGCTGTCTCTTCTAGCACACCTGCAGTAAGTCAGGGCCATCAGGTATGGATAGAGGCCCTTTGGGGGGCATGGCGCATTTTGGCTGGACAGGGTGCTGAGGAACTTGTGTGATTTAATCCTTCTTCAGGAACCTCTGGAGAGTCCATAAAATTTGTTAACATGGCTCTGAGCCTTTCCCTCCTCAGGGAAGGGAGTAGTGTATGATTTATTGCAGCATCATTGGTCCCGAGCTGGTGAAATCGGTGGGTAGCAGGCAATGCAATGAGCACCCGTCATTGCCAGGGCTGGCAAGGCAGCAGGGTGACTTTACAGAGCACCAGGGAAGATCTCTCCGCAGGGACCCTGCAGGAGCCCTGCACTGTGGCTGGGCCACCCTGAGGAAGTGGGGGACCCCTCTGCATAGGGGCTGGCAGCCCTCATTGGGACAATGCTCATAGCCAGCCCTGCCTGCACGACCCCACTTTAGCTACTGTCTGATTATCTGCATAAGCGATAATAAATCATTAAAAATTCAGGCTGGATACAGTTAAGCCTCCCATTAAACACTCTAAGTGTGGGAAGCAGGGTCAGGGTGGCCTTTTAAAAGGTGATTGGGCTGGTTATGCTACCTCTTGGTGAAAGTATACACTCTGAGAAGACTTAAAAGCAGACTTTTCTCAACAGCGAGGGAGTTTATGGTCTGCTATGTCATTTTGTGAGATGAAATAGAGGCCTACATGCAGGGAAGAGATACTTCAGGTGTCACAGCCATCTAGGCTAGCAGAGGACTCCCACCTTGAGAGGTTAGCTTGCTCCTAGTGTTGCCAGTAAGGACACGTTTATCTTGTTTTCATTTGGGCTCTGAGTCAGGAAGGTAATAAAAAAATAACTCTTCTGAGTGTTCTTGCACTTTGTGTGTGTTTTTACAGGAATTTACAGACACCTGAAAAGGATATTTGCAAAATGACCTATGATCCTTAACCTGCAGTACACACAATAAATCTGCCACCCTAACCATTGCCAGCCTTTTTGAATGAATGGCTGCATTATAACAGCACATGTGTATGGCTATGGGGCTGTATATCTTATTGGACCTCATACTCCAATCAACATTTAAAAATAAAAGAAAACCTATATACAACTATCTACACATAAATTCTCTCACAGTGATTTGGCTCTCCCTTCTCCCTCGCCCCTTTCCACCCTGACTGATGGCTTTATTATACAAGGGACAGTAATAAACATCCTAGAAAAGCCAATGAAGTTCTTCTCTCACACGTAAATACCTCCTTGGAGGATACTAGACATGACCAACACAAGACTAATGACTTTTTTTCCCTCAGTTATTCAGTGTTAATGAAATAACTGGTCATCAAAATGTAGACTTGAATGTGATAGATTCCCAGTTTGTATCTCAACAGCAAAACAGACTTTCAGTGGGAGAAGAAACCACTTAGCATCTTTAAAGGGAAGGATGTTGCCAACCACTTTGGGCTTAGGGTAGTGCTATATGAGTAACTGACTTTTGGTTTGTCAAGTGACCTGAAGAAAAATCTAAACATAAGGTCAGATCAACCTAAAATAATTTTTGCTTGTTTTCCCTCACCAAAGTAAATACATGAAAAAGTAATTTTCAATTTCAGTCAAACAACTTAAAATAGAACATGCTGATTTTTTGTTCATATCATAAAAGCCAAGGGAATGAAGGATAGATTCACAAAACTGCCTGCAAAATTTCCTCGTGCCCAGTCCAGCTCAGGGAGCAGCCCACATATATTAGAAACTCAGACTCACGTGCACTTTCTGCCTGAGAGGATTCAACCCAGCTCTTAGGACCATGATCCAATGGAATGCTCTGGGATGAGCTCAGCCTTTCCTCCTAAAGTTGTTTTTCATTGGTGACATACATAAATAATCATTAATCCAGAAAATTGCCTAATTCATTGCTTAGGCTTCTCTGAGAGGAGAAGACCTTAGTAGGTTGGCCAGGAAGCATGTTCTTCATTAATAATTGTTTATTTGCTGATAGGACTGTTACTGACTTTCATTCTTACTCAATACATTTATTTCTTCCAATTGTTCAACAAAATGAGCAATATAGAGTGCCTATATTTCTCTTGTCCAAGCTGACATCCCTTTCATAAACTCTCATTTCCTAAATTTGGCTATGTATCTGATGAGATAACATACACACACAGCTATGCCCATACTCTTTTCACACAAGCACAGTGATATGCTGGATGCCCTGAAATCAAGTACTATAAACTGAAGAGCATAAATAGGTAAAGAGAAGTCTCCCCTTCTGATTTTGTTTGACATCACTGGGCTGTTAGGACTGACATTTTTTATTTGAGTACAATTTTGACATAACATTTGAATTTTAAAAGCTAATAAGCAAATGAATACTGTAAATAGCCTATAGAATTTTTTAAAACATTCAAACCACTTTCCTTGGAGACCAGTGATGATTTTGTTTTGACTATCTACATATTTTGCATATTTCAGTAATTAAAAATAGTCACCTTGTAGGGGGAGGCTTTAGCACAGCAAAAGGACGGACAGCTGACTACAAACGATCAGAATTTTTCAAAACATGTCTCAACATTTCCCTGTCAAAAAACTTAGTGGTAATAGTCAATGTTTCCTACAAAGCAGTCTGCTTTAGACAAAATCTGCATGTTGTGCCAAGAAACCATGCAACCAAATTTTTCAGCCAGCTGTCAAGGTCAGGCAGACTATTTCCCAGCAAAGTATGTGAAGGAAGAAATTAAAAAAACAAGCATACAAACAAATGTTGCCCATGCTGAGCTGTACCTTCAGAATGTTTGGCCATAGGACTGAAGAGACATCCTTATGCTCTGTCTGGGCTTCTGGTGCAGCAAAGGGCTTGCTGGCCCACCAGTGTATGCTGAAATAGTATATGCCATTCAGCGGATTACTGTAATTTGTGCCATCACATGGAGGTGAAAGCTGGCAGGGGAACAACTCACCCATCTCACTTCCAGCCTTTGCCACCCAGCACATCGCTCATGTCCCAGCATTTGTTATAGTGCACAAGTTCATGAAAGGGTGAGTGAAGTGCAACCACCCCACCCCACCACCACCCCATCTTCTATTTGAGATACACACCTCGAGATTGGACAGCTTTTGTGCTAGCCCTCCTTCCACACAGGGTTGTGAGGGGATCCCCTTTCCAGCACAGAAATTAAACTCTATTTTTAAGATATTCTCTCTGAATTTTAGGGGTGTGAGGAAGGGAAAAGCAGGAGAGGGGACAGGTCATCCTGCAGTGCTCGCTGGGGAGATGCAGCATGAGGGCCAGGCTGAGCACAGGGATACTCCAGCCTTCAACAGCAGTCGAAGCCTTCACTCAATTTCCCGCTTTGTTAAGAGAGGGGAAGCAGATGAAGAAACGTTTCATTGAAAATAAGACCCATGAAGAGATTTCCAGTGTCCTCTCAGCTTCCCTTCAGGGCACGACACTGAACACTGGGCCAGCAAGGCCAGCAGCTTGGGGGGGGG
>NW_020799091.1:81842366-81886680 GCF_003259725.1 Athene cunicularia | reverse complement strand
GGGGGGGGGCTGTGTATGTGCAGCCCCTGGGGAGGGAGAGCTTCTGGGCCTGGTTTCCCAGCATGCGCTGCCCAGATGTGCTGCATCGGGCATGTCAGGATGGGGCTGATTTACTGCATCTGTACAGGCCATCTGTAGTGTAGCAGAGTGCCTATGTGATAAACATCCCGGCCACACTGGGCTCCCTGCACATGCACCACAGAGATGATTTATTTGCAGGCATCAGCCCTTTGTCCAGCATTTCTGGATGTCCGTCAGAGACACAATGCCCGTTGGGCTGCTGGAAAAATGTCCAAAATCCTCAATCCTATCTATGCAACATTTCCAGGCAGAAAAATAGCCATATGCATGGAAAGCCCCTGCAGTACTGCTGTCACCTTCATGCTGAGGGTATATTACTGGGTCCGGCTCCGGCAGCTCCTGCTTGCATAAATGGCTTGCCAAAATCACTGAGGAACCTCACTGGAGTCCCAGACTGCCAGATTTGCATCCCATGTGTTGTTTTTTTTTTTTCCCAGCTCAAGGCATGCATGCATAACTCACTAGTGAACATGGCTTGACAACAGCAAACAGAAGAAACAGCTATCCGCCAGCTGTTATTTGGCAGGGCCTCTGCTTCCCTCCCGGAATGGGATGAGGCAACACCCCAAGGTAACGAAGCAATAGGGAGGAGATAGCAGGTGGCGGCAGTCGTACAGATTGCTCATCCAGTCCACAGCACTGAAAGGCTTTTTAAAGCAAGTGTTTTAAAATGCTGCGGGGTCCCGGCTCTGAGTGGCCGAGGATGTATTGCTATTTATAATCATTGGGCGCATGATTCACAGCTTTGCACTTACACCATTAAAGGTAGCATTAGCACCAGGACCCTTTGTGCAGCAACATTAGCGAAGGCTGAAAAACATTCCTCTGAAAGGGCTTTGTCACCTTCCCTTGATCGTGAAACGGTCTCTTACACCAACCCCGTACATTTCAATTACCATACGCTGGCGTTTCTACCTCTTTCCCCAACTCATAAAAATCACAGCCAATAAACACAAATCACCACCTGAAGGAGTCGATGCTTTCCTCCCACTTTAATATACTTGCCCATACTTCAAAGAATCCTGGAGAGAATCTCCTATGAACAGTGTCCAGGCTGCCTAGTCCTAGGCAAGGATTAGCCATGTGGAACACTTGGAACAATCTGCTCTTAGTTTGCTTTAACATGCTTTTTATCCCTCTAAATCACACTGAGACATTTGACCTGACAGCAGGCTAATACATGACCTGTTTTGGGGGCAGAGGGTGGGGAAGGGCAGGAGATTTTGTTATTTTCTTGTTCAAAACAGAAAAACCCTGCCTACATCTTGCTGGGCAAGCTCTTTTTTTCTTTTTGCATGGAAATTTTCTTTGTATTTGCTCCTTTCTTTCCCAATGGTAGCTATATTTTAAGATGCCAAGATAATGGCAATGACTTTAAGGCTCTGTAATGAGACACTTTGATGGGAAGTATCAGGGGAGAGACAGATGCCTCTGAAAACACATGTAACCCTGCAAAGCAGAGGGAAGGTAACTGGCAGGCACTAGTAACAGGAGAGGGAATGTAATATCTTGATGCAAGACTTATCTTCATCCTGCCCCTGTTTTTCAAGTGGCTCTGGCAGGGCTTCCTAGGCATTGATGCAGCATTGATTTCACCTGTCTGCTGTGCTAGCAGGTGGGGAGAGCAGGCAGGCGGGAGACAGGGGTGCCTGGCAGCAGCACAAGCTCTGCAGCTGGGTTTTTCCAGCCCTATCCCAGTGCATTCCCACTAGAGGACCAAGATTTGGACAATAGCAGTGCTGTGGAGCAGGAAAACAAAAGTAGCTTTTCATTCAGGACTCTTGCGTAAATCCATGGCACTTTAAAACTTCCCAAGTGTTGCATGGGAGTTTAGCATGTGACTCCCATTAAAGTTGATATGAGTCATGTGGCAAACAACCCCCCAAACACTTTGAAGATATGCTGCAATTTATGTTTTTCTGATCCCCGCTTAAAAAAAAAAAAAAAAAAAAAAAAAAAAAAAAAAAAAAAAAAAAAAAAAAAAAAAAAGTATTGTAGACCGGGACTTCAAGGACAGCTTTTCAAGAGCAGTTCTCTTTCCTTGTTTGGTCCTAGACATAAATCACAGTGGGAGGGAGCGCAATCACTTAAGCTGTTAGTTGGTGATGGCACAGCAATGACTGGGCAAAGGGGAAAAAAAAGAGGGTGTGAAAAGGAAGTGTTAGTGAAAACAGCATATTGATTACTTAAGCCTTGTTCAAGTGTACTGACCGCAAAGAAACCTAGGTGGATTTCAGTGCAACATAAAATCTTTCCATGAAAAATCGGAAGTGTTTAACAGAAACTGAGGGAAACCATGCTCCTGGGTTTGCATTAGTGTTAAACCTCCTTGGGGAGATGGGTGATCAGGGCAGCACTGCCCCCTTCCTGGGTGATCTGACCTCACAGGCTACCTAGCTTTTATGCTGTGTTTGGGACTTGTGATACCGACCATGTGTGCATCCCCCCCATGAATATAAATAAAACCCAGTCTGGCTGGAGTGGCTGAGAGCTCCTCTTTCCAGAAGTCCAGACTTGAGGTTCAGCTTGAAATCAGTGGGAATTTCCCGCCCTCTTCTTTCAAGGAAGAACCCAAATGTCATTTTCCTCCCCCAGACTTGTGCCCAAAACCCACCAGTGAAGAGAGTAACTGAAAGACAAAGCCTCCTGAAGCTGTGGTTTAGATCTCAAATTGTTTCTCCCCAGGGATCCAGTTTTTAAAGTGATCAGCTATAATGCTTACCAAAACAGAGGTTTTTCCTTTACAGGAAATATCAGTGTTCCAGTGCAGACTATATTCCTTAAAATATTCTGCAACTGAAAGAAACTAACAAAAAAAATCTCCTTCCTTTTAGCAACAGGGGCATCCAGCTGCATATAGGTCCCTGTCAAAGCACCAGGCAGACTGGGGCAGCAAAAGCTTTGTGACCCTTGGCCCAGCATCCTCAGCTCCTTATCCAAAAATGGGGTCCAGAATCCTTCACAGCCCTGCTGTTGGATTGTACAGGGCCCCTGAAACCTTTCCCAAAGAAAATGGTCCAGATCCAGTAATTTCCTTGAAAAGAAAAATAAACCAGTATCTTCTAGCAGGAATAAAACATGGTCAGAAACTGTTCTGGTTTTTCAGATACCATCACTGAAACAGTCACACAAACTTTCACTCTGTCAGTGAAAAAGCTCATCCCACAAACTTCCACTCTGACAGTGAAAAACCCTCTAAGAATGAGCTCTTCATCACAAATTGTCCGACCGCCTCCATTTTCCCTGCATTTCAATGCTCCCGATAGCTACTGGAAACCACATTTTTGAGGGGAATCCTTTCGGTGCCATACTATACAGCCGGTGCCATACTATACAGCCTGTGCCATACAGGACAGGATACGGGACCCGAGCATCCCTGAAAATCAAGCCTGGTCATATCAATGAATCACATTTTCAGACACTCAAACCAGGATCACCCGTACCCCCCCTCCTGTGGCTGTGACTCGAGGTCCCTTGGGGCTGTTCCTCCTGTCTCCCTGCTATCACCAGCGGGCCGAGGGACAATGCCTCAGCCAGAAGAGTGCCTGAGACATCACCTCCACATGTCCCATGTTGCAAAACCCTCCCCAGTGCCATAAATCCTGCCTCCCAGACCTGGCGTTACAGGGTTCCAGGAGAGACAGGCTGCCAGTCCCCCCAGTGATGCGGTGTCAAGGTCACTGCTATTGACCAGCACTCCCAGGTGAACATCATCTAAGTGACCTCAGCCTCCACATCTTGGCAACCCACAAGAAATTCACATCATAGTGCCCCTTAAAAAAATATTTTTACATCTCGCTAGCCCCTAAGGAGCTGCTATAAAAGGGGATGAAAGATTTATCCCTGCAGCAGCAGAATGGCAGCTCAGTGAGTATTAAATAACTACAATAGAAGTAGACAGGATTTGTTTTGATGAATAGTAAGTAGAACAAATGAAAAATACAGTTTCCACTGAGAACTATGCACTAACTGGAGTTAGATTAAATGGATAAATGGTGAAAAATGGAGGAGTGAGAATTTTTTTGATATTTCCTTGATATTTTGTTTTGACAGTTTCAGAATAAATTGTTTCAGTGCATTATTTTGAGAGGATGTTTATATTCTAAAATTCATCTGAATTGAGAAATACTGAAACAACACATCATATATCATCCTCAACCTAAGTGTGATTTTTTTTTTCTTTTTTTAATTTAGCTACTGATTTATTGAAAAAATGTTCCATTCAGGTAAGACCGAGCAAAATCAACATTGATAAGAGGCCTGATAAGGCGATTGCTTTCCACTCCTGTCTCTGCCTGGCCTTATTCCTAAATAAAATGTTTTCAGGAAATTAAAAACCTCCATAATAGCCCAAGTAGAATATGCTTCTCTGCACTCACCTCCTCTAATGTTTATTCTTCATTTTATCTCTGCTTGTCCTTGTCTCACTTTTCATCTTGCGTGGGATTTTTATAAAAGATATTTTATTCCCAGGGCAGAAAGCACAAGACTTTAATGATCATCAGGTGAGAGATGACATCCAAGAGAAAATGCAGTGCTGCACTACAGAAGATTCACGGGGATGCCTGGGACTAGGTTGGATGTGATTTTCTTGGGTAGTGAAATGCATCTGTCCAGAAAGTAAATGTATTTCCCTTAGGCTTCAGTGTAGCCTCTACCTTTATTTCCAGATTAGAAAATTCCAAGAGGCAAAATCAAGAGGAGCACACTTGTATTTTCCCATCCCAGTTATGTACGTTTGCATACTGAACTTTCCAACTATTTCCATGACAACAGATTATAGACTGACACTTTTTTCCTCCACTGACAGTGAATTTATAAATCAAGGATTTATGAAGTATCTTTGCTAAGAGATGCATCAGGATCAGACAGACATGCCACGCGTTTCAGAAATAACTCATGCTCGGCCGTCAGGAGGATTGGGGCGCTTTGCGAAACACCACGCTTAACATTCACACTACCACCACTACGTCACTAAACATTGCCCGCTCACGATGGAGCCCCAGTAAGTGGTGAGCAGATACAGCGTGCCATAAATCACTCGCTGTATGCACGCTTTTATGCTTTTGCAGTTTTATTGCTTTACTTTAGCTGCTAGCCGTTGTAACTGAATCAATTAAAAGTTTACTTATCATGTATCACCCTTGGGTAAGGAGCATGCATGTCTTCCCCTTCCTCCCCAGTGCTGGGACATGAAGCCAGCTGTGGGGATCATCTCCCGGACCCATCCTGGCAGTGGGGCTGACAGCATCCTTACCCGCAGCTCTCTGACTAATGCAAACTGAGTGCCAGGCTGGCACGTGGGGTCCTCTGGGCTACCTCAGGACCCAAATTTAGCCTGGAATGCCTTTCTAGCTACTGCCACTGAGAGCAAGCAGGAGGCAAAGCACAGCAAACAAGTAAGGCACAGCAGCTGGAAACGAAACCCAAAGACTCCCAGCGAGCAGAGTCACAGACCCGATAGCAAAGCCCCATTGTGGCACGGGTGAGCCCCAGGACACGGAGGATCCAGGGATGGAGGGCCTAAAGTGCTGTTAGCCTGGTATTTCTTTATAAGTCACCTTGGTCCCAGCTCAGCTACACAGAGAAACAGTTCAAAGCATGAAGGAAGGGTATAACAGGCATCAGGAGGAGAAGGGCCTCCTTTAAAAGCTCTGGTTTGATTTGTAGTTCAGCAAGTTCACAAGAATGATTGCTCAAAGCAGAAGGAAAGGTTAACGTGTGAACACTTCACCCCTGAAAACCCGGGTATCGCTCCTGATTATGTCACAAGTAAAAAATTAGATTTTTTCCAATACAGAGAAAAATTAATAAGACCTCTAATGAGTCCATAAAAACATTAGGATAGCTTTAGTCACTTTCTTTTTAATAACTATTAGGCTTGTACATTTTCTTAATGGAAGTACAGAGCAAGAAAAGTGCTTCCTTATGAAGAAAAACGAGGAAATGGCTGCTAAAAGTGGAATAGTCAAGGATGTGGAAATGTTGCTGGCTCCAGCTGTGTGAGGGAATGGGAGGGAGAGTCAAGGAAGAGTGAACTGCCAGGCGAAGGAGACTTGAACAGCAATGGCACAGCTGAGACACTTACAGGACACTTTAGGGGGGATTACTGGATGTTTCTATATTACAATTTTTCCTTTGAAAAACAGCAAACCCAACTAATATAAGGAAAACCCATTTTTGTAGGATTTTCTCTTACTTGCCAATGAAAGCTTATTACCTTTGCTAGCTTTATTTCTGTCTGGTTACATTAATGTTAGTAATGCAGATTGTCTCTTCAGAATGAATTGAGAGACAGAGATAACAATCTTACTGCTGAAATCAAAGGGCTTTTTAATACCATAACAGCTTCCCTTGGAAAGACTGCCTTAAGTCCAGAAATATCACACTAAGGGAGATCCTTTAAACTGCTTTCTGCATCTTCTTTTTCCATCCTCCTTTTTATATTAATTTTCAAGTGCTCTCAGCAAGACTGACTAATAACTTAGGATGCAATTCCTAGTGTTGGCACAGCACTCATGTATACTGCTGTTGATTCTTTTTGCTTGCCACTCTCTGCCCCCTGCTTTTCTTGCTCTCTATCTGCTAACCTATTAAGCAGCAAGTCTCCAATAAGTGTTTCCAGCCCTGTTGTGGGCAGCTCAACCCCCCCTGACACCCACTCCGCAGCAGAACAGCCCTTACAACTCACTCCCTGTGCAAAGGGGCACTGGCAAGCGAGGGCTGGCTGCGACTGAAGCCAGGGGCAGAGCACTGCTCTCCTGGGATACTTCAGGTGGCAGCGGGGGGTACCCAGGCTGTCCATCTCCCCTGGTTGTCCAGCTGGGAGTCCAGATCTGCTATTCAATTGTCACCTGAGTCCCCTAGGTGCCCAGTGGTGGCATTTCCATAGGGTCCCTC
This sequence comes from Athene cunicularia, assembly GCF_003259725.1. Classification (NCBI taxonomy): domain Eukaryota; kingdom Metazoa; phylum Chordata; class Aves; order Strigiformes; family Strigidae; genus Athene; species Athene cunicularia. The sequence goes on along the minus strand of NW_020799091.1, from coordinate 81,879,699 downwards.
TGGAGGCATTTCCATTGGTCACAGGTGCTTTTGCTGGGCATTGCTGTTGGGTCTGAATTATGCATCCACAGCAGAGGTGCCTGCCACTTTCCAGGGAATTTTCCCAGCCCAAAGCCTACTGGTGGCCCAGTCAAACAAGGGGGGCTGCCAGTGCCCAGAGAGCACAGCACATCCTGTGACAGCCATGCTGGGACTATGCTCTCCGTGATCAGGGCTGGAGAGCGGTTCATAGTTGACAAGGAGGGATCAGGGACTCTTAAGAAAGCAAGAAAAAAAAGAGAGGCAAAGTAATCAAGGCCATCCAGCTGGGACAGAAAGAAGTGGAGGGCTGAATGGTCCCTGCTACCCCTCAGCCTTGCTGCCCCTGCTCTCTGGGCACCCCTGTTCAGATTGCCACAGCCACAGAGCCCTCTGGCTCAGCCTGCCAGAAGGGTAAGAAATGGGTCTGGCCAGGGCCCCAGGAACATGCTGCATGAGAGAAGTGACTTTCCTCAGGACAAAAGAAGGGGGTTCCTTTTGGGGGATGGGGTCAAACAGCTCCCCTGAGCACACAGGCAATTTCTGGAGCCAATCTCACCAGGCACACGTACGTGTGTTGGTGTGCCCTGCGGTGTTGGGCACTAACTGTGGCAGCGGGCTTGCCGGCCCCGGGTGCAGGAGCCAGCAGCACCCAGAAGCAGAAAGGACCCCTCACACACCCACAGAGCTCTCATGTCATGAGCACATCTCCTCAAGACATCTGTAGCTTCACTGGCAAGGCTGACCAGACTCTCCCTCCAAGTTTTTCACTGTTTCTATCCATTAGAGGAGTTATTTCAGCAGCAGGAGCCCTGGTGCAGACATTCAGCCCCACACAACACCTCAGCAGAGCCTGCAGTGCTACATGTGTCCCAGGATATTGTGGAAGCCAAGTTTCTGTATCAAACCTTGTTTTCTGCACATATCCAGGAATCAAGGATATGACATCCCTGCATGCATTTACAGGGCACTCCCTTCCTTACCCCCAGTCCCTGGGAATTACTAATGTGGGCTGTCTGAAGAGCAGGGTACAGCATTTCACCGTTGCTTTAGCCTGTGGCTCACAGCTCACAGCTCCAGAGCCTGCTGACCACATCCCACCCAGAAAGAAATGGGTGGGTGATCAGTGAGCTCTGTCAGCAAACACCCAGCTATGCCAGCACTTTACATGGGTCCTGCCTTCACAGAGATGGCAAAACCTGGCACTGGGCACTGCCAGTGGCACTCACTTCAGGTGTGCCACTCACTATGCACCAAAGCCACCCTTACTACCTCACATTTGCCTTGCAGAGGTCATGTTAGCTCCTAAGGCTCTACCACATTCAAGACCCCAGACATTGGAGCCTGCCACCCCATGCAACATCCTTTATCCCCTCGAGACAAGCATCCCATCGTCACTGTAAAGCGCAATGCCTGCAAATTTTTTAAACTTTGGCCCCCGGTCCTTGCACTCCTGTAGAGTGGTGGGATAAACTCAGCATGCTGGAAACAATTACAGGGAGGTGGAGGAGAGACAAGCACCACTCTGCTCTGTAGCAGTCAGCAAGCAGATGGCTCTCTCAGCTTGCGTCGAAACTGAGCTCCAAGGCACAGAAGAAGGCCAAAACCCATCCACTCTCCTGGGGGCTGGGCTTTTAAAACCTGCACTTCATGCACTACTGTAGTATAAATGCTAGATTTGCTCACTTTCCCGCTTCCAGGCCAAGACCCCCAAGCAGAGCTGAGGCAGCCCTCTGTACCCTCCTGGTACTCAGAGCCTGGCTAACACGTCCCCCATCTGCCACAGTGAATCAGCAAAATCCATCAGTATAATCCCGGCAGGATTTTGGCACCTGTTCACAGAGTGAGTCGACAGCCGAACCTGTTATTCTCCGCCACAAGAATAATAAGCTTGCGTTTTCACAATACTTTTCAGTGGAAAGTTTCCCAAAGCATTTCACAAACAGCACGAAGCGTAGAAAAAAAGGGCTGTTCCTGCCAAAACCTGAAGCGCAGCCATTCTGTTCTGGAAAACAGCAACTGCTAAATAATGAAGAGAAACAACACAGAGCTTTTTAGGAAGCAAAAACAAATGGCTGGAGGAGTGTGGAAAGACATCCTGGAAACTTAGCTAGAATTAATTTGAAAAAAAAAAAGCTGCGGATATGTAACTGCTTTGGCTTTAATTTTCATTTCAAAAGGCTTCCTTTTGTTATTTGTGTGCCAGTCATAACCAGGCTCCTGCTTCTTTGGAAGACAATCAGCAAAGCAATTTCTGCCATTATTGAAAAAAACAATGCTGGAGAACATTTAGATCACTTAAATGTCCTTCACTCAGCAGAGCATCAGGGTCTGACAAGTGCTGCTCAAGGTACAGAAAGGAGTTGCTGGGATAATCTCAGAAGTGATAGCAATTATCTTTGAGGGACATTTCAGAGGCACACCTGGCCCAGGTTGAGGTCTCTGATGGTAGGTCTCCATGTCAGAGCCGTGTGCCTAAATTTGCTTGGATCCCTTCCATCTGCCATGGGAGTGCAGAAACCTCATGCTCATGCAGACACCAAGGTGTGCACACCTACAGTTCACTGCCTCTGGCTCAAACTGCCTTCTGTCCCTCAGCACTATTAAAGCTAGGAATGGAAGGACCTCGGAGGATTTTAAATGAAAGGCCCTACTAGTAGGAAAGGACAAAGAATATCTGAACTTCAAATGCTCATGTGTACTTGATGACTTGAAGTCCAAGTAGGTAGTTGCAGTGGTCTGACACACACTTGGTGCCTACAGAATAAGACACCAACGATGATGGAACAGTGATTACTGAAAATATTGCTGTGTTTGCAAGTGTTATCTTCAATTCCAGTAGAAAGTATTCAGTCATTCTATATATTTTCCAGTGAATCTAATGTCAATAATATCTCATTGGACCTTGTAAAGATTGTGAAATTTTAAATTTTTTTTTTTAGGAAGAATGCTGCACCTGGATTTATAACACTCCAGGAGCAGACATGTGAGAACACATATTGAATATATTCTTATATTTCCTAGACATTATCAGATTATGGTTATCAAATCATGGGTTATGATTTAACTATTTTTCATTATCTGAGCTGCAGAGTTCTTGAACCTGAGAAACCCACTCCTTCAAAGACTAAACAAAAAACAAATTGTTAAAAAATAATATCCTCTGTAAGCATTTCTATAAGCTCTTCTGGAAAAATTCCCTGCACAGACCCAGGGCTACAAAAGAAACAAGTTCTACTGTTCAAGAAAAAACACCATGTCTTTCTGAAATAAAATTCTGAGTTACATTCTGAGGCAGGAGCTTTATCCTGAAATGCAGAAGTGGGCTTGCATACTTCCGTGTAAATTTTTCTTATTTCAACAGGAACTTGCCTTTAATACTGCAGTAGATAAAGTACCTGGGAAAAGCTGTTTAATAACTGACAAAATGTCAAAGTACATCTCTGCAAAACAAAGAGATTTATAACGAAATGTGTGTTGTAGCTTTTATTTCAAATTCGTTATTAACATGCTCAAATATTTAAACTAATCCCAGGGAAGAACGGGAACAGAGATTAGATGCCAAATTAATTGAATGGCTTAAAACAAAGACTACACTGAAAAAAAAATCCCCGTCATGTGCCACTTTGTATGTCTGCTTAACTTGTGTAAATAATTGCAGATGCAACTAATTGGCCTAAAATATTAAACCAACCAATAATAACAGTGGAATAGCAGGATTCCTCAGAGATAATGGTTTGAGATGACATCTCTTTTGCAAACTGCCTTTTTCTGATTTTGTAGACTCATACAAACGTAGGCTTAGCTTAAACCTCAGGAGATCAGCTAATTTTAATCCATCCTCCTGTCCTCAGGCAGGAATGAACATCCATTACTGAGAGATGTGTGTCTTGTGTAGCCCTAAAACACTCCACAGCCAGCCTCAGTAGCCCATGCCAATTCTTAGCAATCATTACATTTAACCTAAATCTCTCATGTTGCAGTTTAAGCTGATCGTTTCTTGTCTTGCCTTCGGTCATGATGAAGAAATGAGCAACACTCTACTTATAGCAAGTTTCTACACATTTTAAGACACTCTTGAGATCCCCATCTTCCCTTCAGTATTACCTTTCAGGAAACAAACAAGTCAATCCCTCCCTCCCATCCTCCAATCCCTCCCTCACTCCCTTCCTTCCTTCCATCCACCCATCTATTCACCCACCCACACATGCTGAATTTCCCAGATGTCTCACAACTTTCTCCTTTATTGTTTGTGTTCTCTGTAACGTATCTGTATCTTTCTTTACCTGAAGCTCCCAGACCTAGAGACAGTAACCAACTAAGGCTTTGCCACAGGCCGGTAGAAAGCTATAATGGCCTCTTCTGTCATGTATTAACAGGACACGGACAAGGATTGTTACAGCTAAAGAGATGTGTTGGGCTTTTTTTCACAACAGCATTGCTTGCTAATGTACAGATCACTTATCAATAATATAATTTGTTGTCATTTGACATAGAAACTGCAGGTTTCTTCTGCAGGTGTGATATTTTTCACTGTCTTGGTTCAGTGTTATCTACCAATTTAAAGTATGTTTTCTTCTCCCCTTTTCAAGGGAACCATTTAGCTCATATCTCCATAAGTATTCTTATGAGTGTATCATGTAAAAATACAAGAAAAACTGTGAAAGCCACACCTACTACAGCTATTGTGCATCTCTGCTGCTAGTCACTCTGCCAAAGAAAGTCACTGGGTGGGTTTCACAGGTTTAATTTTGAAGAGAGGTATGATGGCTTGCCATTCATCCCCTAGTTTTCTTCTATTGTAGCATCATGAAGTACTCCAGAGGAAAATTATCTGTGTGTTGGCTTTAAGGGCACTCATGAATGATGATGAAGAGCTGGGTTTATTAAGTCCTTGTTCTTGATCAGCAAAATTGAGGATCTCAATGCCATTTTCCTACACCCAAGCTAGATGCTCTCACTGTGAGGCTGTTGGTTATTTTGGAGGGGAGACTCACTGCTGTTTTCCTTCAGAGGCAGGGGTTCTGATCCAGTGTGCATGCCTAACTCTACACTAACAGAAGGGTCAGGACTGGGCAAGGTGCAGTGAGGTCAGCCATCTTCTCTGTGTGCTGGCTGCAGGAAACATCTAGGTCCATTTTTTTCTTTCTGTTCAGTACATGTATGGCTGCCCACACTGTAGGTCTGAAGTGTTTCTCCTTAGGATTCTTTGCTCACTATTCCCCTTGTAGAAAGAGTCTGGTACCTGGTTTGTGGCTGAAGGATGCCATTAGTTGCCCACTGGTTAGTATTCAGATGCCTGAGGTATTACAGAACTCGGCAAAACACAGACACTCATTTGACAGTCTTGTCAGACCCACTTCAAATGCCTTGGAGAAATTAATGCTGGAAATAGAAAAGTATGAAAAAACTTCATCCAGAAACATGTGAATACAATGAGGATGCTTTAGCAAAGCATCACACAAGCATATCTGGGGAAAAGCAAAGTCCTAGTCAAGTTCAATATTTGTTCATTGTGTACCTACTGTCGTTTCTAATGGTTTATAATGTTTTGACTCAGGTGGATTTTTGCTAAAGACAGGGGTTTAAAAAGTGATTCCTGAGGAGAGCCTGCTGGGTTATTTAGTCCAGTTTCTGCTGAATTAAGAAACCTTGGACCCTATGAGAATATCAGAAGTTGAATGTATGTGGATCTGAGATGAGAGCTATAGTGAATGTCAGGAAGTGGGTTTACGTCTTTTAGGAAATGCAGAAGTGACAAAATGAGTCTTCAGCACAAGTGCCTAAGGAAAAGTGTAATCACCTTTATAACCTTCTGAAGGTCAGTGTAATCCATGGAGTGTTCAGCTTGACCCATGAAATTTTAAATTAATCTTTCTTTGTTTGGGATTTAAAAATCCACTTTCCTAGGAAGAAGGCATTCACCAAGTACTCAAAAAGAGACGCAAGCTCTGAAGTACAGTTTTGTATCACAGTCCTGTAGGACCCAAATCTGTCTCCTATTAGTCAAGCAAGAATTGAATCCTGATCATACAAAATCAGGATCATGAACTGTGGGCTGTTAAGTGTTGCTGAGCAGTTTGGCTTTAGCATGCTCTAGGGCAGCCTTTGCTTGTAATGTGGTGGTGAGGGATTAGATGGAAAAGTCGCAGCCTTGCTGCTATAGAAGGGCATGGAATTAGCCTACACAGTCCATGAGATATGAGATATCTGTTTCACATGAACTTTCCCATCACCAGCCTTCTTCCTCTCCCCTGAAATAGATAGCCATTTTAAGCATAAAAAAATAATGTAAGGGAGAGAGAAATGTCATTATTTAACCCCTGGAGGCACTTATCTTCCCATATGATATAAAGTGCCTTGACAGTCACTTACACTAGAAATCAGACAATGTGAATCCAATTCTTTTTGCATTTTTTTGCATTTTCATTTAAAAATCTGGTGGAATTCCACAGCCTGATACATTTTCACAGATCCTTTCCAATGACTTCAGAGACTCAAACCATACTGTCCTGTCCCACTGAGGTGTCACACAACACCTTGGGCTGGAGCCACCGGACAGCTGTTCACTGCAGAAGTGGCCAGCAGGGTTTAGGATCATACCTTCTGAGTGCTAGAGGTGACTTCCCTATCCAGAGAGCCTGCAGAAACAAAGATGTGAGAGTGCAGGTAATGCCTGGCATAAGGAGCCCAAAGTTCAGGGCCTCACTTCACTTGATTCAAATAAGAGGCTTGAAACAAAGGATGCATCTATTCTGTGCTGTGAAAAGCGGGGCAGAAAGCCCCAGCCAAACAGGATCTACCTCACTGCCAGCACGGGCGGGTTTTACAGCTGTGTCAATAGAAAGCTGCACCCAAACTGCTGGCCGTGCTGGGCACTGGGCTTGCCAAGATAGTCACATCAAACGGGCTTGTGTTTGAGAGGAAGGTGTGCCCATGGCGGTGTTTCAGACCACGGTGGTCTAACTTCTAGCATCCTCATCAAAGTGTCTAAAAACCAGGAAAAAGCTCCGCTCTTATCTAAACATTAGTGTTTATTATCAGCTGAGTTGCCATGGGGACAGTAGGACCCCAGCTGGTGGTCCAGAAGGGCACAGGTAACCCACAGATGTGTTCCCACATCTGCCAGTCTCACGTAGAAGTCTCAGACAACCTGTGGTATCGCAAATGGCTTTAGACACCCATGGTTAAGAAACTGTACCAACCCCTGGTTTGCCATTGATTGCAAATGGGAGCTTAAATACCCAGCTCACATAGGTCTATGTGACAATTTCAAACCAAATCACACCTACTGCCTCTACAGGTACTCTAGATTAGCCCCTTTAGGCTGGTTGTCTGTAGCTCATTCCATCATACCAGCTAGAAATGACCTCAGTCTTGCTGGCCATTGCCTTGTACAGGCCTTTTGGCTATTCTGGAGCCCCTCCATGCTTTGGGAAGAAATTCCATCTCAGAACTGGCAGATTTCACCTCTAGATCATTTGTTTCAGCAAAGCAACCTTTTCTAACAGAAACTTCTGTGTTGGAAAACTATTGTCTGGATTTCCTTGGAGATGCTTGAGAATGTCATTGATCTTTAAATGCAAACACTATGCTAGCTGTTGCCTTTTTAGTTTGGTCCATCAGGACCCATACTCCCTCCCTCAATTGCTCCCTTCACCAAGTTTGTTTTAGAGGGACATAGGAGCTGGCCGCAGACCTGGATCTAATCTTTCCAACAAACCCTCAGCATCTCCCATGGGGGTAGGGCAGAATAGGCAGAGACACTGGCTCCTTCAGTGGGCAGGGGCCTCCTGGAGGACTGGTGGGGTGGCTTGGGCACAAGACACAGGCAAGGGACTTGTTTGAACTGCTCAGAACTGCTCAGAAGGGATGGTGCTCATACTGCCTTCCTCACTGAAACACCCAAGAAGTTTGCTTTTTCCTTTCAGCTGTAACCTGAGTGTTAACGTTGTTGTCTGCTAATGAACTGTATCTTTTTTTATCTTGCAGATGCCCGGAGATGTAAAGCTGCTCCTTAAACTGCTCCCGGATGAATAAATTGGTAAGTGGTTACTTCCTTAGCACTTTACATTCCTGGGAAACCAATTATTTTTATTTCAGAAGCTGTGAATCCTAGAAAGCATGTTCCTAGCTCAGAACTGTAGCTGAAAGCATCAGTACTCTAAATTAGGAGCATGATATAATTGATTAGTATTACAAAAATGTAAGTTCCAAATTGAAGCATAGTGGAAGATTTCATTGTCTTGACTGTTTTAAAGCATGAATGTTTCCTTTTTAACATTGCTTCTCAATAAAATTTTTAATGAATTCCAGAGATGTCTTGCACGTTGCTATAATTTTATGATTTTATCATTTTTGTTTTTCTCCTTAATAGGCTGACATGGGTGTTCAAGGTATTTGATCTTTGGGAAGGGTGATTTGGGAGGCCATCTGACCTAATAGTCTGGGTACTAGATTGGGACTGTAAAGACCCAGGTGCTAATCTCTATTCTGTGACCTTGGGCAAATCATTTCATCTTCCTGCATTTGTCTCCTACCTTTTATCTTTCTTTAACGCTCTTAATTAAGCTGGAGTCCTACAGATAATACAGATAATAACCAATTCTTCCCTTTCATGAATTAGACATGCTCCTCTTAAAATGCCACAGAGGTTGGACTGTGGTGAATGTGTGCAATTACTTTTAGTAAAGACAGTGGTTGTTGCACACAACCTCTCTGGATTCGTATGAGCATCTGGATTAATTATATCCTGTCTTCAGTAATCCTCTGGAGAATGAAAATAATGAAGGGTAAATACCTTTTATTAATACAATTATGGAGTGGAATATGAAAAAAGCTGAGTGCATCATACATTTCAGTAACTACTTAATGGAACAGGAGGACATAACTTGAACAAACGCTCTGTCCTCAGACACACTTCTGGCTGGTTATCAGCCAACGGACCTTCTTACAGGGAGGCAGAGCTTCCAAGCTTCCCGCCCCCAGCAGCACATCACTAAACCCCACAGGTTTTGATGCAGAGACACCACTGAGTAGCAATCAATGGGTCTTGTGATACTGAGACTCTGCAGCAAGGGGCTCAAGCTGTGTGTCAAGAGAGGTTGTCCCTCACCTGCCATGATCCTGAAAAACCATGAAGTTTCCATGTGTAGTCACGACAGGCTTCATATTTTGGAGGGATGGAGGCAACTGCCAAGCTGCTGAGTGACAATTCAGTGGCTGAGGATGTGTCTGTGAAAGTCACTCAGCCATGATTAGGAAAGTAAAACTTTCAGCAGAAAATAATATCCTGGTTAAGAACTCTTAGTGCCTAAAGTAAACAGTGTCATCTTTGTATTGAAAAAAAATCAGTGGGAGAAATCTAACCTGTGAAAGCCATCTAGATGCACACAGTGGAAAATGAATCACAACAGTCTGAGTGCAAGAAAACGTGATGAAAGGTATATATTTTGTGTTCAAATAGATAAGGTAGATGAAATGTAAAAAATCCAGAGACTTCTTAATGCATCAACAGCATTAGTTGAAGATCACAGCAGTTGGGCATTCAAGTACTCTGAGCCCCCTCAGCAGTGTTAATGCAGCCTCCTTGCAGAGCCACACCACCAATGGCCAGGGTGGTCTTTCCCTAATGCCAGCTCTCAGACAGACAACATACAATGCATGGTTATTACTCAAAAAGAACTGTAGCAGCACCTTAAGGAGCCACTTATGTAGGACATTATTATCTGGGAAAGAACTGGAAAAAAGAGGCAGTGTCTGTATAAAAGACTCTGTAACAGAGAGACAGTTGTGCCCCCTGTCTAGAGTGCGGTGCTGCTCTGCTCTTTCATTCACTGCATACAGTTCAATAGGAATATGTATGGCTTACAATATTTTAGGGAATGGCTAGAATTTCAGCCTCAGAGGAATCTTTAGGAGATAATAAGTTTTTCAGATTACAAAATGGGCTCTTGTCTGCTTCTCATCCTTCTGGTAGAAAGAGAGAAAAATTAATCTATTTTGCAAATTGGAGGGGGGTATCTTTCTTTTCTCCCTCTCATCTTGTACTGAGCTTAAAGCCCAGCAAGGTGAGAAATACACACTTCGTATCTAAAAAGCCACTTGGACAAGAGGTTTGGGCTAGAAAAGCTCCAGAGCTGTTGTCAAAACTCATCTATCCCATGATCCTGTGAGGAAGTGCACAAGTACTGCTGCCATATAGGCCCCTACAACTTTGCTATCCAAATGTCCCTATTCCCATGTCAGTGAAGAACATCAGACCCCTAGTCCAGTCATCTCTGCGGAAAAATATGGTGCATCTCTACCACAGAACTTTTTTTTTTTTTTTTTTTTTTTTTTTTTTTTTTTTTGGCTTTCTACTATCTGAGCAGCAATTAAGGGAAAAGGAATTAGCTTCAAGCCAGAATTGTCTTAAATACTTTATAAGGGAATCAAACAGATCTTCAAAGTCATGCTGACATGCCTAGCTCGAGCCATTGCAATGCATGCCAATATTTTACACAAGGAATACTGGATGTAGCAATGGGACTGCTCGCTTTTATTTTTTAAGCAGCACATGTGCCCCTCATCTCTGCATTGATATAAACCATCCATGTCTATGTAATTTTTATTTTCCACTCAATTAAGTAAAACGTAGTCCCCAGTGAAATATTCAGAGTGTTTGGACTGATAACTCCTTACAAAGGCAGTAACAGCCTTTTGAAGGTGGGGGAGGAGGGGTGTCCCTGCACATCCTTCACCTACCTCTGCAGCAGACAGGTCTGCCTAGTGCAACTGTCAACTGTCTGCTTTCCGGCCCATGTCTAGCCATCCAGCCCCTTCTAGTTATCCCTTCTGGTCTCTGTAGCCCTCCAATGCAAAATTTCCAGGTATCTCACTCTCTAAATACCTAAGGATGACATGACCCTCAGGGGCAAGTCATTTCCCTGCTGGGAGGGTAATGCATGTTCACACACTATCATTTTCTTCCTTAGCGTATGCTGCTATCCTCGTCACACACACACAGAGCGCTTTTAAAAGCAAAGGCAAGAACGAGCCCTGCATTCACATCAAAGAACTTAAAATACTCCAGGTTTAAAGACCCATCAAAATTAGCATTAAACTGAACTGAATACTTGTCAAGGAACAGCTAAGGTAACCAAATAATCCTAATTCTTATCCTGCTGAGAGACCAACCATCTGCCATCTCTGATTTTGTGGGCAGACTGCTGAAAATACACACCACAAAATACTAGGTCTGGTTTTGTTTACATATATATACACATGCATATATATGTCTAGTCTACAGTACTAAATCTAGTGCTTTGTCATCATGCCAACCTTTGTATTTTTCATGTAAGTACTATAATTTTATGATCTGGGCCCATGAGATCAGTATATAAGAGAGCAGAGCTGGCAAAGCATCTAGTGGCCCTGGGTAATTCCCAGGAACAGGCCAGGTGCTTGGCAGCCTGAAGAAGCAGACGAGGAGGAAGAGAAACTAGTACCTGCCTCCTGAGGGACAGGTGAGACTTTAAGCCACTGATGTACTAATGAAGAATAAATGCTATGGGTCCATGTTCCCTTGTAATGTTTCTGAATTCTCTAACAACCTCCACCTTTTCGATCAGACCAATCGGAGCACTGCAAACTGCACGTATGGCTTCAATGAAGCTGTGTCTGAAATATTTTTCAAAAAGTCGGGGCGGCGGTGGCAGAGAGAAAAGATCCAGTCAGTGGAGGTAAACATAAGGAATCTGAAGGGTAAGGATGAGGCAACAGCATATCAGAGACTCAGGTTCAAACCCTTTTCCTCCACATGAGTGAGATGGCACGTCTACAATCATCTGTACCTGTGCCTGAGAGACGTGCCTGAGGCCAAGTGCATCTCCCATCTCCATTGCTAACCTCCATGAAGAGTTTTTGGCCTTGTCCTCTGGTGAGGAAGTTCTGCACTGGTGCTGCAGAATGTAAGAAAGAGGGCTGTGCCCTCCTTGGATCCCCTTCTACCAGTATGCAGATACACCCCACTGCCTGTGCAGCCTCACACAGCTGATCTGAAAGCACAGAGAAAAACTTCATACCAAAGGCACAAGAAGAGCAGAATTGCTGCGTGTCCCAGGGAAGGCTGCTCTGTGTATTACAACAGTGCACAGGGGCCTCCACCACTTGTGAGAAAGCCCTGTGCAGGCACTCACCTGATGACTGTATTGACAAGCTCTGGTGTCTCCAGCAACCATTTCTTACCCAGGTTTGCCTTGCTGAAGAAAGACCCAAACCCCCTTCTTCAGTTTTCTAGCTCATCACCAACCAAGCTGTGTTCACCCCATCTCCAAATCCAGTTCCTAGAGCAGATGAAGGCTTCACTAACCTTTCTGCTTGGCCACATATAACATTAAAGCCCCCGTGTGCTCACGTTGCTCACTCGGGCTTCCTTCTGTGACTCCTACATCACAAATGTTTTGTCTGCCAAGAAGCATGAAAAGACTTTTCTGACAACACACACCCTGTGGGAAGTGCTGGGTCATCAAAGAGGGCCTGGCCTGAGGCTTGCCCATAGCTTGGTGTTCCTAGAGTCTGCAACCACCCTTTCAGGCTCAGGGGATCAGTGCTCTTGCAGTGTTCCCTGAGTGACACATGTCATCTCATGGGAAATTTTGCAGTCCACAGTGGACAAATGGACCAAACCTTGTTCATGTTGCTATCTGCTGCCCCTGACTCACATCTATGCCTCTATGTAGCATCACTGTAGGACTCTCAGACAGCTGCTCCCACAGCTTAACACCAGAGACAGGTCAGCAGCAAAGCACAACACCCTTACACAACTCATACATGGGCAAGCATCACCTTCAACAGACCCCTATCTCATCAGAGAGCTTCTCATCAGAGAAGCTGGGAGGTACTAACAAAATGTGTTGGACACGTGTGTCACAGCCCTCACTGTATGTCCTGAGGCCATTTCCTTTCTGACTGCCAGTTACTGTGACATCCCAGACAGGGTTAAAAGAACTACCAGTGGGTCTGAGCCCTGCTACAAAGTGGCAAGAGAACATTTTCTCAACCATAATCCACTTGGCCATCTGGGTTAGCAGCTCAGTGAAACAGGGTCATGCAGGACATGGTTAAGAGGAGTCACAGGCTCTTGCTAGATTTCATTGCACTGCTTGGTCTCTGCTGTAATGACCTTCCATGCAGCCCCTTAGAGGTTCCTTTTAGTAGATGACACCCTTGTTTGACCTCTTGATGAATGGGAGGCTACTGTGACTGTCAGAAATGCCATTATCATTGAAAATTTTGGAAAGTGGCACCTTCAGGCAAGTGCAACAGAACAATGACAAGTATCTTCCATACTCATATCCCTTCTGCTTCTCAAAAACTACACGTGATGCTCAAACAACACGGCCTAAATCATGCCCCGCAGCCAGAGCACCTACACTGAATTCTGGTATTTTGGAGTCACTGGGAAGCACTGAGTAACACCACAGTGAGTAAGGTAGCTGATTAAGCTAACACCCCCATCTTCAGAACAACTCTGAACTCTAGGCTGATGCTGTTCCAGACACACAAAGCCAGTCAAGCATTAGCTGTCCTCAGAAAAATATGAAACCCACTCACTCATCTCCTATTCCCAGCACATTGCCATATACCTGCCATGAATTTTCCATATCCAAATTGGTCAAGCAAAATCCATGCCAGCTTCAAAACCACTTCAAATCCACCCTTGTGTCTTGCATACAATCTGTTTGCCATCATTATCCCGTAGCATGGCAAGTCACTCTTAGACATGGCAGTGCATTCAAGATATGTCTGGTGAAAAAGAAATAGCATGTCAGTAGGAACAAAGAAATATGTGATGTTGAGCCTCTTGTTTGTCCCTTGGATTTCAGTCCACCCTGCATCATATTACTTTTGCTGGGCAGATTCTGGACCACCTGAGGCCAAGACTGGCAGACCCCATGGAGGAAAAGAGCCAGAAAGACCCACCTAAATATGTGACCAAATGCAGATGCTGACACCTATTGTCAGTAAATAATTTCCATCCAGGTCCTGGAGGCCTGAAGACACCCAACACAGAAAATGTGGAAGCTGCTCTCTTGCTCAGTAAAATTCATGTCTGCTGGAAAAGGAGGCCTCAGCAGTCAGCATAAATCGCAGCAGCCAGTGCAGCCTGCATTAGCTCACACCAGGGAATAAGACCGAAGCATCTTGGCATAAATCTTCCCTGAGATACGCTCCATTGCTTTTCGCTTGCCAACAAGGATGAGGGCATAGCCATTTTGTTATCTGTCATTATCTGTTTTCATGTTCTCACAAACAAACGGGTAATATTCCCCAGCAGGTAGCACTCTCCAAGACTGTCCCCCAGGAATAGATGAATGCATTAATTGAAGGGACCTTTGCATTGAAACTGAACCCAACTGATCTCTGTGGCACTGGGCTGTAAAGACAGGCTAAGAAACACAAAAGGGGTCAGTGAAGTTATGCCAAACATACGCTGTGTAATTGATTTCCAGATTTGGTTCGCTATCTGTATTACCAAAGAACAAAGGAAGAGAAAGGCTTAAAATATGATGCAAGACATATATATTTGTCAGCGGGCTGTTTTTAAAAGTTTTCTGTAAGGCATCATCTGCTCTTTAAGGCTTGACTATTATTCCTTTTTCAGAATTTATAGCACAAATAATAACCACATTTGCTTTCTTTTAGAAGCATCCATGCAGGTCCTCAAATAGTTGGCTATCAATCTGAAGAACGAATATCTTTGTTCTGGGAGATGGGTCTCCCAGCCAAGGCCTCAAGAGATAAGAGGATAATAACACTACACATTAGCCCTAAGCGTTCCTGAAAACCACAATCCCCCCACAGACCCGGTTACTCCCCAGCATAGGGTTAGTTTCTTGGTAGCTGGCAAAGTTCACTCCAGCAACTTGCACAGCATTTCCTGCCGTCCCTTTCCCACTTTCTCAAGAAAACTGGGATGGAACAAAATAGCTTTTGAGGCCAGAGTTGATTGCCATCCACAGATGCTTTACATTCAACATGCCATCTGTGTTTTGTTTTCCTGTTAAGAGGGTTTTGTAACAGTTTTTATTATCTACTGTAACTAGAAACAACAGCAGGAAATCGTGTAGTGCAAAGCAAGTATAGCGAGTGATTTGGCTTCACAATCATCATCCATCAACCCTCCACTTGAAACCTCTCAATTGCAAGGCTTTTCCATCCTCACTTGCATGTGTATATGTGAGAGGGAGAGAGGGTCCAAGTGTGGGGCAAAAGCAGACATTTGGCAGAAAGGCAGGAGGTGGGTCAAAAGACCCCCCAAAGACTAAGGCATAGCAGGGTTTAATGCTGTTTTAAACAGACATCATTTGCAGGCAGCATGTAAAGTAGTTAGTTCATTGGTCGTTTTTTTTGAGGGGGACACAAACTTTTCTGCATCTTTGACAGCCCAAGAGATTATTGACTGTCCAGTTTACTCGGTCCTGTATTCTTGGTAATTTGATTAATAGCTTCATTGATTAATAGTAATTAGTTTAACCAACAGAGTTAACCTTAGAATTAATGTGGTCAGTAATTTAAGTGACTTGTAAAAAAACCATCCTCATTGTTGTGTTCCAGACCACTTCCCATTAAATCTTTCTTTTCATTTGTAACCTTCTGTTTTCTGAACAAAACCACCATTTCACACAACTCCAGTTTCAGTGTTTGTACTGCTCCACATACACTAAGTGGAGGGAAAAAGGAGGAAGCAACATGGATTATGATATCTTAGTATAGGGTTATTGTAAAATTGCACTCCCTGCATACCAGGGAATAGGAAATTTCATTTTCAAGGGCTCCCTGGGGGGCTGAGATAAACTACAAAAGTCACAACTTGTCATAATTAAACACTCATGCCCATTACACACAAAGGAAATTATGCACATTTATCTAGGTCATTGAAACATTCATATGGCAATACTATACATGAATGTCCATTAATATCCTGTAAGAATTTAGTGAAAGCATTCTCCCAGAAGCGATGCAAGCCTGTCTCGGATGAAGGTGCTATGATAGCATGGAGAGAGGGGGGGAGGGATGGGAACAGTTAATATATTTCCAGCAGGAATGCAAAAGTGCTTAGATGGGTACACACACCATTCCCTTTCTGCCAAGCAAAGCGTAAGTATGTTAATTGGATAAGCTTTTCATATCATTATTCTATATGGTTATCAAGCAACAGTAATGGGAGTGGTTTAAAAAACAGCAAGTGTTGTGCCATTTGGAAGTCAGCTTAGTTCGTCTCATGAAATTTGGTTTATTGGAAGTTGGTAGCTCTGAAAATATCTCCCACCTCTTCTCTCAGATTTGTATTTTGAATATCTGCTTGCTGTGGGAATGTGTATGTGGGCTGACAAATAAGAAAATATTTTCCTATAGACACTGCTGGAGTCATACATATTCCCTTTATATTCCTCAATGGTAAACTGTAGTAGTCTCACTCACTGTCCAGTACTTTCCAAAAGTCAAAAATATATTTTTACCCATTAAAAAAGCAGCAAGGTTTGTTAGAAACAGCTCTGATGAGTTTGGCACTAGCATCTCCTGGGGAATTAATGGCCAGGTGTTGCTAATGGCTCTCAGCTTTGCGTCAACACTCCAAGTCACTCCTAATCCCCAGGATGGGCTCTGCTCCTTATTGCTTAATTAGAACACAAACAGCTCTATGAAAATAACACTGATGGTCTGACTGAACCCACAAAAGAAGATAAAATGCAGGAGTTAAGGGTTAAAAAAAAAAAAATAATCCCAGAAGGACTAACACACAGCCATCTGTGTAAGTGGGTTTTGTTTTACAGCAAACACTGTTAATAGAAATGGTTGAAAATATATTTTTTTGGAATCTGATCTCTAGATATTTTACAGCTAAAAGACCTGCATTCAGTTACTTTTATTCCTAGATTATGTTTTATGCTATTTGGACCATTGCCAAGTATGCGACAACCCGTGTTTGGGAAAGTGGCATGAATTTTAAGAATGAATGAGTAGTCCTCCAAGTGTTTGTGCCAGAAGCACCTCATTCACTAGTGGTGTTTGTTTTTTTCTTATATAAGATGTTTTATTCATCCAACCAGAAAAAAAAATCTTACCATGTGACCTATGAAATCTGTGCAACACAGAGTCATCAGGTAGAAGAACCCACAATTTTGATATTCCATCAAAATATTGGGTAAAACTCTCAGCAAATAAACATGTTCACAGGACATCAGGAGTAAGTCATGAACCATTTTTTAATCCAAAAGGAAGGGAGTTTGTGATAGCATTTGAAGTGATTTCACTTTCTTTTGCTTTCAAAGTGTTTTTCAAGATCTGACATGTACAATTGTTTGGTGTTTGAAGAAGTGTCCCATCCCCAGCTCTAGGGGTAGAAACGTCTGCCTAAAGAAGGGGCCTCCTAGAAAGCCACATCAAATTAGCCATGTGAGTTTATTCTTCTAGATTCAAACTTTATTGTTGGAATGACCCAAGGGTCATGTTTGTGAATATCTATAATTTTTTCTGTATGGACAAGGCAATCCAAATTAAACCCAGTGCTCTGCTTAAAATACAGGGCTTTCAATGTATGTCTGACTGTAGGAGAAATTTCCAGACCTGTACTAGTAAGACCTGTGTCTGGATGTAGATTCAAACACATGATTTTATTTAAGACACTTTGTTCCAGCTGCCAAAGAAAGAATTTTTACTCTTTAGCTATTTGTGAATCTGGATATACCCCAGATATAGTCCTACAGTAAGTAGGAACATGACCTTTAGACTTTTACAGAAAACCATTGCTAAAACGCAGTTCAAATGATTGTTTTACAATGCATTAAAACAACCTTTCTCCCCCAAATTAGCAGATATGTCTAGACTAAGTAGAATTTCCTTCAGGAAGATGTTAGTGAAAAATAAAGTCTTATTTTATAGGTTTTCACTGGTGTTTGTCACTTGAGGAAAAAAAAAAAAAAAAAAAAAAAAAAAGAGATGCAGCCATCAGTATTTTGAAAGCATTTGGAAGATGTGCCATACCTATTAGCAGTGTTATTATTCCTGTCGGCAGCACTGCTGTGCTTCTGCTAAGCTCACATACATACAGTGCATCCTGTCTCCTCTAAAAACAAATCACTTAAACTGACTTCTGTTAATCCCCCTGGCCACACAGAGTGGGCTCAGTCAAGGCCAGGGAGCAGAGCCAATTTATAATGTGAGCTATAGTATCTCTTGCAAGATAGAAATTCACCTTCATATTTGAAAAGTGAGAGAGAGGGAGAAAAAGTCGGAAGGTTTTCACAGCTATCCTGGTAACAAAATCTATAGGATCTCCATACTGTCAACAACAGTAATAACATAGAGCATTTACTGAGCAACGTTAGTTACTCTGTTTTTTGTGTCTGTGTGTGTAGCAAACTGGAAGTACGTGTTCTATCAATTCGTATGTATTAAAGACTAATGTCTTTGTACATGCAGATTCAGAACTTTTGAGAGATGTGTTGATTTATTTCTTTCAGTCAGTTCTAGCTTCAGCCTTTTTTTATCCTCCGATACACATTTTATGTATTGTAATGTACACCACTACACATTATTTCCCTAGGGTAGAAGAGTTGCTTTTAATAAGATACCTATCCAAATGTGGCTGTGTGCATTTGTCAGTTGAGTGTTCAATTAATTGGAAACTCTTAATGGCCACATAGGACCTGAAGCTTTTGTCCAGCTTAGCCCTTTTGGCTACATTTCAGATGTTGGCAAATAATTACTCTTTTCCACAAGTGATACTACGTGAGTGAAATTTCCCCAAGTGAGGGGGAAAAAACCATTAATGCCCTCATTTTTTGCACTGTATTGTCACCATTTGTAAAGCATAATGTGTTAGCTGTTGATCTTGTAGTATGTCTCCATGGCAAAGTGAAGTTATGAATTTAGCATGGCTGGACATATCTGTGCCTCACTGAATCTACTTAGCCCAGGTAACAAGAGGAGTGAAAGGATGGTGTACTGGAGTCAGAATGGCTCAGCAACCCAACTGCCTTCCCAGAGTTTGTCAGTGAGGCCTGAAGCATGTTCTTCCGCATGCTCTCTCCCCCACTATTGCTGCTCTTGTACATCTTTATAAGCACACCTTTGTCTTGTTATGGAGACAAACCCCTAGAAGGAGAGAGAAGCATGATTTGTTTCTCTCCTAAGAGATTAGCAAATTCTACCTCCTTCTTCACGTTTCTTTTAAATCGATATATGTACAGATGGGATTCTCTGGAGGAAACGTGACAAAAGCAGGTCCTCACAAAGGAAGGCATCAAAACAGGTAAGCAGCAAAAGCATGGTAGCTTCCCGCAGGAAAACTGGCACCACATTCTAAGGGCTGTGGACAGAAAGGGTGCTGGGGTGACACCCAGGCAGCTGAGTTGGGACATGCCTGCAGAGTGGAGGCCACAGATGGGCAACATAACTCAGAAATACAACAGATGGGAAAGGGCAGAACTATGCAGTGCTTCAAAAGTGAGTACAAGGCAACTCCAGCTGAGAGGAGTCAAGAGAGGGTGGCGAGGGCTGAGGCAACAAGCAAAGAGGACAAGCTTCACCACAGCAGGTTTCTCAGGCTGGAAGGTGCAACGCCCGAGCTGTAAGGCAGTTGGTGCTGAAACTGGGATGGCCCCAGGATGAGCCGGTACCTCTTGAGCACAGATCTGTGGGTTGCCTAAGAAGCAACTCCTATCCCACTGGCTGGTTTTTTTTCAATTTCCCTGAGAGTTAACATACAGTTATAACACATACGCTTACATGCTTTAATACATCATCAGTTGTTTAAGTTATATCTGCATAAACTGAGTGTTCAGAATACTGAGCGGCTGTGTAACCAAGAGTTTGAGCAGACCTAAACACTTCATGAAATACCAACAAAATAGCTGTAAATCTCAGGCTTAAAATGCCCTGCTCAATACGAGCATAATATTTAATCTTAATTTTTCTTCAGGACACACATCATTAACTGCTAATCAACTCAAGCTTCAGAAATCCTTGAGCAGTCTTCTCAGTTTTCAAAAATGCAGTCAAGAAACAAAGTACTTTTTATCCCACCCTTGGCAATGGTAACGGGTCCCAGAGGTGTCCAGGTGCAGACGACATCACTGAACTGCAAACTGAACCATGCTGCCCTGGATATACTTTGCCTGTGTTTTATAGGACTTGCACAAAGCCCTCCAGGTTGACAAACATAACTGCTCTGCGGCACATGGCGTTACACGCACCTTGGCCGTCAATTAGGCAGGCAGAGCCTGGGATGCTAAGCCAAGAAGCCAGCGGAGCTTGCCTGCTCCCACAAAGTCTGGGCAGGCGGATGCAGGCTTGCTGGGGGCAGCACACTGTGCAGCTGCTCTGGCTGGGTGGGAGGCAGAGGTGGGCTTGCTTTACAGAGCAAACAGAGCTGTGGCATCAGGCGCAGAGCAGATCCCTGTTGCTGGAAGTTTTATTTCCCCGTTGGAATCCGACCTGGGAATGGTCGTCCTCTGTGCTCAGGGGCTGAGCTCTCGCACACCCACTGCAGCACCCTTATTTGTAAGGGAGGGGGTTGCTATTTAATTAGCCTGGCGGGATATGCTGTGCGTTTCCACAAAGTGAGAGAATGCTGCTTTGTTAAAAAGTATGCTTGCAGGTGCTAACAGGAGTAATTGGTGGGTTCTCCCCAGCATAACATTTCTGCTGGGGAATTTCTGCCCTGGATCTTACAGCCTCTCACATCCCTGAGTAAGTGCACTGTATGTGCCCCTGCAGCCTTGATTCTGCAGGCTCTTGCTCCAGCGTCTTTTCCCCACCCATCTGATTCATTTGGGATATTTATACAGTATGAACACAGTCCAGAAAGCAGGCTGCCTTCATCTGAGTTCATGTTGTGTGCCAGAGACCTTGGCCACTTCCTGCCTCTTCATCTTCCTGCCTTTTGTCCTCTGCCTTTTCATCCCACAACTGTTATTGCAGGATGGTGCTGATAAGGGTACAGGCTCTGGAGTCAAAATATAAGAGTTTACTCCACCAGGTGCAAGGAGGCCCAGCCTGTCTGTGTGGGAGATAGATAGGCACAGGATTAGATATGCAGGAGGGGCACATGGCGGAGCACTCATGCTGGACTCCCCCAGCTCCAGAATGAAGCTTGGAGAAACTGCCTTCGCACTGCCCTTGTGTTAATACATCCTGCCTAGTGGGCTCAGCTGCCTCGGCAGCACATGGGTCTGAGCTGACAAACCTGTGCTCCACCATATGGATAGACTAGCTCAGGCTTCCATGACCTCAGATATCTCTGTGTCAGAGTAGATGGGCCTCCCTGCCCTTTGCCCATCATTCTACTCTTGGAGGCATCTCCCATGACTAGGATCCCACCTGGTATATCCTCTCCCCAAATCCATAATGAGGGTGATACCACACTGCTAAGGGCACCTGCCCTGCCAGTGGCCCCTGGCCTCCAGACCAAGCATGATGCATCATCTTCTGCCCACACTGTTCCAGATTGTCGCTGTCTGCAGCAAAATGTCTGAATTCACACTATGCAACACAGCGGCCTGTTCATTATTATTACTGGCATTGCTGGGGAGGTGGGGGGGCAGTCTGAAGTGCATGGATCAATGAGAGAGTTGTATTGCAGCCCTCCAGAACAGTTGCTTTGTAGCCTGGCTCCAAAGGGTGTGAGGAGTGGGGATGTGGATGTGGCCTGAGGGAAAGTATAAGATGCCAGACCTGCTGGGATAGCGCTAGAAGACTGTACATCAGGGTCAGAACCATTATGGTGCTTGTGTGGCACTACCCTGGCACATTACTCAAGTTTTGTCCTAGAAAGTTTGGGACTGGCTCACTCTAAATGAGTGTCAGGCAGCAAACTAGCAGGAAGTCCACAATGTCCTGGGCACCTGGTTGTGGGTTCAAATGAATGACCCAGGCTATTAAGCCAGCCATCTCTGCACAGAATGCTTCCTTAGTAATAGCTGCTGTGTTGCTCAGTATGGAGGAGGGTGCAGGTTTTGAGGTAAATTGGATCCAAAAATTAATGATCCGGATGATTAATACCAGGTACTTGAACTGAACCCTCATCTGAAGAAGGAGCTAGTGGAGGGCTGTGCTAGTACTGCTGAAGAGAGCTGCCTGGTGTGTAGCTTATTTCTGTGTTGGTCCATGCCTCCTAGCTAGAGGCTAGAGGGACGTTACCATAACTGGCTTTTATTTTTCCATTCTAGAGGGACCTTTTAATGAGGAGGCTTTGCCTCACAGATATCCCCTCCTCTGAGTCAGTCTGGTGTAAGTGAAATAAGGATATGGCCCAGAGGGACTAATCATATAAATAAGATTTTAGCATCTGACTCAAATAATAAATGAAAGACAAGCAATTTTGTATTATGAAACCCCAGCTGCACGAACTCTCAACTTCAGCCTAGTGCCTCTGCCAGCTTCCAGCTGGCTATCAGAAATCATTTCCACTTCAGTGAGACCAATGTTAAAACGTCCCCTTAATCCTTTTCCAAACCATGCCCACACATTCTAGCTGTATTTATTTTTACTACAATTCGAGCAGAAAAGGTGGCCTGACGTCACTCTAGGAAAAGCGCAGCATTCGTTTGAACACTTCAGCCTGATGTCCGTCCCTCCTTTCCGTCCTGTAAGGCTCAGAGCTCTGCCTCACAGCCCTGACCTGCTCGAGCATGCTGCAGAGGGGCAGGAAGCCCAAAAGCAAGAACAAACAATAAAAACAGAATGAGAAAAAAAAAAAAAAAAAAAAAAAAAAAAAAAAAAAAAAAAGAAAGCAAAGCCTATTTCACAGGTTTTTACCACCCATTTTGCTGAGGTTTGCAAGATATGGGCATGGCTGGGCCTTCTCACCTTTTGAGTGTGTTGCAGCTCATTCATCAAGGGAAGATGGCGGGTGGCCAGGGGCTGAGTTTTGCTGAGCTGCATTGGCTCATGTTCACGAGCCAGCCCATGCTTTCTAGAGAGGGGGAATGAAATTCTCTGCCACCCCCATCCCGTGAGCCCTGATCAGTGACATTTCAGCTTTCCAGCTGAGTGTGGCTTGAAGTAAGGAAGGTGGTGCAGGCTGGGTGCGCGGGCACCCTGCTGTGGCTCCATACCCCAGGCAAGTGCCACCAGAAACAGCTTTTTGTAGAAATTTCTGGATGACAGCAGCTGCATGGCAGCTGCTCCAGAGGCGGCTGTATTTCAGTGTGCAGGGGAACCATACCTATGTAGGGGTGTGGGGAGAGAAGTCTTGAGGAAACCCTTTGTGGGGGGTTGCAGGGCAGCTCCTATGGCCACCAATGGCAGCTGCCACTGCACAGGGGCCTACAGGCCAGCATGTGCATGAGGCCTGCACTCTTGGGGCAGGGGACGCTGGCACCAGTGCTCCTCCTGTCGTTATTAATAATAATTTCATGTGGTCCTCCGTAATCTGGGGGAGGCACTGCCATTAATGGGGTGGGGGGAGACGTTGGTGGCTGGGGGCATGAGGAGGCCAGCGCTGCAGGCCCGCTTGCATGGCAGCGGGTGAGACCAGGGGCCTGTGTGGAGGACAGCTGCCCTAGGAACCTGCTGCTGGCTTTATTTTTAAACAAAAAAAGCAACCCCATAATTCTGACAGGGGGTTTCATTGCTGCAGGGGGAGACTGGGGGACCACTGCAGCTCCTGCTGGTGGGAGAACCGCCAGGCTGGGTGGGTGTGAGTTGGACCTGAACCCCCTCTGCAGCAGGGGCTGGGACAGGGTCCGGACCAAGGTTGGCTCGGTGAGCACAGTGGCAGGAAGGACATGGCTGCCTCTCAGATGCCGCAGAGACCCTTCGACCCAGCCTGTTGGTGGACTGAGGCTGTCCAGAGAGGAGTATGGAGGTGTGTGGGGCTCCCGAGGCTCACTGGGGCACTCTGGGAGTGCAGATCTCTTCAAGCCTGGCTCACTTCAGTCACTGGGAACTCAGGCACCTGAAATCATTAGTCAATTTTGAGATGTTTGGCCATCATGCATGATCACAAATCAGCACCAGAATATTCTCAAGTGCTAGTCCTTTCCTTCCCTAAAATCTAGGTCACAAACAGTAGGGATTTTGTTTGCTTTAGTTGGTCCACATTTTCCTTCCTTCCTTCCTTCCTTCCTTCCTTCCTTCCTTCCTTCCTTCCTTCCTTCCTTCCTTCCTTTTTCTCTCTCTTTCTTTATTTCTTTTTCCTTTTAATGTCAAAATAAGCAGGATTTCCTTCAGGGTCTGTGCAGAACTGGAGACCGATTTGCAAGCCAGAAGTGTGATACAGTGTCAAAGTTGCCTGTGGAGAAGAATAAAACATGAACACTCATATCCTTGCTGATCTTTCAGTGGCTATAAAAAAAATCCTTCAGACTTTTTAATAAACCAACAACCCTATCCCAAAACAACCTGAAAATAATTTAGCCTCTTACTTCTGACAAGTTATCACTGCTGTGCACAGAAACACAAACATTTGCTGCTGGGAATGGCAGCACAGCAGCAATGGCTGCACAGCCATGCCACCTGCAGGGTTTTCTGTACTGCTGCTCAGGTTGGCCTAACTTCCTAGTAGAGCTGCCAGCAAACTCTCCTGCCAGCTGCAGCACAGCCCAGTCCCAAAGCTGTGCTGCAGCTCGCCTTTGAGCACTGTGACAGCTTTCCCCGAAGTCTATCAAAGAATTGATGGCATTTTAGGAATGGGATTGTTTCTGCTGAGGGGAGCAATCGGCTATTTCCCAGCACTCAGAACAGGTTCTCCTTCACCACTCTCATTATCCATAACGCCATTAGCTACAAAGCAGTATCTCGCTAATAACTGGCTTTTGCTTATTACTACGAAATTATTCTTCTGTGCCATATGCCATCTATATTCCTCTTCCAACAACGTGCTAGGGACTCCATTAGTGGCATCCGCTGTTTACTGGGATCACAGCAAGCAGCTAGTGCTTGAAATGTTCCTATTCACATGGGCATATCATGTTAGAATTCAGAATAAACTTCAAAACAGACAAAGAAACAACAACAGAGGGGAAAGAATGGTCCCTTTGTGCTCTAATATTCACTTATTTATTGAGAAATGCAAATTCATCCACAGTAAGCTGCCCGGAGGAGGCACAGCCACCAAACCAAGGGCACTAGCACTAAACAGGAATTTCCCCTATGCTTATTTACCTGTGACTAAGGCCTGCTAAAATGTTTAAAGAGCCATAACCAAAAGCAAAGCCATAACCATTGCAGTGCTGTAAGAGTCAATATCTACTGGACAATAAGGAGCACAAAGGCATCAAAGTGATTCGATGCCAGGAAGTTTAAAGGGTCAGTACTTGAAAACTCTGACTCGAAGAAAAAGCTTCAGCTCTGATACTCAACAGCCAGCGAGGGAATAGTGAAACCCGGGAATGCTCTTCCTCCTGTGGAGGAGGTTGGGAGCCAGGCTGATTTACACCACAACCTCCCCTTAACAACAAAGAAACAGATTAATTCCACCACAACATTGTATGGACAGATCTGTTGTCCGCCCTATTTTTTGCTGGCAGATATCCAGGAGGAAATTGTTGTGGGATTCTTTGATGCTATCTGGCGTCTATACACACTCATGCATATGGAGAAAGAAAAAGAAGTGCAACGATTAAAGTGGGAACCAAAGCAGGACAAGTCCTGCATAAGCCAGGTAGGAGACTGCGAGGAGGATTTGGGTGGCAGATTAAAGCAGCATATGCACTTGTTTTTAAGGCATATGCTCACAAGCAGACATACATACACATTTATGAAAAAGGCACACTGAAAGATCTTTAACTATAAGCTAATGAAGATTAGGAGGATATGCCATTCACACACATACCCCAAGTGAGAGTTTCCTGTACTCTAAGCCCTGATGAGGTGGACACACATTTCCGGAACATGTCTCATGCCCAGCAACGAGACACATGTCCCCACGCTTGGCACACACATTTAGACACCACACTTCCTTTGCAAACTTCTGCCCACCCAAAGGCAAGTATTGTCTTCTGATGGACAAATGAAGGAGCCAGCTAGCCTTTGGGCTTCTCCCAATTCTTTCTGTACAGCTCACACAGTTCATAGGCAAGGTCTGCCTCAAGCCCTGGTAGAGCTCCACTGCCCAGCCTGCAGTTGTCTGGCCACTGAGTAAGCTTTGGCTACAGAAGAGCAACGTGACAGCTGCTAACAGAGCCAGAGCAGCCATTTCAGTAGCTAAGTAGGCATAGAAAAGTTTGGATTATGTCTCATTTCTTCCAAATGACTTGTCCACCACCTCTCTATTCCCTTGTTCCAAGAGACTACAGGGCTGCTGATGAATGGCCAAAACCCTTCCAAGGAGTCCACCATCCTGAAAGAACATCATGAAGCTGAACAGCATGAACACAGTCAGAATGGGGATCAGAAGAGGGGCTCTGTTTTTTTGCTCATCAGGAATATGGTAAGAGATTTGCAAGTGCATTTTGTGCCTGGGATGGTAAACTCTGTGGCAGTCTTCAGTACACACCAGAATGGCAGATTACTTCTTGTGAATAAGTTCTGAGGGCTCATCAGGGTCTAAAGATGAGGTACTGTGCTATTTGTTCACACTTTCTATCAACCTGTGCACATAGGAGTATCAGTACCTAGTTTAATATAAAAACTAGGTATCATCTAATCTAACCTAAGAGTCTTGGTTCCCTTCTTAGACAGTGAATAGAACCAGATACCTCCAGAAGGTGACTCAGATGCCGCCAAACAGGTATTCACCAAGGAGCTGCTTTCTCTTCTTCCAGTAACAATAGAGGCTATTAAATATAAATAACCAGCCCAAGTGCCCAGCTTTCAGATGACTGAAGTGCTCTGGTGAGGTGGATTCTACTCACAGTATATAGTATTTGTATTCATTTTCTTGTTTTGAATAAAAAAGTGTATCTATTATAGTGGAGGCATGCGAAAGCACACACACACATACAGAAGAATGGACCTATTGTGCACAGCTAAG
Source organism: Athene cunicularia (assembly GCF_003259725.1). Lineage (NCBI taxonomy): Eukaryota > Metazoa > Chordata > Aves > Strigiformes > Strigidae > Athene > Athene cunicularia. The sequence continues at coordinate 81,852,716 of NW_020799091.1, read as the reverse complement.
GCATCTTGAACCTCCTTTCTCCACATTAGTGCTGGCCAAAGCACTCATCAGACATCGAGGGGCTGTGACCAGCCTGTACTATGGTGCAGACTTAGCCATGGCGGCTGGGTTGTTTTCCTGGTCTGCCTGAAATTAGCTCAGGGCCTGCAACAGAGACTGTAATGTTCTTATTTGAAATATTTTCTTTCTTCTTATGTCTTGGTTTTGTGATAAATCAAATTATTTGGCTGTTATCTCAATCTTTCAACTTTAAACAATTCATTTTAGCGTTAGGCTTTTATGATCAATGGAAAGCTCTTAATCAGAGCTGCCAGCAGTGCTGCTTTTATTTAAGGCTCGCGATGATTAATGAAAATGTATGTGATCTCAGTTGTGCTAATTTTTGCTAGCTATGCCAAGTACTCCCAACAGCCTGGGAGGGTGAGCGGCTCTAGTCCACTTTATGCATCACCGTGGATGTGCTGGCTGAGCCCCCTGGGTAGGGATGTATTCCCAGCTCCCTACCCACCCACCATGTGAGTGCAAACACCCTCTGAGGACCACGGGCTATAGGGCTCTAAGTGAACCCAGGATCTGGCCCTGAGGGAATCCACATTACTGAGGGTAAGTCAATAAACAAAAAAGGAAGTCCGACTGGTAACCAAAGCCCAGGATAAGTTTGCACATCTGGTGAACAGAGTGGGAGTAAAAAGGAGTAAAAAATTGTTTTAACTGGATTTATTCATATACTCCCATGGAAGCTAGTGAGAGACTAGAAACATGGGACATCATGTGAGAAAAAGCACACTGTGTGAGCCCATTCCTGACAGCTTGTGTGGCAGTCAACAGTACTAGTATTAACAAGTACAGAATTCACTCACAGTAACCCAAAATAGCAATGACCAATCAGCTCAGAATAACTTAATACCTCTTCACTGTGTTCTTTCAAGTGAAAATTTCAATTTAAATTTCACCTGTTTCTGTTTCCTGTCTTTGGAAGTAAGTCAGTGAGGGTACAGCCAAGGACAGAGCAAAGATGACCTTACTACTGAGTGAAGACAATGGTGAGCAGGGATGGTCCTGCAAAGGAGCAACCCAAGATGGGTCAGACCACAAGTTCACATATATGTACTGCAGCTGAACTCAACTTCTGGTAGTGTTTGATGAATTTTGTCAAAATCTACTCGGGAAAGACAAAAAAATAACTCTGTGTCCTAAGAAGCCAGTGAACTTTGGGGGAAAAAAAGCACATTTGCAGCTACTGTGTTTGTGGGTACCCTCAGGTCTCCTGAGGCATTATCAGGTTATCATGTTAAATCTGAGCACTTTGGCACGTCAGCACATGGTGCTTTGTACTGCTAATGTTATATTTCCAAGGACACAGACACTGCCATCCATTGGTTTGAGTCGGTCAATCACCCCTGTGGAATTCCAGCCTCATTACAAAGATTTGAATTTAAAAGACAAAGACACAAGACCCATGAATGGAACAACAGTCTGGTTTTCACTTAGAAATAATAATAATAATAATATCATATGATTGGTTGACCTGAAAAACTGCCAGGTCTTGGAGAAAAATAGCTTGTGAAGAGAGTAACACCAGGACCGCAAAGTGAGAGAAGATGGAGCTGTATAATAGACAATGCTGACCACAATTTGGGGTTTTTTGTTTATGCCAGAGAAAATTAATTTATTTAGCTTATTCTGTTGACTGACTTCATAGAACAAGGAGAAAAAAATTCACTAGTAATTTCTAGGGAAGTTTTCTTCATGAGGAAAGGTGATGATCAAGCATGAAAGTGGAAACATAAATGGTATTCGTAAAGATCCGTCCCTTTTGAAAAGGAGAAATAGGCTAGTTTGTATAAAGGATGCCTTGCAATACAGTTGTTAAAGCAAAGAGACAGGAAAATTATTCTGCTTTTTAAAACAGCTGGGCCACTGACTCATTGTTTGGCCGTGGGCAAGTCCTGGGACTTCTTTGCGTCTCAGTCACTCCAGCAGATCAACTGGATGAAAGCAGAATGGATGGCAGCATGCTCCAATATTCAATATGCTGCAGATGCTGCTGCTGAAAGAAGCATTCTTGGCTGAATAAACTCACAATGCAAACCCAAAAGAAACCAGGGATAGCTGGGGGCAGCACTGTGAACAGCAGTGTTTGTGTTGTCTCTTGAAGCCTTTGCGCTGTCGTGGAACTTAATGGTCATACAAGCTTATAGCTCAAAGTGAAATGGATTGGATTAGATGAGATGTGAAATTACTTCTATCTTGCTTTTCAGGTATTATTTATAATAAAATCCAGATAGATAGATAGATAGATAGATAGATATACACACATATATATATATATATATATATATGTAAAACAATATGAAACTCTAATTAGTTTACTGTACATACAGCCTCAGAATGTTTTGATATATAGATAGGCAAACCTGCAAACATGCTGCTGCCTAGAACAGTCTTGAAGTGGTTAATCAAGAGATTAACTTTAACTTCTTATATATGTATACATAAAACCTTATTAATTATTCCTATCACAAAATAATTCTGCAAGCTGGAATCATTAAAATAGCACGTGGCATATTTTAAAGCAAATCCCTCTTCACGGAAAAATATCTGTTAAAGTAATAAATTTTCTCTGCACTAAACTGAGGTGCACAATAGACAGAAATATAGGTTAAAATCTTGTACAGCAATGTTGGCTTTGGTACCCAGTTCAGCACAGCAATTAATTGTATGCAGGTACTTAGATCCTAATGCAGCAGAGCACATATTTAATTGCCACAATGAATAAAGACTGAAATAGGAATAGGATTACACATTTTTAGCATTCTAAGTAGTTCTTCATGTTCAGCAGATGTTTAGTGCTTAATGTTTTACTGAGCTGGATCTAGGCTAAATTTATTAACAGAAGGACTTTAAAATTTTTCAGGAAATTTCAAGCACCTTTCTCAGAAAGGTCAGGGGTTTTGGCTTTTGAAAACACTGTGTAAATCCTGGAGATCCTCTGGGCTATGGCTGGAGAAGAAACCATTCCACTGATTTTTAATGATGTTTTTAAGGCCAACCCGCATTGTAGCATAAGGAATCACTGCCATCTGATCATGTTCTCGGTGACTTATAAGAATGAATTCAGTGTCCAGGGTGTGTGTACCAGTGTCACAAACTTGTAACATTTTCCAGGACCAATTTTCATGAACAACCTCAGTGAGTGAATGGGCACTGAAAGACAGACTACCCACTTACCTCAGAAGATTAGCTCTCAGCAGCCTGAGAAATACCCATTGCTAAGGCAGAGTGGAATAGTCAGCATTGCTATTGTGCCGCACGTGTTCAGGAGGAAAAAACTCAGCAATGTTGGTGCAGAAATCAATAAAGCAAACATCATTGTTACTGTATGCAGTTCCGGTCAGTCTTTTCCAAAAGGGATATAGAGGAATTGGAGAAGTCAGAGAGAAGGATGAAGTGGGTGATCAGAAGCATGGGACCTCTTACACATGAAGAAGGACTCAAGAGATGAAGATTCCTCTGTTCCCCTACAGCAGTAACAGAAATGATGGAGGCGATTTATGTCTGAGGGATATATAACCACAGATGGCTTGGGGAAGGTGGGAGGGAGTAAATTTTGTTCTCTTACCACAAGAGCTAGGAGTCACCCCATGAAACAAACAGGCAGCAGAATTGAAAACCAACACAGAGAAGGAGTTGGTTTCATATTATGCATAAGTACAGCTGTGCAGCTCATTGCTATAAATGGCTGAAAGCAACTGAAGAAGGAATTAGAAAAGTTCCTGGGGGAAAGTCTATCAGTAGTCTATTGCACTGAATCACAAACACAACCTCTGTCTTGGGAAGTCCAGCAATCACTGACTGGTAGAGACTAAAAAGGTGTGCCAGGACAAGGGTGACACTGCATTAGCCTTTTTTTTTACATACTTTTCCTAGGTGTCTGCTTTTGGCCACTGTGGAAGATTAGGTCTTGAACTAGATAAATCTTTGGACTGTGATATGGTATTTCAGGGAGGCGGTGCGATATGTTTTCTTATGTAGCTCTTAGGTGAAATGAGATCCCACTTCCATTCCCCCACTGAGGTACCCAGGGTATACTTCTGCAAGAAATGTCAAGAGGTAGCATTAATCCTCACAATCTCCTCTTCTTTAATAAAGCTATTCCCAAACAAAGCACTGGTTCCTCAGGAAACAATGTCTCCCTACAGAAAAAAAACACTATTGTATGCTCTGTGGCTTCATTGTCTTGCCTTAAGATGGAGGAAAGAGGCAAAGCATGCCAACTCATTGCCAGTTTGATGGAACAACTGAGTTTACACAGACCAAGAACAACTAAATTAGCATGTTGTAGTCACTAACTATATGGTGACTTGGAGAAGGAAGTCACTGACAGAGGATCCAAGTGTCAGCCCATAGGGGACACAACAGGTCTTCTGCATACCTTTCTGCACACAGTCAGGTATCAGAAGAACATTATCATTGTAGATACTTTCTATTCCCCTAATTTTTCTCAGAAAAGGTGCCATCTATCAGCACTTTTTTTTTTTTTTTTCCCCTAGGCTCCAAAACACAGGATTTTTTGTGTGTATTGAGTAGCATTTTATTAAAGTTGCAGCACCAGTAGCAATCCAACTATTCGGGCTGGGGCAACCTAGAAACACAAATTTGAAATATGAAAGCATATTGTGAAATCAGGAGCTAAACCCTTGCTCAGGTAACAATGTGCTAATTTTAGAGAGGACAGATGTGGCTTCATCTTTTAAGTCAAGGGAGATTTGCAGGGGGGAAGTGCAATGGTGGCAATGTCTTATTGGTGCATTGATTTATTTCCAAAGTGTACTGACATACTATCTGAAGTCTCCATTCCAGCTTCGTCTCCTGCTCCTGCAAATGCTTCATTACCCCCTTCCCTCATAGAAGAGCTGGGTATTTTGTGCTCTGCTGAACTGCTAAAGGATAGGACACAAGTCATCATGACTGAGCAGATTTTGCCTCTTCTTCCCATTGCTCAGCTTTGCTCCAAAGGAGTGTTAAGCCAAGAGCTGTTGACATTAAATCTGAACACATTTTGCTGACTGTTGCAGAGTGCATGGGTGGCTGAAGCAGGCTCATAACTGCAGATTTCAAGAACAAGCTTAAGGGAAACCCTCCTTTGATGAAGAAAGGTAACTGCATGCTCTGCTTCCGATTCAAGCACATTGCAGGTGATTTACTCAGGCAGCACTGGGGACCACATTTTCAAGTGCATGGCACCTATGGTCAGGATGAGACTTTACTCAAGGAGCTCAGCTCCCACAGAAGCACCCAAACAAGTAATGTTTATGTTTTCAGCAGTGCAGGCTTTCACAGGAATTGAGTAGGAGTAGAGCCAGCTCCCCTGGTGTTTTGCTCCTCAAAAGCCCAAGCTAGGGCCATAGAAATTTCTCCTGTTTGTTCACAGGCTTGGAATCAGGTCTGATAGACATACATAGAAGGTACCAGACATTTTGAATCTCTAGCCATGTCTGTGCAAGCTGTGATGGTCAGAAACTTCTGTCCTTGTCTAAACCACGTTTGCTGGCAGTGCAGAGTGGAAGAGGTGTTTCCAACACATCTATTGCTGGCCTTGTTATGGTCATGCTTCCTACGCTCACTGCTGGTGTCGCCATCTTTTCCCCTAGACCAGCACATGCGTATTCCTCCCTGTGACACCATGGGAAAAAGCCATTTAAATCCTCTGAAGACTGAATGAATAGCACAGGAGCTCACTGAAAAGCTCACAGTTGTTCTTTGGCAATTACATTAACAGGACTTGGTAACAGAAAAAGAATGATGAGGAAACCTATTCTGATTAATTGCTCTGTCCCTGTCTGTGAGGGCAACAACAAAACCTTTCCATGCCGTGAGGCTTGTGCTCCTTGGGCTCTGACATTCCCAGATGATGCCATGTGCAATAGGGAAGAAGGACCTTAGCTTTGCTGGTAGGCCTGGAGGGAAAGTCGTGTTTCAGGAAGCGTTATGACAGGCATCCCAGCCTGAGGAACACATGGTAGGGCTCTCAAGCTCACAACGCTGTATTTAACAGCCTGCATTCTTACCCAGCTTCTCCTTTCATTTTAACAGCAGATATTTTCTGTCCAAATGACATTGCTGAAGAAAGGCATAACAGATGAGAGAACGCTGTAGTGGTCTTGTCCTCTTGGGCTAAAAAAAGTGCAGAAGGCTTATAAACCAACAAACAAATGGAAAAGAGGAACCTCCCTCTTCCATTTCAAATAAGTGAACACCAGCAGTGTCATGAAAAAACAGCAATTTGAGGGTCAGCAGGAAAGAAAGAGGAAACTCTTCCTGCCCACAGATTTGAGGGTGATATGGAAATAGATCAGAGCTTATTAGTATCCCTCCATGGACACACGGCATATACATTATTGAACAGAAAGGCACAGCAGGGCTGGGGGGGACGGCACGATCATGGGGCTCTGGGGGACCTTGCCATGAGCTAGCAAGTGGGAACAGGGAGGCAGCATGCAGCAGCTCCTGGCTTTAAATCTATTTTCAGGGAATGGAGAATATGTCTGCTGGAATCGGGCACAAGCAGCACAGCTCCCAGGAGAAGCAAACAGAGAGGAAAGTTTGCTGGAGGCAGGATTTTGAAGTAGCCAGGCTGCGATTTTAACAATGCCTTCTGCTCAAACTTACCTTCATCACAGCCATGGATGTCAACATTTATAAGCATGGCATGAGAAGGGGAAGGTCATGGAAATGGCTTCTGTGCTGCATAGTGGTGTTGTACCAGTGGTGCCAGAACTGCACTGGGACTTCATCTCTCCCAGTGTGGCTGTGGTCACATCCCTCCCATGCTGACTTTCCATGTGGTGATGGGCAAGCCCCATGGCTTCCCTGGGCCCCCCAAGAGGTTCCCACCTGATCTGAGCACACTCCCTGCCACCAGCAGGTGACTTAGTGGGTCACCACAATAAAGGTCTTCAGGCAGAAAGCCCTATCTGCTTCCATTGCACTTTGGGTCCCAAATACAAGAGATTTTAATTCAGAAGAGAAGGTAGCTGCCTTCTGCAGGACTGTTTCTATGGCTGACGATAGCAGTCACTGGACCTGTAAGGCATTGGCTTGGCATGAAGAGCAGAGACCCACTCCAGTTGAACACAGACTTGTACAGTTGCAGTATTTCTCACCCCAGAAGGTCAGGTTGAAATTGGCAAATATTTTTTGTCTTCAAAGCACACATTCACTTAACAAGACCCCCCTCCCACCAACAGACTTTAAAAGGAGTACACAAAGGGAATACACACCATCCTGTTTGTTCTGCATGTAATTCCCTCTCCCACCTATGGCATTTTGTCTGTCTGATCTAGATAGACTGGCAGTGCTTTCAGACAGGACCAACATACACCTAGTTGTATGTACCTAATTTGTAGTACCTAATTTGCTCACTCTGTAACACTATGAGGAACACAGGGGCATCCCAGCCTTACTTTGAACACTTCGTTCTCTTGTAGAGCTACAAAGTGACAGCAGAATTTACACTGTCAAGGAAGATGCGGGAGAAGACATTCCCTGTGTGACCACACCACTATCAGGAGCTTTTGCTTGTTTGGGTTTCATAAGGTCCAAGAAAAGAATAAAAAACAAAGCCATGTGGAAATATCCCAGATAAAACATGCCTTTTTTACCACCAAAGGCTGTGGAGATGGGAGGCAGGCAGTAGTTCCTCCAAACTTCTTTCCTCCCATGTTTACAGTTACCTTGATGCTAAGAGCTCTTCAGTGGCTGATGTGGCACCTGATCTGACTCCATATGGTTTTTCTTCACCATCTGTATCATACCCTCCCAGATCATGGCCAGAAGGTAAAGCAGACTCTCAGATGGAAGAGCCATTTTAACCAGCTGTTCCTTTCTCCTTCAGACTGAGCACAGTGGCATCCCTCTGGCTCAGTCCCTTATTGGTGCATCCCTCTGGCTCAGCTGCATGCATCCAGGTCCTTGTCCTTATATTGCTTCAAACCCACTTCCCTGGAGGATAGCAAATGCTCCTCTTGTGAGGATGATACAAGTGGGTGCTCCACATCCAAGGCATCTTTTAAGAATGGTCAAATGGCCTGCTAAAGTCTGACCAGCCCTGCTCACTACTGTCTTGTCCTGATAATGAGAACTTTAATTTTGGCTGGTGTTGCCTAGCACCTGGGGCCCCATCATTCATCCTAGCACTGCCCTGTGGCTTGGCAGTGACAAGGGTGGCTGCTCTTGTACCATTCAGAGTGTGCCACCCAGGCTCTAAAAGGGGTAGTTCCCCTTTTGGGGGTGGGATCTCAATCACTTGCATTGTCTCCATCCACTAAAATCAGTAGTTGGATTCCATGAAGAGCACATGCCTGATGTTTTTGTGCCTGTGTGTCACCTGGCAGCTCTGTTCAGAGGAGCCAGGTAGGAGGATGCCTGAGAGCAAGGGGGGGGCTGCAGCAAGGCAGGTGTCTGCAGGCCTGGCAGGGATTCCCCGGGCAGAGGCTGCTCCACGGTGCTGTGCCTCATCTAGGCTTCAGGCAGGCGTCTCTCCTTTTTATGAGCTCCACATTCCCGTCTAGCTGGGCTGTTGTTGACCGCACACTTTGCTTTGTTTTATTTTTTTTTCCTCTTTGGAGCACACACAGCTTAGGCTAAACACTTGAACATTTTAAGTATTTACTTCCTCAGAAGCAGCCAGCCTGGCACCCAGTCAGATTCTCAAAATAATCCAGTAAGGATTTAAGTAAACTGCCTGCAGGTGTTGCCCAGCTGCTTCATTGCGAAGAAGCCTTGAACTCTGCAAAGGCCCTTTAAAGCCAGGAAGGATGGCGCAAGACTTGCTTTTTTGCTGGCCCTTACAGCCTGATGCTCTGCTCCTGCTCTGGGGCTGGGACAGGGCTGCCTAGTCCTCCTCCTCCTCTGACTGCCTGCTGCTGCTGCCTTTTTTCCACTTGCACTCTGAGATCATCTCTAGCTTTACTGCCTCTAAGATATTTTGCCATCTCCCCCCACCGCAGACAATGGAAGAGGAAAATGAAGCAATTCACAGTGATTCCCTCCAGAAGCCGCCCCAAGCAGAGGAAAGGGGCACAGGCACAGGGGCCCACAACAGAAACCTGGGAAGTCCTGTCCCTATCCAAACCAAGTGGCCACAAAAGAATGGGAGTTTCATTACCTGAGCAAAAACCAGATGACTAGACGATGTAGCTGACAGGACAGAGTTGAGCCTCAGGTCTGTGCTGTCTGTAACATGCTCAGGGATACGGCTGTGTGATGCTGTGGACCTACACTTTCTTTAACCTTCCTGGTCTTCAGCAGGGCAGTGTGCTGGCATCAGCCCAGGCTGCATGCAGCTGTACCAAACTGACCTCTTCCTGGGCTTCGGCACACATAAACCAGCACCATCCTGCTAGAACTGTCAGTGCAAATTAAATCCACGTTAAAGGAGAGCTGTAAACTGCTGCAAACCTGCATTCAACTGCAGCTGAGCTGTAAACCTGCTGCTGTTGATGGTAGGGAGTCGGGCCAAGGGAATGGTTTTGAGAGGTCAGCCTCCAAATTCAGTGTTTAAAAATAACTTTTCTACATGAAATTTTACGCACGCCTGTTTGTGTGTGCCTGCATGTTATTGAAATAATGCTAACCGTTTTTGGTTTTGCACACAAATAATTGATATACATGTTTTCTGTGCCTATGCACATACACACATGCATTCACACACTGGGGAAGGGGTATTAGATTAAGCTGACTGCAAAAATCATAAGAAGCAGATTTGATAATGACCCCAAATATGGGCCCAAATGTTCCTTTTTCTGCTACTAATTGATCTAATGGATTTCATATTTGTAACGAGGCAGTGGTTTGCATTTCAAGTTTCTTTTTGTTTGCTGCTTTAGAAAAAATAAGAACTACTAGAACATAACACATACCATATTTGCAGATGTAATTGCCATGAAACGCCCCCCCACCCCACCCCCCAGCATTTGCCAATACTGGATTACTAATAGTTTGGAGCAGTTGCACTGTAATTTATGATGGCAAACTCTCGGGCAGAAACCCTCAGTCATTATGCACACAAATACAATTATATATATGCATATCAATCTATTTTAACAGCAATATGATATTCTAGATCCTTAAACAAATGCACAGTGCTGTCAAAAGGGAAGCATGATTTGCTTTTATTCAAGTTGGGGAAAAATGTCTCAGGAAGAACTGAGACAACAGATTAGTGTCTGAGGTGGGAGTAGATCTGCCATCTCACTGTATGCATCTAGCTGCTGTGCGATCCTCTCCCACTTTGAAGGAGCATCCTCACTTTCCTCAGTAATACTTCATCTCTGTTTATCCATCCTC
>NW_020799091.1:81826241-81842316 GCF_003259725.1 Athene cunicularia | reverse complement strand
ACAGGCTCACTGCTGTCCCTATTACTCTTTGTTTTCTTCTCCCTTTGGTCCCACCCAAATTTCAATGACTCTGCTACCCTTCCCACTTGAGGGAGAAATTTGAGTGAATCCCTCTCTTTTTTTTTTAGATTGTCAGGCACAGTCGGGAAGCTAATAACACAACTGCCTGTGCCACAGTTGTTCTGGCTACTTAGGTAAAAAAAAAAAATAAAAAATTGGATGCTCTACTGCTCTCAAATCAGCACCTTTCAGGAGTGCCAGGAGTCTTAATAAGTAAATAAAATGCAGGTTATTTATCAGATAAATCAGAATGGCACCTTTGCAGCTGTTCCTGTTTCCTGAGGAAAAAGATATAATTAGGTAGATTTTTTGTTTTTAAAATTAAAACCCCACTTAATTTGGAACCACTCCAGTCTGCTGAGTAAGCGTGTGTCTAGGCAAACTTTCAAATACATTTTCTGTACCAGATAGAAGAAAATCTCAGAAGGAGCCTCCCTGGTTTATTGGATGGGTGTGTTTTGGGGCAGGTTTAAAAACATTTTAGTGTTGCTGATGGACCATGACCTTTTAGTATCAGTTAAATCCAGATTTTTTTTTTTTTTTTTAAGAAGTATGCTATTGAAAGGCACTAGCAGCCAAGTTAGAGAAGTCTGCCATAGTATTTTCACAGGATCATTCCAAGGTATTCTGTTGCTCATGCCAAGCAATAAAACCTTTCTTTTTGTGCGCATTTCTGGACACCGCTGTGCTCTCAGCACAGGCAAATTATGTCCAAATATGTACTATTTCACAAACTATGTTTTAAACAAGAAAGTTTCACTTTTCTGTATAAAGATAATGAAACAAAAGAAGAAGACGGATTTACATGTGTTGTACATATAAAATGAGAGAACAGGCATGTACTCAAATATTGTTTTAATTATTTTTCACTTGTAGTCCCCCATATGTTTGCACTGCAGTCAGTGAACAATAGCAGAGCTCTCCTGTGGTTAATTTTACACCTGTAAAGTCCCCTGGATACAAACCAAGATTGCGTGGCCAAGTGGATAAAGTATCTGGCTTATCTTGCCAATGAATTCATATGCTCCAGGGGGTTAGAGAAGATGAGGAGACTATGAGGAATTCTATTATTTTCAGTCTTTAGCAGATTTTCATTACTTTTACCCTTTCTATCTCCCAACACCTGAGGAAAGAAACCCCCACAGCTTCAGGTCTTCAATGCAAACACTGGAAAAAAATCCCTCCAGTGTCTCTGCTCTGTGCAGGCAACGGGGGGAGGAATCTGGGGCTCCCTCCACGGCTTCCCCCAAGCGCCACACTCCGTGTGCAGGAGCAAGCAGGTGTGTGTGTGGGCAATGCCCCGGCAGAGCCTGATCCCAGCACTGCCTGGCCGAGGCAGTGGCCTCCATGGCTACACCACAGCAGAGAAAGCCGTGCCTCAGGGACACTTCAGATTTTCATTCAGACCTGCTTGTCCCTTTCATACTGCTTCTAATGACCTGCCAATTATCATGGCTACAAAAGCAATCATGACACTGCAGTATTTTTTTCATATCATCACACTGACTGAAGACTGTTGGGTTTCCAGGCCAGGCCTTGCCACTGGCTTCAGTGTGACCGTGGGCAAGGCAGAGCACCCGTGCCTCAGCAACCCCTCTACAGCCAAGGCAGCAGTGCTGCCCGCTGCCCACTTCTTACCCACTCGGGTTGCAAGTGCTGCCTGGCGAGGACTGCCTCTTCTGTGTGTCCTCACCTTCTCCAGCAGGCTCAGACCTCCGCTGTAGTCACTACACATTACTGTAATCGAAATTAATAGAAATAATTAGTGCTTCATAATCATGAAGATTTAATATGCCTGGGAGTGTGACACTAATATATCAATAGCATAGTTTACAGTACATCATTGGTATTCTTTGGGAGCCGCGACCTATATTCTGATATAAAGGATCTTCAAGGTTCCTTTGCAAATAAAAGTAAATGTTAATTAAAGCACTTTTCTTCGAAAGGTTTTCTTTAAAATGACCTACAATTCCAATATTTGCTTTATGGCACACACAGATAGGAGGATTCACAGTCTCACAGGAAATATATGAATGTAGGAATGAAAAATTAAAAAAGCTGTAAGGCGATTAATTCCCTTCTACAGCACATCAGAATACAGACTTTGGCCATGGGCTACAAGAAGGCTGAAGTGATGCGGGTACTTGCTACAGATGGCTGAAATATTATGTTTTTAACTGCAGAAAAGGTTTGAATCAAATTTGGTTTTAGTGAAAGGGATGGCTAGGACATACAAAACTGAAATGTAGTCTTACATTAGCATTGCTTTCAAGATAGAGGCTTGGAGGTATTTTATTTTCCCTTTCATAAAATTTTCTCTCAAAGAAAATTCTCTTACATAGCTTATTTGAGGTTATACCTTTCTACACAGTCCTTTACAGTATATTTTGTTACATTCACAAGGCGCTTCAGAACATGAGATCACATACAAAATGCAATGCCTTTTGCAGAAATAAAAAATGTTCCTATTTTTGCACAGAACAATTCCTTTTTGTTAAGTTCTTCCAGTCAGAAGGCCTACTAAGGCTCAGCTAAAATATATGATCTCAGTGTAACACCCTAAGACATTCTGATCATCAACAAATGTTCTTGGTTTTATTAAAAACAAAACAAAAACCAAACCCACAGAGTCCCCAGGGAGTCAGACTCTGCTATTGTTCTTCCATTTCTGATGCAAGTCAGGAGATACCAAACAATACAAATTACTGAGTCACCACTCACTAAGCTGTATTTACTTAAACAACAGCTCTCCCAGCTGACCTTTCCAAGTTAGCGGAAAGCATACAAAGACAAGAAAGTGCTCAGTGTTCAAAAACTCCAGTGCTTTTCTGTAGCCAGGTATGCTGTGGAGGTGGGAAAGAAGGAAATGGGATGGATGTCCCAGTGGGAAACCGCTTGAGTTAGAGCTGATTTGGATGGGTTTATTCGGTAAGAAAGTGGGGACAGAGAAGGGTGGCTCAAGGCTACAGGATGTAGGTAGAAAAGGAGGAGGAAGACCGAAGAGGCACTGGATAAATAAAGGAAATATCTACATTCTAGCACATACGATACTTAATCCTAAAATAAGGACAAGCAACGCTTCACTAGTAAACAGGCACACAGGACTCAGAAACTGATGTAGGACAAGACACACAGCAGCAGTCTGCTTCTTTCAGCACTTTTTCTTTAAATATCCTGGAACTCACCAAACAGAAGATAGATTACACTTTTTATTATAAGTCTCCTGAGGGGATTCTGCTTAAAGGCTGTCAGCAGAAAGAAAAAAAAGCGTTCAAAGTGTGCATGTAGGGTTAGGGACTCCACATTTCAACTCATCTGCAGGCAGAGATGAGACGTATTTGCATTTGTTCCCCTGGCTGAAGAACTAATATTCATTACAAGAGCTATTACAAAATAGTTCTAGCTTAAAATTTTTATTCACACATAACCCATATAAAATTAAAAATTCTATATAGCTACACTTCAAACAATCTTGCTTACCTCCAGTAAAATCTGCAGAGAAATTACTTTCATTTGGGTTTGTGTCTGCCTTCAAATAAAGGCCAGAATTTACTTAATTACTGTAGTGCTGATGTGCTCTCTGCTCAAAATCCCTTTTGCACAAAGCACTGTGTATAGAAACAAAAATAAAGTGACCCCTAGCCAAGAAAGCTTATTTGTCATGGTTTCAGCATCCCTCTACTCTGTGAATGAGTGGCTTTTGTTAATGATCACTGTGATTTTCCTGACATTTAAGTGAATGGACTTTCTTCAGAGAAATTAGACAGACAGGAGAAACATCTCCATAATCCAAAGTATTGAAGATTATGTTTCTGCATTTTACAAGGCAGTTAGGATTCACTGGTTGCTATTGTAACCATGTTCTTAGATCCCTGTGACAGAGGGGAAGCTGGGGCTTTGGCTCACATCCCCTCAGCAGAAGTTTGTGGTAGCTGAAGGCATTGTCACTCCTCTCAGACTTTTTTCTGCCTTCACAGAAGGTGGCAGAAGAGCATTTGGGCAGGCATCTCAGGCATTGCTGTTTAGAGTCCAGGGTACTCATACAAGCTCACATTGCTGTACAATGCAAGCTCCCATTCCAAATTATGAACTGGAGAGGGTTAATGTACACAGTTGCTATGTCAGTAACCCCCAGGAGGGGGATGGAATAGCTACATTTGCAAAGTTTGTCTGAGTGACCACAACACCTATTTCTTACATTTGTTCCTTGTGATCATTTGATGAGTTATTACACTTTCTTTTTTTTAAATATATTTGAATGAAGCTCTTATTTGCTAACCTACATCTTGATCTTTCAACCATGTTTCCGTATGTTAATCTTTCCTACCTTGAGGGTAGAATAGAAGTTAAATGCTCAGATGCAGTTTGCAGAATTGGGCTATAGGCTCAAGTATCAGTGTAATAAATTAAAAGCCAAGCTAAAGCTTGACTAGATTTGCTTCCAGACTAAGCAAGACTAGGTTTTCCCCACAATTTTTAAGCAAAGGCTTTCTTAGGACAAGTGCTTATTTAAAATGAAATTGAAAAAAGACACAAAAAATACTAAAGGTTTCAATGCTTGGGGTGGCTTTCTTTTTTCCTCTTATAAAGAATATGCCATCTTTGTTGTCTTGTCACAGGAAATGTATCTTTTACTATTGCTGTAGTTATAAGAAAGATCTCCATGTAAAAACATATCACTGGCTACGTGTAGGGAAGTAAAGATTTTTACCGATATTTGCTTTTGTTTATCTCTGTTTCCAGTGAACACTGAAAGTGTAGCTCTATAGAACTACATCCTTAAAAAAAAAAGTGGACTAAATGTGCTCAACTAGCACCTCCATGAGATCACACAGCAGAACAATAATCCTCATTTATAATCCAAATATATGAAAGGATGGAAAGAATGTTTTATGGAAAACTGACTGGAATTTAAGAAGAGTTCTGCAATGTGTGGAAAACAAATATATTCTAATAGGTTGCTGTTTTAAATGATTGAATTTATTTCCGAGAAGGTCATGACCATGAAGTAGAAAACTAATTCTTCCTTCAGAGCAGTGGCAAAAGGGGAACAGAAAATAGCACACTGAAAAGTTATCTTTGATCTCTTAGAGGAAGTGGCTGAATGTTGTTGAGGGGCTTTTTGTTGTTGTTTTGTGATGTCTGCTTTTTTGTTTGTTTTTCTTGTGGTGGTGGTTTTTTTAAGGTTTCTTTAAAAAAATCCTTTACATTTTTCTCACTTTTCTCAGTGTGGAGCCAAAAAATTATCAGTATATCATGTCAGTAATGAATTACTATTAATTTCTCAGTGTTTTCACTTTTTTCTGACAATTGAGGGAGAAATGTGCCTACGTACTTAATTTTTATCTCCTAAGCACCCGACTGCTTTGTTCACTCTTTTCCTATAGCCTTAAAACAAGAATAGTAGTATGCAACAGTCAAGAACTTAAAATACAATTTTTATTCCCCCCTATTAGTGTCAATTTACATAGCTTTCTCTTTTCTTCTCAAATTTCTTGTCTCTGTAACTGCTAAGGGAAAGGAATTATCTTGCGGATCAGAAAACTAAGCCAATCCCTTTCAGCATATTTGTTGCCAAATCTGAGTGAAGATTGATGCCCTGGGCAATAGGAACCAAAGAAGGATGTGATACAAAAACTGCTCCCAAGATCCTGCTTACTAAACCCATTGCCTGCAGACCCCTAAACATTGTCTAGTGGTAACGCAGATCTCAGAAAGCAAACAGGCCTGCCTTTCTCAACAGCTTCCATGGTTTGCATAAGTGAGGCAAAACATGGAGTGGGTAAAGGAGCGAGCAAGGTAAATAATGTAATGTATAGAAGTTGGTGTTTCACACAGCCAAGGAGGTAAGAATGCTTGGCTGGCCACAAGGAGCCTGCTCCAGATGTTATTCTGAGTCATGTCACCAAACCCTCAAACAGCCTTCAGAGTCAAAACCTTAGAGAGCAACTTGAATGAGATAACACTCTGGATTCCTACAGACACTCAGGCTTTGTCTATATGCAGTTTAAAAGGTGTGACATTAGCAGACATTAACTGGCACAAGAAGAGCATACATCAAACAAGCCATGTTTGCAGCAACATGAGCTTTAGCTCCTTTGGCTTGAATTAACTAAAAACGTGGACTGCCTTCCGCATACTGAAAGGCACTAGTCAGCAAATATTGAGCATCTTATTCTGCATTAGTCCACACGATACCTAAACTAAGCAATTTAGGGCATTCAATAGAAAAGACAAGCACAGCATCCTATTAGCAGTATAGTTTTTCATCTTTGGTTAGTAACCTCTGCTCCCAAATAGAAGACCTTGTAGAATTTCACATCTGATTAGGTCCCTTCCTTTTCTCAAGACTTTTTGGCACCTATTTGGTACACTTTCATTGCCACACCATTCTGAAGTCTTTCCGAAGCTAGAACAGCAGTTTCACTTTCATGGGTTCAAGTACTTTGGATACAGCCACCTCCCACATCTGAAAATCCCCTCAATTTGGGCTGGTCTGTTAGTCTGTGTCATGTAACTGCAACCTTTCCTATCTCAAACTAGGCAGCCACTGACATTTTTAAATGTCTTTTGGTCTACAATATTGTTATACTGCCTTCTGAAACCTGACACTAAAAGCAGAAAGATGTCCTTCTGGACAAGCTGTGGTCCCTTCACAGTTTTGGGAATTTCCCAAGCCTCACACACTTGTGTGCCTCCTGATGGCTCTGCAGTGCTCTTCCTCGATGGGGCTTACAAAGAAGATGCCATCCTTGGAAAATTCATGCTAGCAGATTAAATGCCAAGGAATCTGCTAAGGCTATGAGAAAAGAGGATGCTGATCCCGGTGTTTCATCACTTCCACATTTCATTACTCATACAAAACTGTATGTGAACAGTTCCTCTGTGTGTTAAAGATTTACAAATAACGTTAGAGTAAACAATAGCACCTCACTGAACGAACAAATCCAAACTCAAATCAGGTAATTTTAAAATGGATTTATCTTAAAAGGATAAGGCTCAGCTAAAATTCAGAGAGCGCACCAAAATCAAATTCTCGGAACTGCATAATTCTGTCACAGTATTTAATATTTCTTTCAGTCAGGGAGATTTTTGATTTCTCAGAAAAATTTCTGGCCCTCGGTAGGTGGTGCTGCAGCCCTTCGAGCTATCCAGGAGTAACAGAACAGCCCTTTTACCAGTGAAGAAGTGAATTTCAGAGTGGAATAAAAAAAAAAAGGTCTACCCTGAACTTTTAAGTTAGCTCACAGTTCAGATGGCATTTAAAGTCAGCAGTTCCCATCTCACTTCATGCACAGATACCATCATACAACATCCAGAACAAATCAGTGACTATACAAGCGAACTGCAAAATTATCATATTGCCATATCTATGAAAAAATAGAAATAAAGAACTGCACAAGTGTTTAGTCTTTTCTACATCATATTCTAACATCCTATGAGCACTTCCATCAATCTGAACGCTTGAATACAAAATAACAGTATTGATATTGTTCTAAGGGACAAAATCTCGTTTTTAAGGCTGAACATGTCTGTGAGATGGTTGTTTACATACATGCTGTGACACCTGCAAAATTTTCGATCGGAGCCCCAGGGGGCACCGAGAGGCCTCTGCTGCCCTGAGCATCCTGCCCCCATCCCTCTTGGCCACCCTTGCAGCTGGGACCTCCCTGCAAGCACAGCCCTAACCTCGTCTCCGCAGGGCTACGCCGCAGGTTGGCTGTGCCCAGCCCTGACCCCTGTAACCTCCCTTAGTGGGGGACAGGGGGACCATGGGCAGTCTGGTTATAGTTGTGTCCCCACTCCTGCTTGGCCCTGCATCCTGCGGAAACCTTAAACCCATGTTGCTGCAGTCTCTGCTGCTGCCGACTTGTTACCCTGTCTCCTCTGGGACTATTGGCGTCCCTGCCAGTCACCACCCCAGCCCTGGCCAGAGCACCCTGTGGGAAAGGGCACAGTGCTGCCTGTGCTGTGGGTGCCCTCGGCCCCGCCTGCTCTCCCTCACTGGGGGAGCACCACTCGACCTGCTCCCTGACATTAAGTGCAACAAATGACTACATTCATGTTAGACAAGAGCATGCAGTGATCCATCTCACAAATGCATAAACGTCATCCAGACTACGACAGACCGGTAAGGAAGAAAGGAAGTATTTCATGGTGACTTATCTCCCAGCTCCTACAGAAAACCCTTTAAGGGTCTGCCAGGCTCAGGGAGACCACTGAATGTTTGCCCTGTTCATTTCATTCACATATAAACCTACTTTCTCCAGCAGTGTGGGAGTGCAAGTGCTAAGGAATCTTCTGGAAAAGTTTCCAGCAGCATAGCTTTATTTGAAACAACACTGCCCAAGAGTGGAGCAGGATCTGATTACAGAGTTCATCACTCCCAATACCTGCTTCAAGGTCTAAACTTTAAAACACAATTAAAAAAACCCCTCCAACCAAACCCCCATCTTCTTCATACTGTAGAGGAAGAAAAAGGCACTCTCCTTCCTGCAATTTTTTCAAACTACTATGAAAGTGCTATGCTGGAAACAGAATCATTAAGATAGTGTTCTTGCAGGAAGATTTATAGAGCCAGGATCTGACCACTAACACAGCAAGACCCAGTGCTGCACACCAAACCTCTGCTGAAATCCCCAGCAGTCACAAGTGAGAACTGGAGGTTGGGATGGAATTTTGCCATGGTGTTTAGTTCCACATCACTGCCAATGTCTAGGGTCAATCCTAAAGTGAAAATACTAAAGTATTTTAATATTTATGTAATAGATAAAAGTTATTTTCTTTTTGGACATCATAGTTATACATGTAATTATTAATATATCATATGAAAATAGCGTATGTCCCACCATTCACAAAATCTACAACAGATGCATCAAGAAAGTGTAACGTTTTACATGTTATCAGGAAACATACACCAGATCCTGGACATGAACAGGACCAGATTAGAGGGCTGTCAAGTCTGATGCCGTAAGTACCGGAAGGACTATGAAATGCTGTCTCAGCTCCAGAGCCATCAACCATGCATGAATAAAGCAGCCCAGCTCTACTCTACAGAGGAAGGACTTGTATTGCATTAGGGACAGATATTAAGATTGCAAAGATGGAGACCAGGTGGTGAATTCCGTGTTTCAAATGAACAGGTTACCTTCCAGCCCTGTTTTATTCCTTCAAAAAGGATTAATACAGAAAGTGATTCCCCTGTGTGAATAAGGCCTAGTTTACTAAAAATGCACCAGTTCAAAGGAGTTCTTATAAATTTTACTCAATTCCTACTACCCTTTTGTGAAAATCTGTTTCAGATAGCTCACAAAGTTGTATTAGTAAAGTCCAAAAGGGTTTGCTTTGCTTTGCCAAGTCAGTTAAGGCAGTCCAAATTTGGAAATCATCTCACCTCAATCAGAAGACCTCCTTACAGCCCTGGTTCTTGAAAGGAGACCAAAATAATCTCTTCAGATTAAATCGTACCTGAACTGTAGATCCATGGTGCAAGAAATATTTAAAACACATGTATGTAGTCAAGGAGCTATATGTTAGTTTTATTTGTAAAATACTTTATTCCTAAGAGCAAAATACTGTAATTTTATTTTATAGAAGTTAGCAAAAATTGATACATATGAAACAGAAACAAGAAAATTATTTCTACTTTTATTCAATTATTCAATTTTCTTTTCAATATGGAAGCTATAGGTATGCACCACACTAACAGATTTCAGTGCCAGACAGGTCATTCAATAAATATATAGTTCTACCATTAAAATCTGTGAAGGACTGAAAAAGTTTCATAAAACTACTGAAAAAATATAAGCATTTTTGGCTTTTTCTGAGGTTTGAAACTAGTACTATCTACACACAACAAAGTTCTTGATATTTATAAGAACAATTGTATAGCATTTGTTAATAGTAAACCAGAATGCCAAATCTGCAGTACAACATTTCTAGTAAAAAAACCCCAGAAATTCAGCCTATTTCTTAAATCCTACAGAAGACTTCTGCAAGGATGTGGTAAGGAAACTTAAATTACTAATTTCATACCTGGTAAGGCCATTGCATATCCTAGCTTGCAATAAAGAAGCTGATCCTATACTGTATATAAAAACACTGTCTGTTTGTTATGAATAGAAACAAGTAACTTCACTATTTTATGCTATTGCTAACAAAAAACCTAAACTATGCAACCCTTGCCTTGGAGAGGATAGATTAGTTGAATCTTGTTCTGCTATGTACACAGGCATAATTTTGGAGGTCACATTTGCATCAACTTTCAGAGGTAAAAATGGTTCCCTGTATCAGCCTTCTGAGAAGCTTCTTTCTGTGAAAGAGCTGGACATCTGAAACTACACTCAAACATAATGCAAGTGACAACACAAGTTCACGCACCTGTCAGTCAACAGACAGTGAGAGGCCTGTGTCACTGATGTTGGAAAAGTAACAGAAAGGCATATACCGAATAATCTCCTCTTTTGAAAACAAACACAACAAAAAAACCCAAAACCAAAAAACACAACCGTGAAACCCCAAACAACAAAGAACCCACCCAACAAAAAAGTCATTAACTTCTGTACAGTTACTGCTGTTGAATTTCAACTTACAAATGAAACCGAGGGGGATGTGAAATTGAATATATATATATAGACATTAATTTTTATTTATTTTGTGAGTTCAACATCCAAGTACTTTACAAAACTAATTTGTTTCGTTTTGGGTATTTTTAAAATATATAATTCAGTGCACTAGTAAATCTTAGTGTTGTGTGGACAGAAAGGAAAGGTCATGAATATTCATTATTGACAATAATTTCTACCTCCAAGTAACAGAGGAGCCAAAAGCAGAGGTGCTTTTCTGGGCCTCATACTCACCTACAATGAAGGGCTTGTTGAGAATGTGAAGGTCAAAAGCAGCCTTAGCTGCAGTGACCATGAGTTGGTGGAGTTCAGGATCCTGAGGGGAGGGAGGAGTGTAAAAAAAGAGGCTCACAATCCTGGAATTCAGGACAGCAGACTTTGGTCTCCTCAAAGACCTGCTAGGAAGAGTCCTATGGGATTAGTGCTTTGGAGGAAAGATGGGCCCAAGAAAGTTGGTTAAAATTCAAGGATCGCCTCCTCCAAGCTTCAGAGAGATCCATCTCAACAAACAATAAGTAAGGCAAAAATGCCAAGAGGTGTGTGTGAATGAACAAGGAGCTTTTGGACCACCTCAAAAAGAAGCATATGGAGTGGAAGAAAAAACAAGTGACCTGGGAGGAATGCACTGACATTGCAGTGACAGTCTGAGCACGTGGGGATGAAGTTAGGAAAGCTAAAGCCCAACTGGAACCAAATGTGGTGACAGATGTCAAAGTGTGGTGTGGTTGTCAAAGACAAGGGCTTCTGTAAGTGCAGAGATGACAAAAGGAAAGCTAGGGGAAGTGTAGGCCTGCTGCTGAATGAGATGGGGGACCTGGTGACACAGGACATGGAAAAGACTGAGGTACTTTTCAAGTGCTTTGCCTCAGTCTTTCCTAGCAAGGCCAGCCCTCAGGAATCCCAGATCCCAGAGACCAGGGGGAAAGGCTGAAGCAAGGAAGACACACTGGGTGGAACAGGATCTGGTCAGGGAATAAAGCAAACGGGTTCTATGTAAATCCAAAGTGTACCCACAAGAGCCTAGGTTGCTGGCTGATGTCACTGCAAGGCCACTCTTGGTAACATTTCATCGATCATGGTGAATGGGAGAAGTGCCCAAAGACTGGATGAAAGCAGATGTCACTCCTACCTTGAGAAGCACAAGGAAGATGACCCAGGGAACTACAGGCCAGTCAGCCACACCCCCATCCCTGGGAATGTGATGGAGCAGCTAATCCTTTCCAGGCAGGTAAGGGACAAGAAAGTTATCAGCAGTCAGAGCATGGCTTCACCAAGAGGTCATGCTTGTCCAACTTGATAAACTTCTGTGATAAAATGACTGGCCTGGTATGTAAGGAAATCAGTGGATATTGTCTACCTGGACTTGAGGAAGACCTTCGACACTGTTTCCCATAAGATCCTCACAGAAAAGCTGCTGATGTATGGGTTGGATAAGCCACCAGTAAGAGGTATTGGAAACTGGCTGAATGTCCAGGGCCAGAGGGTGGTGGTGATCAGCGTCATGAAGTCTAGCTGGAAGCCAGTGTGTACCCCAGGAGTCAGTACTGGGTTTAGACCTATTCAACATCTTCATTAATGACCTGGATGATGGGCAGAGCATACCTGGGATGTCCTAGTGGACACAAAGTTGAACATGAGTGAGCAATGAGCCCCTGCCACAAAGGTGGCTAATGGTTCCTTGGGCTGCACAAGTAGGAGTGTTGCCAGCAGGCTGAGGGAGGCGATTCCTCCCCGCTACTCAGTGGTGGTGAGGCCACATCTGGAGTGCTGGGTCCAGCTGTGGACTCCCCAGTACAAGAGAGGCACAGACATAACAGAGAGAGTCCAGCAAAGGGCCATGAAGATGATGAAGGGACTGGAGCATCTCTCCTGTGAGGAAAGGCTGAGAAAGCTGGGACTGTTCAGCCTGGAGAAAAGGCTCAAGGAGAATCTCATCAATGTTTATAAATACCTGAGGGGAGGTTGCAAAGAGGACAGAGCCAGGCTCTTCTCAGTGGTGCCCAGTGACAGGACCAAAGGCAATGGGCACAAACTGAAACACAGGAGGTTCCCTCTGAACATCAGAAAGTTTTTTACTGTGACAATGACTGAACCCTTGTACAAGTTGACCAGGAAGGTTGTGGAGTCTTCATCCTTGGAGACATTCAAAAGCTGTCTTGACATGGTGATAGACAACTGGCTCTACGTAGCCCTGCTTGAGCAGGGGGAGTGGGTCAGATGACCTCCAGAAGTCCCTTCCAACCTCAACCATTCTGTGACTCTGAGAATAATCCTTGCACATCTTTCAAGATTTTAAGTTAACAAAAGCAGGATGACAAGCCTCTAGACAAGCAGCCTACCCAGATAGCAAAGTAAACACGCCTAGCTTTGTAGATGTCCTGGTTCAGCTAGGATAGGGTTAAGTTTTCTCCCAAGCAAGGGGAAGGGCTCTCCAGCAGGGTTATTCATACCATGCTGATCATAACATGCTGATGTCAGGTCCAGCGTGGCAATGCGGGAAGCTTTTTCCTTTGTGGCTTTCGTGGTAGGGAGCATGCGACAGGCTGTCTGTAACCACTGCGGTATTTCTCTGTATATCTTTTGTCTTGTTTACTGTTATTGCTGTTTGTTGTTGTTATTATCACTATTGTTGTTGTTCAGATTGTTTATTACACTGTTGTATTAAATTTCTTCTTATTTTAACCCGGGGTTTGTGCCCTACTTGTGTCCAAGGGTGGGGGAAGGACAACGGCAACATGGTCTCCGATCCCGGAAGGGCTTAAAACTATCACAGCAGACCTGAATGTTAAAAGCTATGGGCTTGGGAAGGCATACCACTGATGCTGGTGATCTCTGACTGTATACTAACAGTACAGCATGTGTCCTCAGTTTTAACTGAAGGACCAATGACTTGAAGCTGATGGAAATTATTATTTCTTAAATCTGAACTGGGATCCAAATCCTCTAAGGTGAAAGTTGAAGCAGATTTGCATCTTGTGGACATCCACAGCAGGGGATGACACATATACCAACGAACAGCAGACCAAGACCCTGAAGTAGTATTTTCTTTAATTTTCATCATGAAAACAGAAGTAACGATTAGACTGTTCTGGATGCTTTTCTTGTGCTTTTGTAGAGCTAAATCAGAGCAAAGGAAAATGTCACTAACTGTACTTACATTGTTGCCTGCCTCTTTCCTTACCCTACAACAAACACTGCTATAGGAGGCAAAAAAGTGAAACACATTAACAAGTTAGCTAGATGCAATAAAACATTTTTTTTTCCTTTCTGCATTAGATGTTTTTGCTTAAAATATCAAATTGTCAAAGCAAATTTTATTCCTCACACATAATGAGATAATGTAGCTGCCTACAATTCTTCATCCAAGGAGGACCATTCTTTCCTCTCCACACTTCTAGCTGCTTCTGCTGACTAGAAAAGATACACTGCACATCAAATCAGATTAATCTTCCAGTCAATGAGTCATGAGAAGGTGCTTTTAGGGGAGAGAACATTTTAAGTGCTACAGAAAACAGTGGAAGTAATTTCTGAGGAGCACAAATGCTACTTATACAAGGAGTTAGGGTTCCCAAGTCTTCTGCTAACTTTGGTCTCATGAAATAATACTATTAATTGCTGCTGACAACTCAGTATAATAGGACAATTCAATGTAATAGGTTCTAGGTGGGATTTATAAA
The DNA here is from genome assembly GCF_003259725.1 of Athene cunicularia. NCBI lineage: Eukaryota > Metazoa > Chordata > Aves > Strigiformes > Strigidae > Athene > Athene cunicularia. The sequence continues at coordinate 81,827,954 of NW_020799091.1, read as the reverse complement.
AACCTGCTAAATTAAAATTTGAGCCGGATGTTAGAGAGTTTCAGTCTGTGAGATTGATAGTGTCACTTTCAAATGGCTTTACTGAAGTAGGACTCTGTGGAGGACTCTTTGCACTCAATGGTGGCGCTGCCAAGACTTTCCGGCGGATTCCAACTGTAGCCTTTTTATGGTCATGTCTGAGACTGCGGATTGTGCTGTTTATGGCAGCCACGCATGCCTTCCAATCATATCCCGTTTCCTTTAGATCAAAGGATGGATAATTCTCTTGAAGAAAGTCTAAAAATAAACAAGTATATAATAGTGAGTTGTCAATTATTTATGCAAGCTATAGACTCTTCTTGGATGTAATAAAGCAAAACAAGTACGTGCTACCAAAACAAGACAGCTAGGCATATTAGGAGGCTTGAAGAGCAAAGCTAGAGGGCAGATTCCCCCCCCCACCTTCCTGTTTAATTTGCAAATGAGTAGCAAAAGGTCAAAGCATAAAAACAAAATATGCAAAGAAAGTGTGTAACCAGGTATGTGGGCTTGATCTCTTGAAGTGCTGAGTAACTTCAGCTTCTAATATGGTCAACCAGAGCAAAGAAAACGACCAAGTCCTCCTTTAGAGGATCTCTGACAACTATATTCACCAAAATGAAACAGCTGCAAAGGAGCAACAGCGACAGAAAAACTTCAAGAGCTTGTTTCTTACCATACTGCAACAAGATCAGCAAACAAAGACTTGAGTTTGGTAGCAATGGGATAAATAAGGTAGGACTATGGCACCTTTCACCCCTTCAACGAGTAAAATGCGTAGTTTTAAAAACAGATTTTTATTTTTGATTACTGAGGAGTGATTGTCCTTCTGAGCTTATTTGAATTACATGTGTGCTCTAGGCAAGCCCTTAAAACATTTAAATAGGAACAAAAAAGGAAATGTCAGCTGTGATTTCAAATCAAAAGTAATACTGTTTCTACTTCTCTAATTAACATCTAGATTTACCTTATCATAATGAAAGGTATAGCTAGTTGATACTATGTCAGTTTTATTCTTCCATTGCTCTCACATATACTAGCAAGTAAAAACCTAACATAATATAATTGTTTACAACTGTTATTTTAACTTGTGGTTCCAATCCTAGTGTCCTGGTATAACTCCTGTTGGCAATTAAGCCCCACACAGCCATGCGCTCACTTCTCCCCCTGTCTCTTATACACATTCCCTTGCCTGTGCAGCCTGGGGGAGAAGACAAAGTTGCTGTGGTGCTGCTGGAGTTATGGGGACTGTGAAGCAGCAGCGCTGCTACTCCAAGATCACTTTATCACTTGGCACCCCTGAGGCAGATTCATGTTTATCCTGAGTCTGCAGCTGCAGGAGGGCTGGGTGAGTGCTGTGCCACTAAAGTACGGGGTTTGTAGTCTTCAGTGACCCAGGCTTGGCACAAGCAAGTAGCCAAATGTGTGGGTAAAGCAGCTGCAGTGTTGCTGGTGGTGCATTAGGGGCCATAAGTTGTTGCGTGCAGCAGGAGTTGAGCAGTTACAGCCACCTGATACCCTGACTGGGGGCTGCAGCAGGCTGTATCATGAAAAACCTCTGAAAAGTCACGCTGCATGTGGGAATGCTTTTAACTAGGTCACATAACATCTCTGATGCCTTGAAACTTGATCTTAAGTTCACAGGGACTCGAGGAGCAGGAGAACCATCTCCCCAGCATCGGGAGGAGTGAATGG
>NW_020799091.1:81797370-81826191 GCF_003259725.1 Athene cunicularia | reverse complement strand
CCAACGGGATGGGGGAATCAGAAGAGTAAAAGGGAGAAAACTCATGGATTGAGATAAAGGCAGTTTAATAGGTAAAGGAAAAGCTGCACACAAGAGCAAAACAAAACAAGGAATTCATTCACCACTTCCCATTGGCAGGCAAGTGTTAAGCCATCTCCAGGAAAGTCAGGGTCCATCAATGTAAAATGTCAAAACAATGGCCATCATAACAAACTTCTCCCCCTTCCTTCTTCCCCCAGCTTTATATGCTGAGCATGACATCTTACAGTATGGAATGTCCCTTTGGTCAGCTGTGGTCAGCTGTCACAGCTGTGCCCCCTACCAACCTCTTGTGCACCCCCAGCCTACTCGCTGGTAGAGTGGGGTGAGGAGCAGAAAAGTCCTTGACTCTGTGTAAACATTGCTCAGCAGTAACTAAAACATCTCTGTATTACCAACACTGTTTCCAGCACAAATCCAAAACACATCCCCAGACTATCTACTATGATGAGAATTAACTCTATCCCAGCTAAAACCAGGACACCTGGAAGCCTATTTTACCAGAAAAAAACGGGTCTAGAGGAAGAAGAGAGAAAAACTTGTGCTCTTGCAGTTTGCTCTGTTCTGGGGAAGTGAGGGTGGGGAGCAAGGGCACCTTAAGTTCTTTCATTCCCAGGATGCTCCTGTAACGAAACTCTGCTGATAAAGGATACACAAGCTGTTGGCTGAAGCAGCTGTCAGACTCTCTCCCCTCCATCCCTGACGGAAAACTCAAGAAAATGCTTGGCCTGAGAGCTACAGCACAAAACAGAAATTCCTACTACCAGGCCTACAGAGCCTTTGTACATGGCCCACAAAACAATTTTTAAATTATGCCTTTTCTTTCACAGAAACTGACCAATTGTTGGGACTACAGTAAGGCTATGAGGGGCCCCTTCCTGCTCTGCAGGGTTACATTCCAGGAGCTGACACTGCCATCCAAGCAGGCCATGTTACAATGTTAAAGAAAACTGGGCCAGGGACTGCCCTCTGGCCCCAGAGCCAAGTGACACGTCCTCGCTGCAACCACAACACACAGGACTTTGTCTCTTATCTGCTCTGCAGCCTACATAGTGCTCCTGCAGCCCTGACACACTTAATATTTATCTTTTGAATGCTTAAGCTCAAATGTCATGAAACAAAGTATGTGTACTATAGGAGTATATATGGAGATGCTTAAAGTGGCAAAGCTTCCCAGGCTAATGGTGAAGTAATATGTAAGGTCTGGGAAAGCCCACTCTTCCGTATAGTTTTGCCATATTAGGAATGGTTTCTGACACGCTCTGTCTGTCAAGCCATGTCCAGACATCACCCGAGAGACTGCAAGTCCCAGCTCCATTTTATTTAGCGTTACTGCCGTATCCTGATGCAATCTTGCCACACTGCAGAGCTATTAGGCTGCACTGTCCAGACCTTAACAATCCTCTCAACCTCCCTATACTCCAGGCATGGTGAAGAAGCAGTTTCAAGAATTGTCAGGAGATGCACGTTGCAAAAAATTATGATCAATCATTGAATATCTCAAATTGGAAGGAACCCGTAAGGATCACCAAGTCCAAATCCCTGCTCCTTGCAGGACTACCTAAAACTAAATAATACAACTAAGAGTGTCATCCAGGTGAGTGTAACTAGTCAAATATGCAACCTTATTAACCCCATGAGCAGTACCCCACAGTGATATCCGTAAGGACACAGGAGGAAGTAAAACCCTACAAAGCCAGTGGTGTTGGGAAGCGCTGAATGCATTCACTATTACACTGCCTGAAGCCTGCTATCCAGCTCAGCAAATAACATCCCACAAGCAAAACTCAAGAATTCCTGGTAAAGGAAGTATTTTCTCTTCAGATTTCTCATAGAAAAAGCCAACTTTTACAATTAAAATATGGCAGGAACAGAGAAAATTAAAGAAAAGGTGTAAAGATTTCTATACTGCATAACCAAACCTTTTCAAATACGTTGAGCTCTCTAAGATACTGTAATAGCCATGAAGCAAACAGCCACCCGAAACCTGATGATCTTTTCCCCAACACCATTGTTTAAGCTGGCCATGCTTAAATCTTACCAGATAATGCCAACTTTTCTTCTGTGTTATAACCCATACCCCCTTTCTACCTACAATGTGCTTCAGGTGCCTCCTCCCTTCCTACATAATTGTTATGCTAATTCTACTGTCACAGTTCTTCTTGCTTTATCCAGCCTTGCAGGAGGGAGCAAATAAGACTAACAGAAGACTTCTAATCTGGAAGGAGCATGGATCAGTGTTCCAGAAGTCTTAATGCTGAAGTGATAACAATTCAGAAGGCAAAACACCTGCTACAACTCCAACCATAAACAAACCCTTCCTCTGCTTCTGGAATAGCATTTGCAAATAGAATAAATAATACCAATTTCCTGAATACATCCTGGATTCATGTAAGCTGAGGAAACTGCACAACTGTCCATATTCATACAGTGGAATAAGCTGTTACACATTACTCAAAAAGTACACTTCAGTAAAGATTCATTATTCAAATAGTTCAAACTGGTCTAGTTCAAAATCCTGCTTGTTCATGTGGCAGCAGTCCTTATCTCACCCATAGCTTCTAAACAATTACATCATTTGCTGAGACCTTTCAGGTGAACAGGGATGGCTGGCCTCTGAGCCCTTAGAAGGGCAAGGCACTTGAATCTGTTCCTTTCTGATCACACTCACTCAGGCTGTGAGAAATCTTCTGTGAGTCTTTCCAATCTTCTGCTCAAAGCAGGGACAACTCTGAGCTCAGACCAGGTTGCTCAGGGCTTTGTCCACTGAGGTGTGGAAAAAGGACCGAGATGGCACAACCTCACAGAGCAACTTGCTCCACTGCTTGACTGTCATGACTTATGGGGAAAAGGAGTCTGCTCATATCCAGTCTGAACCATTTCCATTTATGTCTGTGGTCGCTCACCTTCTCACATTCAACGCGGCAAACAGTTTGACTAGTAATTCACGGAGAAGATAGATAGTGGCAAACTCCTACTAGTTTCTCTTGGAGCCTTCTCTTTCCCAGACCAAATAAGCCCAGTTTCCTCACTGGGCAAGTGCTCTAGTTCCCCATCCCTTTTTGGTGGCCCTCCAGCTTTACCAATATCCCTTTTTTGTTCCAGGGGACCCAAAATTGGATGCAGCAATCTACATGCAAACTCATGAGTGCTAAACAGAGGAAGGTAATCCTCTCCCTTCGTTTACTGACTGTGCACCTGTTAATTCAAGCCCAATTTGCTGTCAAATGCAAACCTGATGAAAGTTCTCCATTGTCTCCATGTCATAAAGATGTTAAACAGGCCAGGTGCCAGGACAGACCCCTGCCATACCCCATATGCCAGTCACCCAAGTAGAGCATGACCCACTACCCTCTGAGCACAAACATCCATCTAGTCCTTTAATGTCCACCGATCCAAACTGTAGCATCCCAATATGAATACCAAAATATTGTCAGAGACAGTGTTGAAAGCCTTGCTAAAAAAATAATTAAGCCAAGTTACTGCCACTGCTCTCCTCTCATCCACAAATCCAGTCATTTTATCACACAAAGCAATCAGGTGTGTCAAACATGATTTACCCTAGGTAAAAACTTGCTGACTGTTCCCAACCACCACTACCCAGAGGCCTGAGACACCTTCATGGTGAAGACAGACGTAGAGGAGGCGCACTGAGCACATCAGCCTAATCTTTAGGCTACCTGTCTCATTCAGCAACAGGCCCACACTCTCCTTGCTCAATCTTTTACAATTAATGTTGTGGTAGAAGCTCTTCTTGCTGTCCTTCACATTCCTTACAAGTCTCAATTCCAGATGAGCTTTGACTTTCCTGACACCATTCCAACACTCCCAGGTAAAGTTGCTAAATTCTTCTTCATAAGTTGTCCTTGCTTCCAATCTCTACATACCACTTTTTTGCACTGGAGCTCAATTATGGATTCACTGCTTAGTTAAACCTGTTTCCCTATAACTCAACAGGTTCTCCTAAGTGTCAGTACAGACACTCCTGTGCTTGCAGGATGCTGTCCTTAAAGACCTACACACTTTCCTGAGCTTCTCTCCTCTTCAGAGCTGTCTCCCATATGCTCCCACCTATGAATTTCCTGAATGAGACATTGCCTGCCCTCCTAAGCTACAGGGTTTGTACTCTCAAACCTTTTAAACTCTACTCAGGATCTTGAGGTCCTGACAATATTACAATACCTGGTCTCTACAGGCAATACTGCCATCAAGGACCACAGTCCAGTCCAACCCTGTTTGTGAAGAACGCCATAACCTGCTATGCATTACCTCTGGTTGGACTAGTTAGCTCCTTTATCAAGAAATCATCCCTAACACCCTCCAGAATCCTGGTCTGCTTCCATCTCCCACTGTATTGCCCTTTCAAGCAGGTGCCACGGAGACTGAGTTTCCTCATATGAACCAGGTTTGTGATCTGGAGACTTTTATATAACTTTATCTACTTTCTCTCAACTTGTTCCACTGCACTAATACCTGTCACTACAGTTTCACACTTATTTCTGAAGCTCCGTGGATTGTTCATAGGATACAAAGTTAATCACTCTTGTTAATTTCCCCACATCATTTAAACAGAGATTTTTTTACCTACCTCTAAGAGCATTAATTCTGTTGCAGTCCAGTGGGCTCATGCCACGTTCAAGATTACCATATACATTGCTTTTTACCAGCACATCTTCAGTGAACATATGACGAATTAGGTAGCGAGCTGACAACTCTGGCCGAGACTTCCCCTTAGCTACATAAATGACTGAGAAAGGCAACTGGACGTTGCGCCACGGACTTCCAAGAAGTTCTAGAAGGGAGAGGGCAAGGGGGGGAGATTTTACTTATCCAATACAGGCTATGCTTTAAAATGTCTGTATTACACTAAAACTAGGACACAAAAAATTTCTCCCCGAAACTACTGTACTTGCTTGGAAAGACGTAATGCTACAGCTAATACTAAAAATGCAACGTATTGCAAACAAATGTCTAAGTAGCCAAAAAACCCTGCCTGTTTTACAACAGTGTAACAGCACTTCTGGTAGGCTCTCAGCAATGCTAGTAGTGTAAGCTGCATTATTAATGGCTGCTTTCTAAATTGTTTTCATCTCACGTGAAAAGATTACATAATTACAATCCAATTACATAAGTAAATAAAAGTTTTGTTATTTTAATGGTGCTTAGAACCTGTAAGTAGAAACTGAAGAACACACAGGAGTATTTTTTTAAATTATTTCAACCTGACTCCACTGCAAAATGCATAGTAAATCAGGAGGTCTGTGGGATTAGACTAACAAATCCTGGGTGCAGGAGCAGATCTGATAGAGCCCAAAAGTGATTCTAATCACATAAATTATTTCCAAGGGGAACTATCTCAGCTCATTTTCCTTGAAGCTCTCTAGAGGCATCACATACTGTACATGGATTTTTTTCCAATGCATTTGTATATTGTGCATTTTTATTTAAAAAAAAATAATAAAGGCTGCTTTAGGGTTTTTATTGTCCTAAATTGTCAGTTTTACAGTTCTTCATTGTGCATTTCTTCTGAAATTGCAGTACCATTCAATAGATATTTTGAGTTAGCTTACTCCATTAAGGTAGAATATCTACCAAGTAAGAATACAAAGGGCAACTGTGAAATAATTCTTGCAGAATAATTACTCAGAGAAACTGAAAAGAGTATCTTACAGTGGATATGCATTATGGGACACTGGTACATGCAAATCCATGTTCTATTAGCCAGGTAATGTTTTTGTTTACTGTCATGAAGACTTACTATGTATACAGCAAGACCGCCTTAAGAGGAAAAGAAGAGTCACATAGTTCAGCAAATCCCTTTACTACACAATTTCACCTATAGTAGCATCTTCTGCCTCTCACTGACCATTTAAAATGTAACACAAAGATCCAGAAGATGAAAATTTCTTAGGTTACCCATAGGTTCCAAAGACTGTGATTTCTTGACCAAAGCTGTGTGGAAAGCTTCTGGAAACTTATCCAATCCCAAATTCTGCAATGTGTCAGTTGTGGAGTTGGTCATTTTCTGACAGTTTTGAGAATTGCCTTCACTATCTTCGTTATAATTTAAATCTACACAATGAGATGTATCTGGAGTATCAGCCAGTTTCTCCTTCCCTTCAGCTGTCTCCTGAAACATTAAATGAGGTTAGCACATGCACTAGGAGAGACTACTAGTTTTCTAATTAACATTCCAGTTCACTTCCCATTCAGTATAAATTAGATTACAAGTATTTACAATATAGTTACTCCTGAATTTCAATCATGAAAACCATAGGTGAAACAGATACTAAATATTCACAGATTTGCACAGAGCTTTCTAGAAGCAGAAATAAATGGAGTTACAGGTGTTTTGGGAGTGATGTTTCAGTTAATATAAAGTTGAAATGCATGGCTGGATGTATACGCAGAAAAGCTTGTGAAAACAGTGCTAGCAGTTACATGGCTCAGCTTGCAGTCAAATTTGACGCTACTTCTGGGAACCTTTAGAATGCTTTCCTTTTAGCAGTCTATGCTTACAGATCTCTTAACTGAATGCTGGACATATTAGCAGGAAGAGGTAGAGCAAGAGAAAGGGGTACGCTTACAGTATTCCCCATATGGAACTAGTGCTGCAGTCAGCAGGCCTATGCTGAGCAATGCAAAGACAGAACCCAAGGAATTTCGAATTAGAGCACTCTATGTGAACTCCTCATCATACATTTGCAAAAGAAGCATAAACTTAGTTCTCAATAGATTATCACCTTGAGACAACTTACTGGGTTTATTTTTGTTTCAGAGCGTAAACAGCGGATCATAGCATTGACATTTGTGATACAGGTTTTCCAGTCTTTTCCATGCTCGCTCAAATCATAGTTTGGAAAGTTAGTTGCAAGAAATTCTGCATATAAAACATAGAAAACTTTTTAAGCTTCATGACAAAAATGGTATTTAGAAGTATTCTAATGTAGAAAGAAAAAGAGAAAGCTAAGAAATGCTTCAAGGTTTCATGCTCTTCATTTGGAAGCTTGAGATTTCCAGCTTCAATTAAAGAGATAGCAAGCTCATGTTTTGAAGCTAAGCAGCACTATCAATTTGAGATGTGCAGTAATGTTCACACTTAGAGGTGTGAATAATGCTTTTATTATTAAACATTTCTTGGTAGAATTAGGGGAAAGGTGTGATTTGTCATACCAACTTTAACAAAACCCAAAATAACCCCACAAATCACAGAGACAGGGTAATGCTGACGCTACAACTACTTCGCATGGCTTAAATAATCTCCCACCTTTTAAAAAGGAAGGAGGAGATGTATAGGTTCACACATACATGTCACGGGATTTATGTAAATAAAGAAAGAGTACTTAATCACCAGTTAATATTTGTCCCAAGCATATCATGGTCATTCAAAGACCCAAACCAAACAAAAAATGGACCAAACAAACAAAAAAAAAACCCACAAAAACCCAGGCCACACACAAACACAAAATAAGTTTTAATGAAAAATTTAGAAACAGTCAGCATGACTGATTAACATGAAATACACAAAACTAGGTGAAATCAGAATTGTTTTATCCACACTGAAGAAAAATGAACATTGAGAATTACAAAGCAGGAATTTCAAAACCAAAAGACACAGCAAAGTGGAGCATATCCACTGCTGCATTTATTAGTTCACCAGTAGCTAGACAATGATTAGTAGAAATATACAGAAAAGGACTCCTTGTAAGTTAGAAACTCTGTTAAGTATTAAAGAAATAAATGTGTGCACTTTGAAAGGTAGCATACCTCTTATTGCAGCGATTTTGTTGGGATCCAATGTTCTGCGCCCTCGTGCACCCACTCCCATAATGCTGCACAATAACGTTTCCTTGGGGAACAAGACACGAACTAAGTAGCGCGCTGCATACTTTGGTTTAGTCTTTTGCCGAGCTTTCATCAAATAGTTTCCAAGAACTTTTACATTTCTTACTGGGTCACCAACAAACTCTTTCATAAAACAAAAACATTTAAAGAAAAAAAATATTAAAACCCCACAAAAGTTGTTAAAAAAAGAACACTTTTTTAAACTTCTCCTCTTGAGCTCTATAGTACTCTTGGTATATGTTCTCTACTACAGCTAATTCTACTATGTATTACTTATCTTTGCTCTTACAAAAGCAGCTTTAAATTGGAATGGTAACAGAAATATCTTTTGATTCACATTAACCACCAACGTAACTAACTGAAATAACAACACCCAAGAAAATATATTAGACACATAAGAGTCCAAAATGTTTAGACTAACCTATTTTACACCTGTGCAGGTACCATGTATGTTTTCAAGACAATGATCCATGAAGAATGGCATATCCATACACAGTACTGCTAAATCATACACTGTTTACAAATTTTCAGATAGATATCTTGAGTATTTCACCTAGTATTCATGGAGGTCTTCAGCTGTATGAACTTACCTTTTAGAACAAAAGCAACTAAAAACCTCATAGCTCAGCCTTCCACAGAACTCAGGGCTTTTATACTTTAGAAAGAAATGCATTAGTTTTTAAAACACAGTGCTCTTTTATATGTACTTGTTTATTATAAAGCAATGATCTATTGAATTCATTTTCTGTGGAATTAAGTATTTTGAAAGACACCAGACACTGGAGGATTTGAGGATAGAAAGGATTTTTCACTGATAAAATCCTCCACAAGAAGAAAACAGGTATTTCCCTTCACACAAATCAGGTAAGTTGCTTTCTTAAATGCAAAATATGTATACAGGTATATGCTTCACTTAGCTTTACTGACAGTCTCTTTTGTCTTCTTAAACATATGCATAGCATGCATACATTACTTATGACATACACACAGGTTAAAAATAGGTTACATGAAGTATATCAAGAGACAAACAGGGCCTAGTCTTAAAAGAACTCAAAGCATGTACTGTAATCAAAGGCTTGTAGTAGTCTATACATCCGCATACACTCTGCAGAGGTTTTTTAGTGATCCCTGGCACATTTAACATTCCTATGACCTTTGTTTCAAGAGTTTTAAACAGTATTCCACTACATAAATGATTGTAAGGCAGCCAGTTCTGCTCCTTTACTTTTGCTAAAATAAAGATTTCTTTAGATATATTTTTTATACCAGCAGCAGTTTTTTTAGCCTTTGTTTCTGAGTATTTATTACAAAGAAACTCACCAAAGCTAGGATTGATGGAGACTGAAGAAGATGGCAGTTCTTTATTAATATTCACACTCCCAGGTGCATTTCTGTAGTTCACCACCATGGCATTATTTCCCAGATTGGTCTCAGATGGTGCTGGCATCATTGATGATGCCACTGGTGAAGATGCAGCGTTGACAGTACTTTCCACAATGCTGGCTACAAGATTTGATCGTGGAGAAAGATCAGGCATCCTGTTAGCTGCTGTGTATGATGAATGCAACGAATGTGTAGAAACTATAGTGGGGAGTGGTGGGCTCTGCCTATGAACAGGCTGCTGCGATTCAAGCTGAAGACTCTGTTGAACATGTTTTGACGTGGAATTGACCTGAACGTGGCCATTTTGTAAAGCAACCCTTATGACAGGGCTATGCGTTCCCTGGCCCGGTGAAGAGAGATGAAGACTTGATTTCCTTTCCATGGATTTTTGTACTCTTAGTTTTCCTTGGGGAAAATGACTGGAACTTCTGTATGTAAATCCAACTGGTTTCTACAAATGTGATTCAGAAAACAAAAGTTAAATTAAATGTATCTGATCATTTTCTTCTTCTGCAAACCAGAAAGACTAGATTTTAATAATTACACTATTGGCAACAGACTCTTCATTGAAGTAGTCATTGTCATGAAGCCAGTGCTATTACTTTTTAGCATTCCTTCTATTTTATTTTTCCTTGTAGTTTCAACTAAGAGTTTATCTGGTCAGCTTCAACATTTCTCAAGTTTTCTCCACCTGGGGTGCTGGCACAACTGCTTTCTAAAAAGCCAGAGAAATATATAATGAGAAAAGCAGCTTTGTAAAGGCTCTTAAAAAAAGCTCTATAAAAAATAATAGGCAAAATAAAATTTAAAATTTGTCAGCCATTGACCTAGACTGCTGAATTCTCAAGGAATGTCTCCACTGCCATGTCAGCTTCCTTTTAAACAAAAACCAAACAATTCACTTTCTCAGCAGGCTGTTTCTTCATTCTTTACTTGCTAGCTGAAAATATTAAACATTCAGATCTCATCTACAATGAAAGATTCCAAAGAAACTAAGACAAACAGGGACAAGCTATGCTTTACACCACTTGGAGTACTTTTATTAAAAAACATATGCATCCTAAAGCAGGCATTCTTGTACAAAATACAAGTCACTGAGCAGCAGCTACCAAATGGTAGCTGCCCTGGGTTTGTTTTTTTTGTTCGCTTGTTTTTCTTTTCGTGGTGTTTTTTTGTTTGTTTACAGAAATCTGATTATATTCCACCCTTGTAACCTTTAAAAAAATCTATGACCTGAAGAAAGGCTTATGTGTCTGAAAGGTTATCCATTTCTCCAGCTATTAGAGTTGATCTAATAAAATAAAAAAAAAAGTACCTTTACCCCAGCCTTTCCTTATTTATATCCTTAGCCCATCTCAGATACAACAATAAAAAAAAAAAAAATCTACAGCACTCCTGATGGTTTTAAAGATAAAGTGCTAGCAGAATTAAACAAAGTGGTTGGCAGGTTGCACTTGTTGGCCTTCCCCTTGCACTTCATAGTGATAAAAGCCATCTTCTTCTTCTTAAAAAAAAAAAAAAAAAAAAAAAAAAAAAAGCAGTGCAGGTCACACTTAATCTGAACATTAAAGCAGCTGCCATCTCACATGATCAGAGGGGAGTGTAAGAGCAGAGATCACAGGGTCCAAGCATAGCTGACAAGATCAGTTTGTTTCCTGAATCTAGTATTTTTGGATGTGTGGGCAGTACAAGCTTGGAGTTGCAAACAAAAATGCATTCCCAAGTAAAACCTAGTATCCTATTGATAACTGATATGCATGAGAATGTAATAATTTTTACGAACCCTTAAAGCAAATGGCCTTACTGACGTGTCTTGACATCTCCTGACAGCAGGATCACCTCTGCCACATTAAAAGCTTTGAGTATTGTTGACAAAGAAAGGTCATTAAGGATTTTATGATCTTCTTCAAACATGATCTGTTACATTTTCCTTTTAAAGAGCATTGTTTCAAGTACGAATATTTTGACTCCTCAGTTAACAGTGGATTGACCATATAGGAACAAAATGGATAGTGTCTACTCAGTATCAAGCCTTCTTAAAAATTTTGAAAAGAGGTGTTTTATTAAAAAAACAAAACCAATTCTATACTGTAATGGATATGACAACACACTGTTGAGATCTAAAAATCAGTTCTCTTAAGATATAAAAATCAGTTAGTTGAACCAGCCTGAGTGATGCATAAACTCTCTTGTAACTGCAGAAACCAATGAAACAGCACACCATATCTCATAAAGCAGCAACACCAATATACCCATGTTTAAGACATAACCTACACAATTTATTTGTATTGGAATGAACAGAAATTGAGTTTTACAGCATCTATCACACCATCCTGAACTTGATGGGAGCCACTGTCATTCTGTGACCATTGGTCAGTAATAACACAGGAGACTAAATCTGGCATATAGAAAGAAACAGAATAATTTAACTGAAATGGATTTTAAGACTACTACTTTGTTCCTAATTTTACTCTTAGTGAAAGCAGAGGATTTTTTTAAAAAATAAGCACCAGATGAAGTGAAAGAATTAAGGAAAAAATAAATGTCTTGTGTCTTTAATACTCACAGGTTTGAGCAACAGTGGCTTTACACGAGTATGCTGCATTTCTGAGACCTTCCGATGAAGCAGGTCAAATTTTTTATCCAATTTCTGAATGGCATCATACATGGCCTGACAACAAATATAAGAGTGAAAAAAGTATTGTTTCACAAGAAACCAGTTTCAATCTGAAGAAATCAAGAAACTTCAATTAAGGCAAACTTCCTGCCCTAAAACTGGGCAAGATCTGTAGATAATATATACACTCTGTAAGCATAAAGGTCAACTTATATACAAAATGCAAATTACAATAGTAAATATCACAATAAAAAGAATTCTCAGAGAAGCATATTCTTGTGACTTTCATGTGGCTGACACTTAAAGGCTGTTCTTTCTGCTCCCAGCAGGTATCTTATTTTTACCTGTTTGGTATGTTTTATTTTACACTGAAAAGCTAATAACAAGCTCTAAAGCAAGTTAGGTATTATGATATGCTATTTCAAGTCATAATAAGTTTCCAAGTAGACAAGTAAAAGACTTATAGGCAGAACACCAAAATACTGATTTCTCTATCACCAAAGGGAAATATATTTGGAACAATACTATCTGTAAGGTAAAAGTCCTAAGTGGAATTGAATGTGGTAACGGATGTCAAAGACAACAAGAAGGGCTTCTGTAAGTGCAGAGGTGACAAAAGGAAGTCTTGGGAAAGTGTAGGCCTGCTGCTGAACAAGACGGGGGACCTGGTGACACAGGACTTGGAAAAAGTCCCGAGGTACTTTTCAAGTGCTTTGCTTCAGACTTTCCTAGCAAGGCCAGCCCTCAGGAATCCCAGATCCCAGGGGGAAAGGCTGAAGCGAGGAAGACACACTGGGAAAAGGATCTGGTCAGGGAATACTTAAGCAAACCAGTTCTATGTAAATCGAAAGTGTACCCACAAGAGTTGAGGGAGCTGGCTGATGCCATTGCAAGGCCACTCTTGATAACATTTCATCGATCATGGCAAATGGGAGAAGTGCCCAAAGACTGGATGAAAGTAGATGTCACTCCTACCTTGAAGAAGGGCAAGGAGGAAGACCCAGGGAACTACAGGCCAGTCAGCTACACCCCCATCCCTGGGAAGGTGATGGAACTGTTTCCAGGCAGACAAATGACAAGAATACCACCAGGAACAGGCACAGCATGGCTTCACTAAGTGGAAATCCCAGCTAACCAACTTGATTAACTTCCATGATGAAATGACTGGCCTGGCAGATGAGAGTAGAGCAGTGGATATTGCCTACCTGGATTTGAGGAGGGTTTTCACCACTGTCTGGATGAGGCTAGATGAGTAGACAGTGAAGTGAATTTGAAACTGGACAAATGGCTGGGACTAGAGAGTGATGATCAGCAGCACAAAGTCTAGTTGGAGGCCAATGACTAGCAGAGTACCCCAGGGTCAATACTGGGTCTGATCCTGTTTAACATTTTTAGTAATGATCTGTATGATGGGCAGAATGTACCCACAGCAAGTCTACAGATGACACCAGACTGGCAAGAGCAGCTCATACACCAGAGGGTTGTGCTGCCATCCAGATGGATGCCAACAGTCAGAAGAAACAGGCCAACAGGCATTTCATGAAGTTCAACAAGGGGAAGTGCAAAGTCCTGCACTTGAGGGTAACAATCCCAGGCACCAGTACATGCTGGGGGCCACCCAATGGAAAGCAGCTTGGCAGAAAAGACCTGAGATCTCCTGGTGATTACCAAGTTGAATGTGAGCTGGCAATGTGCCCTTACCGCAAAGGTGGCTAATGGTACCTTGGGCTGCAGAAGCAGGAGTGTTGCCAGCAGGTCAAGGGAGGTGATCCTTCCCCACTTCTTGGCATTTGTAAGGCCACACCTGGAGTGCTGGATCCAGCTGTGGACACCCCAGCACAGAGGGACAGACATACCAGAGTCAGTCCAGCAAAGGGCTACGAAGATGATGAAGGGACTGAAGCATCTCTCCTGAGATGAAAGGCTGAAGGAGCTCAGACTGTTCAGCCTGGAGAAGAGAAAGCTCCGGGGCGAATCTCATCAATTCATACAAATACCTGAAGGGTGGCAAAGAGTATGGAGCCAGGCTCTTTTCAGAGGTGCCCAGTGGCAGGACCAGAGGCAATGGGCACAAACAGAAACACAGGATATTCCATCTGAGTGTCAGGAAACACTTTTTCCACTGTGAGAGTGACTGAGCCCTGGCACAGGCTGCCCAAGGATATTGTGGAGACTTCCTTCTTGGAGATATTCAAAAGCCATCAGGTCATGGTCCTGGGCAACTGGCTCTAGCAGGCCCTGCTGGAATAAGAGGTCTGGGCAAGATGACCTCCAGAAGTCCCTTCCAACCTCAACCATCCTGTGACTCCATGAAATGGGATGTAAATGATGTATATAGAAATCAATTCAGACATGACTTTCAGAACAAACATGGCATTGAAATCAATTGTATCCACATTTTTAATAATCACAGAATGAGTAATAAAGAATTTGAGAAAACCCACTTATTTTATTGAAAACGTCTGATCTTCAGTCAATCCCCAAGACCAAGTTTTCTTTCAGATGCTAAAAGTTCAAGTTGCCTTACTAAAGCAATCAGGTGCGAGCTTTTTTGAAAAATATTACTGTAAAGGCACAAATTTTCAGAAATAAAAGCCAGATAAATCAAAGCATTCAAAGTCCATCAGTTATTACTATATGGTACTCTGCAATAGAGAAAATCCCTTCTTTGTTGATTCCAGGATTTAGCAATTCAAACATAATGCTTACGTAGCAATTTAGACATACGCTTTGTGCCATAACAGTTTAAAGGGAATTAAATAACTGAATATTAATCTAGTATTGAAAGGATGCTGACAACTTGAAAATATCAGGCACATCAGTTATTACTGCAAAAAACACACAAGGACATTGTAACTACGAGTTACAAAGAGGAAACGCGTCTTCAACCAACTAAAGCAATATCTTTTGTTGATCTACAGCATAACTAGACAGAGAAATTTTAAAAAATACATATGCCTATAAAAAAATGCTACATAGATTTGTAGTAAATTTAAAATTATTTTCAATTTTATCAAAACCAACAGTTATGTTTCAAAACTATCTTAGACAAAAGAATCTATAAATCTTCCCCAAATTTTAAATATCTCAAGGAAGTCTAGAAGACTTTTAATCAGTGTGGACAGTACAGGCATTATTAAAAGGCGTCATGTAGCCTTAGAGAAGATTTACTGTTAGAATGGGATAACAGTAGGGGGAAGGAGATGGAAAGGGGCTAGTAAGCTACAAAAGAGGCTATCGCCTCTCATTAGCATTACTTGCTACAGCACATATTCCCAGACTAGCAGCATGAATGTTAGTCACACAATCTTAGTCAATTTTCTTCCACAGCATTGCTGAATATGTGCTCATGGATACTTACAACACATTAATACTTGGCTACAAACCACTCACAAATTATCCTCCCTAAAGCATGGTGTGAATGTCGAATGTCTTTTACTCTGTAGATTACTGTGACTCCAGAGTCACATAAAAGCTCACCTGAATAAATATGGGATGCTTTTAATTTTCAGTGCAGTGATTTTCAATCTTGCCAGCTACTGCATCAGAAGTCAAAAGCAAAGAACTAGCCAAAACAGCACGACCAGGATTTCGGTGCATTTTTGGCATGACATGTACTTTCAAAAGCTGGGTGTGTATGGCATTCAGATCTTTCTCATTACAGAATCACAGAATCGAACAGAATTACAGAAACACATAATCACCTAGGTTGGAAAGGACCTAGAAGATCATCTAGTCCAACCATTCACCTAGCACTGACAGTTCCCAACTACACCATATCCTTAAGCACTAAATCGACCCTACTCTTAAACACCTCCAGGGATGGGGACTCCACCAGTTCCCCGGGCAACCCATTCCAACACCTAACAACCCGTTCTGGAAAGAAATGCTTCCTAATATCCAGTTTAAACTTTCCCTGACGCAACTTGAGGCCATTATCTCTCGTCCTATTGCTTACTACTAGGTTAAAAAGGCTCAAACGCAGCTCTCCGCAGCTTCCTTTCAGGCAGTTGTAGAGGGTGATGAGGTCTCCCCTCATCCTCCTCTTCTCCAGACTAAACAACCCCAGTTCCCTCAGCTGCTCCTCCTACAACCTGTGCTCCAGACCCTTCAACAGCTTCATTGCCCTTCTCTGGTCACTCTTGAGTAATTCAATGTCCTTTTTGTAGTGAGAGGCCCAAAACTGAACACAGCAGTCGAGGTGTGGCCTCACCAGTGCCAAGTACAGGGGTAAGATCCCTTCCCTGTCCCTGCTGGTCACGCTGTTGCTGACACAAGCCAGGATGCCATTGGCCTTCTTGGCCCCCTGGGCACACTGCTGGCTCCTGTTCATCGGGCTGTCAATCAACACCCCCAGGTCCCTCTCTGACTGGCAGCTCTCCAGCCACTCCTCCCCAAGCCTGTAGCGTTGCTGGGGAAGCCCCAGCAATAAATCACTAGACTACGTTATGTATTAAAGCTTAGTATTTGAAAGTATTCTTGCCAGCTATGGTGTGAGAAGTTCAGAGAATATGAAGTAGTAGGTTATTTATTCATTGAAAATATTTAAGTACACAACTGACAAATGAACAACCATAAAGGATGAAGTCATAGGTTATCAAATATGGAATGAAAATCCTCCTGAAATTTAATTAAAATTGTTTAAATAATATTTCAGAGATAAAATTAAAAAAAAAATACCTGGCAATAACTGAGGACCTCCATAAGAGTTTTCTGCTGATCTCCAATGTAGGAAGCTTCAGTGTAGGAAGCTTCAGATACAATACTCCCCTTTTTCATTAAAATAATAAAAAAAGAGTGTAGTTTAGTAATATATACAGTCTTAGGACATCACATTAAGACAATAAATCCTGACTTCAAACCTCATGTGTTATTTGTCTTCCCCAAAACATGGATCCCCAAAGTAGCCTTTCAAAGTTAGTAAAAAAAAAAAAAATTAACTTACACATTCATAGTCTGGTTCATACTCATAAATTACACTGTCACTATCTTCATATTCTTCTTCCCTGGTTCTCATCTAGGAAATAACATCAA
Source organism: Athene cunicularia (assembly GCF_003259725.1). NCBI lineage: Eukaryota > Metazoa > Chordata > Aves > Strigiformes > Strigidae > Athene > Athene cunicularia. Next base: position 81,809,273 of record NW_020799091.1, on the reverse strand, counting down.
TAACTTTTAATGTCTTGAAAAATGAAAGAATTCAAAATATAAACTACAGAGAGAACCTGCTAGGAATCCAACTTGGACACTTTCAGTTGTAGCTGTACTCCCTTCCTGGCTATGAAAGGGTCCAAGAAAGTGAGACTTAACACAGTCATCTCATTTATGTGCCTGTGGTTAGGTATATGAACACTTACCTCACTTCTGTTCTAAGAGTATCTTATTCTCGTTTAACATAAGCCTTTGCAAATTTATACTACTTTTATTTGGTTATTCTAAAGCCAGAACTTTCTCATTTAACTATATCTCTACTACACAGCCAAGCTTATGTAATTATGAGACTCCGTGTAGATTTTTACACTAATTTAGATAAGTAAATTTGAAAAAAAAGTGAGTATTTATTTCAATGGGTATAACTCCACATGCAGAAGCTGTAAAAACGTCTAAAAGACAAAATTCTCTTACAGCTTGAAAACTGCTTTTAAACAGGAATCAACAGTGCCACCACCTGGACAATTCTGGTACTTTTCCGTGACTGGATGAGAGTAGTTCCTGTCCACTACACATTTGAAAGGGCTCAAATCAATGAATTTTTGATTAAAACTAAACTGATGCATGAAAGTTTTGCTTGTGTTTGTTTCCCAAGCACTCCTGAACTGTATTCCCTAGGTCTCTTTGTCTAGACAAAAGTAAACCACTCCCTATGTAACTCACTGATAGCAGACTCAAAGCCTTCAATGGTCACTTGGGCAGACCAAAATAAGGGGAACTTGAACAAACGGACACAGAGATACAATCTAGGGAGGATATCTTGCTGATTTAGGAAGACACCTGGAATTTACTTCACAGTGCATGCTCTGGAAACAGCAGACACCATGAAGAAGACCACGTACTTCTTTCCTCGACCGCTGAAGACCTTCACTCAATTTTCACTATGCATGCTCGGACTATGTACATGAATTCCAGGAACTCATTATCATAAGACACCCCACTCCAGGAAATCTAATGAATATGTATAATTTGTGTGTATGTAAACTGATGTCCCTTGCTAGTTCTTGGGAACCCTTATGGTGGAGAATCCCCAGGGTGACCACAGTGCTGTTAATAAATAATATCTGCTTAACCGTTATATTGGATTCTGACTTAATTTCTTCGTTTCACATTAGAATACCATAGAATTAAATATGGTGACATGAACTAAGCTTCAGACTGCCTCAAGTTAAAAATACATGTAGTCTGTCTTTGGAAAGAATTGTTCATGGAGGCAAATCCTTATTCAACATTAAGTTTCAATTCTCATTATCCTAAATTGCACAAAGAGATTTTTACTGAAAAAACAGAAGTATCTACATGGGTAATTAGTGTAAACTACTCTCTGCTGTACACTAGCTGTTGTTATGCACATGTACAGTATTCAGCATAACAAAATTTTACTCTTGCTAGAAGCTTCTGTGCCCTACATGGAAATCCTACCCACACTTCTTCACTGGGATGTCATCAAATGAGCATACAAAAGTGAAGGAGAAAAGACATTCCAAATAATATGGAAACTGGCCTCAAAACAAAGGGCTACTGTTTGGTGAAACATACCACATTCTGTCCCACTAGAGTAGGGGCAAGTCGTTTTCTTTTATTATGCGAAAACACAAAATCCAGTTTTTCAGGGTTGTGACCACTTCCTCTCTGCATACTGGCTGAATGGTTCATTTGTGATCCCACTTTTTCAGCTAGCATTGACAAGCCTTCACTTCCTGGAAAGGTGGAGAAAAAGTAAAGCATATCAGTAGATTTCCCACAGCATTAAATATTTCACTACAAAAAACATGCACAGTTATTAATTATTTTTACTTTCAAACTGCTTGGTTATTTGAAATTTTTTGAGTAGTATATTATTAAACATCAATCCAATTTACTTAGATCTGAAATTATAAATCCAATTTAATATTCTTTCTTCTAAACCTTCTCCAGCCTCCATTTAATTTGCCTTGCTTTTCACCATTAATTCTCTGTTCTCATTTCCAAACCCAATTGTACAAAGTCACAGCATTCAAAACCCCAACAAAACCACTTAGCTGTGGGTGTGTTGCCTGAATTTCAACGTAAAAAACAGTTCCAATTTGTTTAGACCTCAGCTGTTCCTTCCCTATACTTACAGGGTCACTCCCAGTTTTGTCACTGAAACACCATGCAACAAAAAGATCTGCTCAAGATACCTCCCCTGTTGAGTCAGTATAGGTCAGCAACTACTATCAACATGAACTATCAACAAGTGGTACACAAAATGTCTCCACCTCTTCACATGGGGGCTTGGCACATAGTTAAAAGGCCATTACCATAGTTTATCCATCCTAATTCTTTTGAAGCCTACAGGATTGCCAGACCTATCTTTTGAAGAATGTCCAAGGATTTTCACAGTTAAGAGAAAAGATGTATCTCTCCTGCCAAATATGCCTGTCCATCATTTATAGGTTTCTACCTCAAACTTTCAAGAAAGGGCTATTGCAGCTGTAATAAACTATGGTAACTAATTTGCTAAGTTAAGCAATGCTGGTGCTGTAATAAACTATTGTAACTAATTTGCTAGGCTGGGCAAGGTGGGTAGGTACACTTGAATGATCTGTAAAAGTTAAACAATTAAATGTAAAGTGGGCCATTCAGATTGGAACAATCTAACTGTGTCTCAGAAACCCCACCTAGAGCTGACATGTAACTGCTGTTTGAAGAAAAGCCCCCCCCAAAGATGAGATCCTAAGGCTTTTAAAAGATCCAATAGGAGAAAAGCACGCCAAGAGACCAAGGCCTTGATACTTTCAAAAGACCCAATAGGAGGAGGACATGCACCCCAGCAACCCAAATGACCCAACGGAAAAGAGCAGGACAACTCTCTGACGGGAGGAGACTGGTTAAAGACAATGGCACAAGAGTATAAAAACCGCTGCTTTTTGGAAGTCGGGGTGCGTGTGGCAGAGCTGCGGCTCTCCATGCGCCCAGCGCTGCTTTGCCTATTGCTTCCCACCCTAAATTGATTGAACCCAAATAAAAATATATATTTTTATAAAAATTGGCTTTGTCTAATTATAACACAGCTCTTTTTAAAAGAAATAAAAACACACTTAAAAGAAAAGGTAACTATTTCCCCGTTTTCCCTTGAGTTCTATATTTTTAGCTACAGATAGGCCAAGCACTATATAGATAACAAGGTACAGATATAGATAAGAGAAGATATTAAAAGACAAGTAAAGATTAAGCAGCTAAACAAGACCTTGGAAGGTTTCCAAGATGTAAGGAAAAAAACCTGGTTGGCATAAAAAGGCAACACCAAGACTCCACCATACTACCTGTTGTGAAGGAGCTTTTTGGAGCTTAGGGGAAATTTTGTGGATACCTACATTAAGTTTCTCCCAAGTAGAAAGGGTTGCATGAGAAAAATTACAAGGGTACTTCTTACCACTTTTGCAAAATAATGGAACTAATTCCATGGTCCAACTGGAAAGTAGAATTAATATCCCAGAAGTAAAGGAAAACTAATCCAATGGGACAGGGACAAGCTAAGAGAAATACTGAAAAACAAAGACAACTGCTTTGCTTTCATGTGTGAGAAGAGGAAGGGCTAGGAGCAGAACAGAAAAGTAGTCATATAGTCAGTATCGTAAACTAGAAAAAAATTTTCTTTGCATTAAGAGCCCAGACAAATGTTGAAACAGACCTGACAGATGCAACCTAGGCAAGATTTGTGGTAGATTTAGATTAATGTAGCTAACATCATTTTGAAAGCACAATCAATAACTGAGTAATAAAAATACATATGAAATTATTTAATATTTGTCCTCTTAGGTGAAGATTAGAACCCACCTACCCTACCACCCAGCTCCAGAGTTTGCTTCCTTTCCCAGATCACCTCATCCCTCTCTCCCCACCTCATAGACCAAGACAGCACTAATTTCCTAGCACTAAGCATCCCCAGAACTGAGAGCCTAGAAGATGGCAGCACTCTGTGGGACCAACACCAATCCAGGGAAAAAAACATGCTGAAAGTAGAAGGGGTGAAGATTAACACACTGACACAATATAGTCCCTCAAACTTCACATACATTCTGCAGCCAAACCTGAATGCCACTTCACCTGGAGAAACATTAGGTCCCTGGTTTAATTACATTTTAAACGTATTATGTTAAATAAATCATCTTTCTGATTAGCTTTCCAAATTTAGATTTAGGTACAAATACAATGACCTAAAAAAAGTGATAACAAAAGTGATACCGACTTTGTGGGCATAAATGGCTAAGTGAAAAGCATAATAGAAGTGTTCTGCAGCAGGCAGGGAGAAATAAAGACCTAGATCTGTATCTCGGGGATGTTGAGCTCCTCTGCCAGATAAGTATCTGTCGGCAAGAAGATATGAGACAAAGGTAAAAGAAACTAGTTTGGACAAACAGAACCAGATCTGAAGAAAAGGCACTCCTCTACAAGATACTAGCTTAAGATGGCAATTCAATAAAAACAATCAGACAGAATTTCAGTTCAAAGAGTTAAGTTTATCTTGAATATAACTGTTGAACTTAAGTCATGTTTTGGTCATAGATCTCACTATACTCAATTTTAACTAGACAATGCCTAATGCTAATAATCTACAACAACAGAATTTGTAAGCCCAAAGATGACAAAAACATTTTTTACTTTTTTAAAAAACAATCATACCCACTCATCATGATTCCTTTGGTGATAATTAAATAATTACTCATGTCCTGAAACCAAGGTTAGAAACTATGACAGTTTCTTGGGCAGGACTTTTTTTTTTTTTCCCCCCTTTTTTTTTTTATAAACCAGAGACAAAACCTCAAGTAAACCACCCAAACCATCCTCCTCCCTAAATATGTTTTTAGACATAAATGTTCAAAAAATTACAGTATACTCTACTGACAAGTATTATAGAAGACCTAAAGATTAAAGGTTCTCAGAAGCACCTAACAACACTAGAAAACAGAGATATAAAATCAAGAAAAACACTGATGAGATTCTCTATAAAGTCAACTGGCCAAAAAAAAAACCAAAAAAAAACCCCACCAAAAGAAACTAGTAAGTGCCTTCACTTAGTTACAGTCATCTTCCTTGCTAACTTGGTAATACTGCCACGGGACTTAATAAACGCTCCTAGCAGCTATGATTAATTTTTGTCTGGGTCAAAGGAGAATTGGGTGAGATTTCTGAGAGACTTTGATCTTGCATGTTAAAATATATACCATGAAGTGAAGCACCAAAGGCTACTTACAGCTAATAATTTATCACCTTAAACAACCATCTTATCATTGCACATCAGTATCCCCAGAGATCCACTAAATTACACTGGACAGTTTTATCTAAAAACCTTATTTTTTGGGTTAGGTTCTTCCATGGCATTTCTTTTCCAAATTGCTTGCTAATTCATTCCTAGGTATACTTACTTAATAAGTAAGTAGAAAACCTGTCTTTTTACAACATAGTATTTCAGGGGGTTCACTATTAATAAAGACCTCTAAAGTAATAACTAAAAGGTCCCTTTTTTTAAAATGCATTGCCAAGCAACTTCTATAAAGTAGCTTTCTAACAAAATATGTTTTAAAGATATGGGTAATACAGAAAGCATTCAAGACAGCAGCACTGAACATACAGCACTAAAACTAGCCATTAACTATTAGGTCACAATAAAAATGAACAGTAATTACCGTAGGCAAGTTGAGCCACATGGTGAACAACACCATCTACTTCAGAGTTTTGCTCCATTGACACGCAGCTTTGTGTAGACAGTCCGTTTTCTCCACGGTCAATAATCACCGCTTCAACATCATCCTCAACATTCACAGATACATAATCTATTAGCATACACAGAAAGAGAAACAGTTAAGACTAGACACTGCTCTGTGTACCAGCTGACAACTGCAGTGCTTGTATCACATCTAGCATTATCTGAATTATACCAGAGGTTAATTTAAAAACAGTTTCACTTTAGCATCTAAATGCGAAGCCACTTTTAAAACACAGGCATTGAAGTTTAAAGGCATACTAGAAGGGAAGCTACTTACTGTTGTTTAGGTGGTAGAATTCCTGAAACTTAGTACCCAACTCTTCCTACAGCATCCAGCTTCAACAGGAAAGGTTATAAGCCGGTAACAAGCACTTCTGAGAACTCTACTATTTACACCCAAGCATGGGACAAGACATATTAATTTGGCTTTGATGTTTTTACTTTCATAAATAAGAAACCTTTAATACACTCAAAACAAATCAGTTTACAAATCCTAACTGCATATATGGTATTCAGATCAAATCAAACATCAGCACCCAATGAGATGCTGTGCAGAAACACTGAGTGGCAAATCTCCATTACCAAATTTTTTCCAATTAAACATACCATAACAAGAAGAAAAAAAAAAGTTCTTGTTTCCAGAATGGTATTACAGCTAGATCTGGTGTTTTGGGAAGGGTAGGGGAAGGAGTGGAATTTGTTCTTGATGAAACAAGTTAATGGAAGGAGTCATACCATGAACCACTAAAATTAGGAAATAAAACATAAATTCCACACTAACTATATGAACACATTTCACAGGATCTCTACCCTGTTCAGTGAACAGGATGGACTGAGCTCCAGGAATCAATCAGGGCTGTATGAGTGTAACAGTGGGCTGGTTCTTTACTCTTATGCAAACAATTCACTTCATATCCTGCTCTCTTCTCCCTATTCCGATTTCTTAAGAGACCAAAAGGTAGAAAAGAAATTGAATTCCACAGGTCAAAGTTTTCCCTCTGGCCAGTACTCTCATCCAATCTAGAACAAACAATACAGCAGGTTTTGGATTTGGCTGTCATTAGATTAGGAAAGACTTCACCAAACTGAGGGTGTGTTCGGAAACACCCATCAATTGCCATGAAGCCAATAGCTACATTTATAGTAATAAATGAAGCCAAAAAGCTAGTTGGGGCATAGCTGCCCTGCAAAAAGGAGTTTAGCTGAATGGACATGAGCTGAAATATGCTGCTTAGGCTCCGAGAACAGTTCTTGCCCAGTTTTAATTAGCTGTATAGAAATAAACAAGACTACTCATGAACTTAATTTAGGCACAGCTTTTAGCAAAACACTTCAGTGCTGTTCACTCACTGAAGCTCATTGAAGGCTAACATGAATTATTTGCTTGTGTTGAACTATTTACCTGCCTCACAGGCAGAAATATTTTTGCTGACAATCATTTAGTATTCCATCTACTTTGGGAGAGAGTTAACCGAGAGTCAGGAAAAGTGCATCTGCAATGCAGCAGGTGGGAACAGAACCCTCTCTGCCAGTATGCCAGGTTACTGTATGGCCTGAGAAATGCACTACTTACAGCTGGGCCTCTGCTGCCTTGCAATCATCCTTCTGTCCCTAACTAGAGGAAGTGACACAAGTTGTACATTACCTGTGCAACCCTACAATGCACAGAGTTTACCTGTATATTCATAATCTTTGCCACAAATCTCATGCTTCACTTAGGCCAATGGGAAGGAAGGCAGGTAAATCAAGCCTACCTGACCAGCAACTACATCACTCAAATCTACAGCAGAGAGCAAATCTTATAGAAGAGGAAAAATTCTGTGGAACAAGCACAGAGCAAAGAAAAAGCAGCTCCATCTGGGCTAGAGGAAGGCCAGCATGATCAGAAGTCAGGAGAGTTTCTACAACTGGTTGATACTGAAAGCAAAACTTAGATTTCCATTCCCTCTACCACACTCCCTCAAATAAGTTTCAAAATCAGAATTTCAGTAGCGCAGTGGACTTTGGACAGAAAGCATTTCCAAAGTTTGTAGCTACAGCAACTCACAGATGGAGGATAAATATAAATCAAACAGGAAAATACAGTAAAGGAAATCACCTCACTTCCAAAAAATATCTAGAACACGTTTCTACAATGATGTAGAAGCAACGCAGCAACAAGCACTAGTCTCTTAAAACTTTTAACATCTAAGATGATGGTCAAGATCCTCCTCATCCCCAGGGCTTTTAACTTCCATCACCCAGTGCTGAACATGGCTGCCCTCATACAACAAAAGGAAATACTCCCTCTTCAGAGCAGCACTCTTACATGGACAGTCAGGAAATTCTGAGATTAGAATACATGACCCATTTCCATGAAGGTTTATCAAAATGGTTGGTCACTGCAACAATAAGGAAAGCTGTTTCAAGAAATGCAGACCCACCTGCTTTATACCAATAACTTCGTTCTCCTAATGGGTTCTAGTTGCCTTCCCTCTCAAGTCAGTGGACAAATTTAAATGTCTTTGCTGTAGACTGACTACATTCATCACCAAAAGAATGTCTGTGCTCAAAAAGATTTTGTTTAGAAGACCTGTCAACACATATTACATAGTCTAAAAGACAAGGGGGGTGGGAGGAGTAGTTCTACTGTAGTCATTCTTACACGTGAGGACAACTTCCTTCATTCAGCTACAGTCTTCACACCTTCAAAAACTCACAACAAAAGAATTCCATTTATTTTCTCATAATCTTAAAGAAACTGCAACTTAGTCCTGTAAGCAATTCTAAACATTTCTGATGCTTCTTGGAAGTGTTAGCAATACAGAGTAATACCATATATATATATACACACACATACCATCAAACAATACAAAATACCTATCTGTCTCTCTTGAGTACAAATCACAAACCGCCATATTCTGTGATTAATCTGTGCTCCTGAAGGCATTTTACCTGCAACTTGAATTAAGATGCAACCACATTTCTTGTGTCAAGTTAATAATTTCATTGCATTAATTCCACTGACAAAAAATACCACAACATATACATTTTAATGTTTTCAGTAAATTTTGAAATTAAATTAAAAAATTTAAAAGTGTGACTAAGAAAATATTTTAGATTTATATATTTCAAATAAGGCTTTTACTATGAAGTGAATTACACATTACAGTAAGACTTACTAAATAGGCTCATTTATCCAATCATTGCAACAATGAACTCTTGTTATATGACCAACATACTCCAGCAACCAAATGACTGCTTATCTTTTTACTACTGCTTGGTCACCTATCCCCAAATAGTATAGTAGTATATGCTTTGGTGAAAAGAGCTGAAAACAAGAAAAATGTGAAATGTAAGAATGAAAGACTAATGGAACCAAACTGCAACATAAAAACTTGGGGCTGGTAGGAGGCGTTGGGATGGGACACACAGAAGGACCACCAAAATAATTTAAAGAGAGATGGAAAGATGTTGATATTAAACATCAAGAAATACTAAAAACAAGCAAACAAAAAACTCCCATGAAAACAAAAACCCCAAACCAAATAAACTCTTTCAAAGCCAGAGTTAAGACAAACACAAAAGGCCAAAAAACTCTGTGGCAACTACAATTACATACCAAAGTAAATGAAGCAAAGCAACCCTACCCAAAATATATCAAGGAACTTGCTTGGGTTTAAACCAAGTCATAAAAGGAGAGCCAGCTAGCATTAACCACCACTAGATCTTGCTGGCCTGATGCTTGTGCTAACATACACAAAAAAGGAACTAACACAAGGGAAAGCACAGGGACAGCAGTGACAATGTGTCTTCCAGCTTCAAGTCATCATTTGCATATTAACTCAATCTCATTGCAGATAAAACCAAGAGTTTTAAGAACATTTCTGCATACTATGACAATCAAAGCTATGAGCACAGAAACACAGCCAGATCTGATGCATCAGCTGAACACCAAAGACAAGCTGACAGACTAGTTTTCTTTCCCCAAGTATGTTACTAATTAAATATACCACATAAACCAGTGGGATTAGGAAGGACTCGTACTGAGTCAGACATTACCTGATGAAAGCTCTCACTTATTACGGAAACAGAAATGTAGTTAACCACGAGTTATGGAATGGTAAAGGGAGGCGGAAAGCACTGAGTAGTCCTAAATCCTATCCCAGCCTCAACTAACAGAGTTCCTGGGGGCTCATAGCAAAAATCACTAAAACTAAATGAAATATTTCACAGAAATCCAGCGAGTTTTCTTCATTTTCTAAGACTTCAGTTAAACACATCTCTGTATTTCTGCAAACATGATCTCAATACTCCCAGGTGCAATGGACAGCCACGGAAGCTATGGTTAAGATGAACTAGATTTTATAAAGATGCTTAAATACTGCACTCAGAAAAATCGGGTACCATCCACCTCAAGTTGCATCCTTGAATTTAGCGTGCTTCTGATAATTCTGTCCTTAATCTAGATAGGTCAGAAACACCACAACAGTCTACCAGAGATAAAACACTTATCAACAGTCTCAGAACACTGAAACAATAGTTAATTTAGAATGCTGTAGTCAGAATTTGCGTGACCGAAATTCACAACAGATTAAGACAATGGTATCATATATTGAGCAAATACAAACCGATTACTGTGGGGAGAAGCAGAATAACAAAACCAGACTTCACATAGCTTTGAGACTCATATTTAGATTACCAAAATGCTAGTAAGATCAAAACTCAAGGTAAAACAAGTCTCACAGAGAGACCTCTGATGTTTAGTAAGATTTGAGCCTATTCCACCTTTTGTCTATGGAGTGTTATTAATGGCACATCTTTTCTACTGCTGAGGAATTTGTAACAGTCTGAATATTTGTTAAGATTACCAAGTTATAAACAAAGCCAATCAGGAGACAAAAATATTGAGGACAAAGGAGAAGGAACAGACACCTAGTGCATAACTCTGTATGTTTGCTTCATGTGTATATAAGGATTGCTATGCTCCCACCTTCCTACATCTCAATCAAGGCCGCACCTCAATTCCTGTGTTCAGTTTTGGGCCCCTCACTACAAAAAGGACATTGAATTACTCGAGCGTGTCCAGAGAAGGGCAATGAAGCTGGTTAAGGTCTGGAGCACAGGTCGTACAGGGAGCGGCTGAGGGAACTGGGGGTGTTTAGTCTGGAGAAGAGGAGGCTGAGGGGAGACCTCATCGCCCTCTATAGCTACCTGAAAGGCCGTTGCAGAGAGCTGGGGATGAGCCTCTTTAACCAAGTAGAAAGCGACAGGACAAGAGGGAATGGCCTCAAGTTGCGCCAGGGAAAGTTTAGACTAGATATTAGGAAGCATTTCTATACAGAAGGGGTTGTTAGGCGCTGGAATGGGCTAACCAGGGAACTGGTGGAGTCCCCATCCCTGGAGGTGCTTAAGAGTTGGGTCGATTTAGTGCTTAAGGATATGGTGTAGTTGGGAACTGTCAGTGTTAGGTTAATGGTTGGAATGGATATCTTCAAGGTCTTTTCCAACCTAGACGATTCTGCGAATCCCACCCCTTTACTTCATGCTGACACTTGTATAATTGCACAGTGGACTGGCCAAAGTCTAACCACATCAAAAATAAAATTATTTTTTAGCCAGAAAAAATCCCTGAACCATGAAGTCACACAAGAAAACCAGGCATCTGAGCAAGAGACAACTGGAACCTCTTTAAAGGGTAGAGTTGACAGCAGTGACAAGCTAGATGAGCTTCAACTGATGCGAGACTATAAACACTACTCTTTGGAAGAGCAAGGGGAAGAATGTAACTGACAGAAATAGCCTTGTTTTAATCCTAAGTAAATGGAGCCCTTATACCTCTAAGATACAGAAGTTGCACTATGCATTATGCCTTCGAATGGGAAGATCATTAGACCAGGCCACATTACGCTCACCCACCATTTGAAGACTTAAGGAAAGCAAAAGCCTCCCTCACCGCAAACCGCGTAACTGCTGCTGTCACCCTCTGGCCCCACACTCCGAGGTAACCGAGCTGCGGCAGGGCCACGTTACTTCTGCCGAGCAGTAACTTCACCGGGAGCGCCCCCCCCCAGCGGCACCGCCAGCACGGCCGCCCCCAGCCCTCGGCTCGGCTGCGGAAGGGGGACGCTGCGCGGCGCCTCGGGGATAC
>NW_020799091.1:81783410-81797320 GCF_003259725.1 Athene cunicularia | reverse complement strand
GGGGGGGGGGGGTGGTTTTCTGCTCCGCACTGACGGACGGAAGATGCCGTCTGAATGGATGCGCGACAACAAAGCGTAAACAAACCCACCACTCTTTATAGTCTTTCTAATACATATTCATAAGATGGGTGTGGTTTACTCCACACAAGCGCAGTGGAGTTCTCAAATCAGCTTTTCTGGCGTCTCCTTTTCTCACTAAAACGAGAGACCTTCTGACAGGGGATTTTCCAGTACTTTTCCACATTTGCAGTAACTGTCCATATGAGTCTGTATTTACTTGATAAAAAACCTCCAAACCATTTTAACATAAATCTCTTTCAACTTATGTACATGGCAAAACAGCAGCAGCACCATGCACCTCATATTGAAGTCATTATATTTTTAACATGAATCACCACCATATTCTTCACATCCTTCGCCTTTTATTTTAAATTGATTCATGTTTGGGTTTCAAATTGTTCTAGGGTTCGTTGTAGAGGATTTCGGCGTTCTGTTTTCTTTATCTTAATTATCATTAGTGAGTGTACTTTTTCTCCTTTGGCCAATTCAGGATTCATTGGTATTGCCAAGATTTGCATCCCTTGAATGACTGAATGAATCAATCTAATAAAACATGGAATCATTCATGGTATGTGTAAGTGTCCACTGGCACTTACTTTCTCCCACATCAACTCCTCCTTTCCGAGTTCGGTTCAAGCAAAATTTACCTTTGTTGGGGAACTGAACTGGCCATGTTTCACTCTCTTCCCAGGTAGCATTACTAACATCACTGTAGTTACAATTTGTCACGGGGAAAGCGGTACAGAGACCCACAGCCAGCTTGATAACCCTAAAGGTCCCCCACAAACCCAGCAGTGACTTAAATTGAAGGTTTTACTTAAAGTTTTTGCTAATAGAACAAATTCATTATCTTCAAAGGGGTCATATGGTCTGGTAATATTTTGACCCTTTTTTAGCCATTATAAAGTCATTAACATATATAGTGAGGAGAAAAAGTCAGCTACTATAGTGAAGTCCGGTATGGCACATTTTTCTGTTTACCCCTGGACCCATTGGGTTCCTGCCAACGGTCAGGTTTGTATCTTCTTAACAGCAAAAATGGAGGCCAATCCAGTCTTGCCATCACTTGGACTTATCATCAGTTTTTCTCCCACTCTTCTTTTTATTAACTGTATGAACTGACTTACATTTTTATGTGAAACAGTCTAAAGCCAAAAATCATAGATATTATAACTTTTTAACATATATACATACACACAGCGTTCATGTAGATGATTCAGGATCTCACTACTGTTGATGTTACTTAGTCTGTTTCAATAAGTCGAGTCTTATTTTAACTTCGTTGTATTTGAAGCTTCAGATCTCCAGGTGCTGACTCGATCTCCCAATTGGGTTCACCTGTGACTGGTCCTTTCACTTTGGAAATATAAGTCTATCCTCTTTTAGCAGTTCTTACAGCTGTCTCCATAGTCAGTAACACTGTCACTGAAAACTGGGATAAAAACATTGACACCAATGTGATGTAGATAAGCAGACACTTCTTTATTGACGGCCAGATGTGTAGGGGAGTGCTCTCACCAACAACACGTGCAGAGCACCAGAATCATACACCTTATATAGAACTTTCTCATACATATTCATTAAGTCTTCATACATAAGCATACAACTTCCAAGAAATCATTAACATATTCTCTTCCTATTTCCGATTCTGTGCAGTAAAGGTTAGAAATGGGTCTGGAGTGTAATGTGAGTAGGTGGTCCATGAGTCGGTGGTTGTGATCTCCCCCTGCCAGAATTACCTTTTGCTTAAGAACACAGTTTTCTTGGCAGGTACCTGCAAGCTATTATGGTTACTTCCCTCAGTTCCCATTAATCCTGGACCTTGACAACTACCTGCATTCTTCTAGTCCTATATATGTATTATAAATCTGTTTACAAATCACCTTGTGTTTTGTTACCTAGGTTCTAACCGTTCCTACTAAACAATTATGACCAATCCCTTCAGCCTTGGTACAGGGCTGTACAGGGAATTTTAGAGTAGCTCTCAGTTGCTATATTCAAAATACAATAAATGTAAAATGATTTTTACTAGAATATCTTTTAACTCTATACTTATATTAAACACAATTTCATTTCACTTGATAATAAAACCAGTAACAACACCAGGAATGGTCCTTCCCATCTAGGAGATAAACTTTCCTCCTTCCAAGTTTTAATCATTATCACCAGGTTGTATTTTGTGTACTGCAAATCCTAAAGGAGATGTCTGGGCTAATATTCTTTTCATTCTTAATTCGTTCAGGTTTTTTTCAGTAATTTTAATATATTGTTGAATTGTCATGTCTTCTATTAATGGATGCCCTAAAGGCACACCTTGGGAATATGGCATCCCCTATAGCATCTCAAAAGGTGAGAGACCTGTCTCTGAATTTCGCATTGTTCTAATATGGAGTAAGGCTAAGGGTAAGCATTTAATCCATGAGAGTTTAGTTTCTATCATTAATTTAGATAACTGTTGTTTCAAGGTCTGATTCATTTGCGCTACTCGTCCAGAACTTTGTGGATGCCACTGAGTGTGATATTCCCAAGTAATGCCCAGAGCTTCTGTAACCAACTTTATGATTTTAGATGTGAAATGAGTACCTTGATCTGAATCAAATGCTTTTTTACAATTCCAAATCATGGTATAATTTGTTCCAGTAATATTTTAGTTACTGATTGAGCAGTCGCTCTGGTGGTTATAAACAATTGAAAAGACTTTTTAACATCTGGTAAATTTAACACTGGAGGCTTAGCCAGTATTTCTTTCAGTTTCTGAAATCTATTCTCATCCTCCTCAGTCCATTTCAACCTGTCAAACACTAGCTTCTCATATGAGAATTTTACCTTTTCACTATATCCCTCTGTCCATTGTCGGCAGTAGCCTAATAATCCTAATACTTGACGAATTTATCTTTTTGTTTTGGGTGCTGATAAAGACAGTATTCCTGATATCCTTTTAGGATCTAATATATTTTTCCCTTTACTAAGCCAGTGTCCTAAGTACTTCATTTTCCACAAATGGTAATTTAGATTTTGAAACCTTTAATCCTTTTTCTCTTACAAAGTTCAGCAATTCTATAGTCCCCATCCTGATATCATTCTCAGTTTGTCCAGCTATTAATAAATCATCTACATATTGTAAAAGCTTTATTTATGAGGATGGCTTGAATGTCTGCATTAACTTTTTTAACGCCTGCCCAAAAAGGTTAGGCAATTCTGTAAACCCTTGGGGAAGCACTGTCCGTCTGAGTTGTTGTTTTCTATTGTTAGATAGGTCTTCCCATTCAAATGCAGAATAGTCTCTGTTCCCCTCGTCCAGGGGGCAAGCCCAAAATGCATCCTTTAAATCAATTACACTGTACCAAATACAGTTAGGGGGATTTGGTTAAGCAGCATATAGGGGCTTGCTACCACAGGGAAACAAGACACAGTTTGCTGATTTACAGCCCTTAAATCTTGCATCAATCTATAAGATTTGTCTGATTTTAAAACCGGTAAAATAGGTGTATTATGTGGAGACATACAAGGTTACAATGTGCCTTTACTTAATAATTCGTCTATAATTGGTTTCAGCCCCTCTTGACCATTTAGGGGAATGGGGTATTGTTTTATCTGAATTGGTGTCTCCGGATCAATTATATCAATTTTAATAGGCATTAGTTTAAGCTTTCAAATCTCTCCTTTTGTATACCAGACTTTAGGATTTATCTGTTGCTCGTCTTTTTCCGTTAATGTATACTTTTTTTTTTTTTTGTAGTAGTATTTTTAATCTCAGCTTCATAATGAAATCGCTTCCTAAAAGGTTATTTTTAGCTTCTGGTAGCAATAATAAATCCTCTGTAATTATACAATGTTGGCATTCTTTCTTAACATTCCCGACAATTGGTACTTTAAATGGTTCTTCTTTAGTTTCTATTACTAGAGCAGTTCTGGTGGTTTTGGTGGTTTGTGGGGTTTTTTGTTTTTGTATGTGTGTTTTTTTTGGTTTTTTGTTGTTTTTTTTTTTGTTTGTTTGTTTACTTTACATCCCCTCGAAATATTTCTTACAGTTGATTTTTCTGCACCCATATTTACTAAAAATTCAAACTCTTCTCTTTGGGGACTTAATTTTATCAAATGCTCCTTTGACGTCTTTGTCCCCAGAGAACAGAGCTCCCGACTCCCCTATTCTTTAAACGTCCTTTTATCCTGCTCCTGCTTTCAACAATTCTGCTGTAAGTGTCCCTTCTTTCCACAACAATAACATGCTAATTTGTATCTCTAATTACTGCCCCTCTCTTTTCACCACCCAAAGCTCCAGGTAAACGCAGTAGAATGAGATCTCGGAGATTTCTCCTCTCCGCTGAGTTTCTCTGACTGCCGCAACAAATATTTTTGCCTTTGCTTTATGCTTTTCTTCGTCTCTCCTAACATACACTTTCTGTGCTTCTCTTAATAGCTCCTGGAAACTCCAGTCTTGCCCGGCGTCTACTTTTTCTAACATTTTCCTGATAGCACCTCACGAATTGGCTACGAATTGACTTTTCAATAAAGCCTATCCCACAAGGCGTGTCGGGTCTACCCCCGAATATTATACGTTTGTAAATTCTTTCTTTCTAGCCAATCAGTGGGTGATTCATCTCTCCATTGATGTTCACTAAAGGCTTCATTAATGTTTTGCCCCCGAGAAACTGCTTCTCTAATGCCGGCCACTGTTAAATTTCTAAGGTTCCTTATATTCTGTCGGCCCTGTTCTTGTTGATCCCAATTAGGGCGGACATTGGGCCATTTCTGATCTGCCGGCAGCCCTGCTTGATTTTGCAGTTCCCACAAACTCATTCCATCTTAACTAATAATTGCCTTTCCTCCGTCGTAAAGAGGACTCCCATAATTGACTGCATTTTATTCCAGGTACAGATGTTAGGTCCCAGGAATTGATCAAGCCTTTCAGATACCCCTAATGGGTCATCTAAGTTTTCTCATTTCTTTCTCGAATGCTCTCACGTCTCCAGTGTTAAGGGGGACACTTACAAATCCTGTTCCCCCCGCGCTTTCTCCCATAAGCACTTCCCGTAAGGGGTACAGATTGCCTCCCCAAACCTCTGCTCCATTTTCTTGGAGCGCAGTGGAGTTTCTCGAATCTTCTCAGCTTTTCTGCCATTGTTTTTCCACGCCTTTTCTCGCTAAAACGAGAGTCCTTCTGACAGGGGATTTTCCAGTACTTTTCCACATTTGCAGTAACTGTCCATATGAGTCTGTACTTGATAAAAAACCTCCAAACCATTTTAACAATAAATTACAATAAATCTCTTTCAACTTAGGTACATAGCAAAACATCAGCAGCACCATGCTCCTCATATTGAAGTCATTATATTTTTAACATGAATCACCACCATATTCTTCACAATTCTTAATGGGAGAAACCCAGTTCAGATACAGAGGAGTATCAACAGCTGCAAAGGTTGTTCTCACTGAGCTGTACATAGTTGGGTATCAGGGCTCCAGTTCATACAGGAATGCTGTGGGCCTTTGACAAAATGTAGAAATTTCAGCCTCACCTACTATATTAACAATTTAATGGTTTTTGCCCTACTTCTATCTTCTTCATCTCTATATACCAACCTTCTGTTTTTAAATTCTGGGTTGGGCATAGGGAGAGTCAGCAGGTCTAGGACACTCTGCTCAGGCATCCCCTGAGTGTGCTTACACTTCCCCCTGAAGGCCCAGGGACTTCCCTGGGGGAATATGTTTGGGGAGGGATTCAAAGAAGAGCCAGAATGGTGATGGGACCGGATCTGCTCATGGCTTGGGGCAATGAAATGCCATACGACAGCCTGCAGGACCAAAACATAGCTTAGCAATGCCATGGAGATACTAAAGCAAGGCTACAGAAGGGCAGGCCCTGCAGCTCCAGCCAAAAGCCCTACCAGGAGGTGAAAGAGATGTCTGCGAAGTGCTGTGCAAGGAGAGAGGATGGCTTGTATCTTTTGTCACATAACCTAATATCCCCCCACTAAAAGCTGGTCTGCACACCCACAAAGGAGCAAGGAGAGACAATGGTGGGGGGAAATCCAATTAACACCATCCTGGCTACTCCCAGGTGATTTGCAGAAAAAAAGACTCCACAACTCGAATAGGGTTCTAAAGCAGGTATGTTTACTCTGGCGCCGGGGTGCAAGGGGATGTCTCCACAAAGCTTGAACACCCATCGCACATTTTACCGAAAACGTATAGAGTGTGGATATCCATATTCACTGGATTACGTAACACAAACATACATATGCATGAGTAAGGCTGGGTTAGTTCGAAAGGCTGGTGTCAGCAGTTTATGTCATCTTTGCACCTGTGCATCGCCTCCTGCTGGGCGTCTTCGGGGGTCTTTGGGAGGAAGGCTCGTAGTCTTTCTCACCTTGTTTTTTCCCCGGAGCATGCGCAGATTGTCTTGGCCCATTTCTTGAATAACAAGAGTGTTTTTCAGCCGGTTTACTCTTTCTATCTTATCTAAGAGAATCAATGGAACTTCTACCATTCGTATATGGCTATCTTTACTCATTAGCAAAATTCCAAGTAGTTAGAGCCACCTGTTACTCAAGGACAAAAGTATATTTTGCTGAACATTGTAATCCTTGGTAGATTTTCACAGTGAACTGCTTTGTTTTGTTGAACACAGTAGTCCTTGGTAAAATTCCACAGAACAGTCTGAGCAAGCAGGATTCTCAGCAATATTTAAAAAAATATTGTAACTTGCTATAAATAAGTAAATAAGTTGCTAAGCAGTTTTCTATAAGTAAATAAGTAAATACATCTCAAAACAAGTAATCATTTCTCTGTATCACAGAGGCCATTGTCCCATCAAAGGCCCTTCTCAACATGCCTGGAGGAGCCCAGGGGCACAGAGGCAGGCAGGAACTCGAAGTAAGGACTCAAAGAAACAAACACCCTGGCTGGGCCCCTCCCAGGGCTGCCCCAGCAAACTCTCATGCCCAGGGTCCAGGCATGAAACTCATCAAATGAGTCAACACTAGAACATCTTTCAGACTAAGGGGATGTTGTTGCCTAGAGGAATGGGGCACATTATGGGGGAAGAGCATTTCAGGCTTGCACAGGACTTACTGTGAGACATGTGTACGGGGGTCTGAGTGCAGCAACAGGAGTCAGACCATGTGTTGGAGGGCCCGTCTGCCTGTGCTGCTTAGTTGGGGCAAGTGCAGGTGTATGAGTGATCATGTGAGCACTAGTGAAGGTCAAGCTGGATTGTCCAGCTGGTAGGTGAAGTGAGCTGGGAGTCAGGGGTGTCTCTAAGGGTGAAACCATGGGACAGGTGGCTACTGGGGACCAGGGGAGTCCTAGCCAGCTGCTGGAGAGGCCATAGGGTCTGGGGGGTCTCAAGGGATGAGGGAGGGGTGTGTGTGTGTGTGTGTCTAAAGGGCAAGACCAAAGGGTGGTGACTACTGGGGGATCAGGGTGCTCCCGGTGTTGACAGGGTTCGAGAGTGGTTCTGTGTCTCTAAGGATACAGCCATGGAGGGGCTGACTGTTGGGGACCAGGGGAGTCCCAGACAGCTCTGCATATTTGTGGGGCTGAGATGGTCTGCGCCAGCAACTGCAGAAGGGCTGCGGTCTCAGGGACTCATATATGCCAGCAACTGGGCAGACTGCATCAATGCTTTCTTTATCACTTTCTCATCCTTAGCACGTTTAAAAAGCCTTTTCTCTCTTTGGCATAGATAGCAAGGTGAAAGACCAGCATCTAGAAGCCCCATCTTGAACTGAATCAGTGCAGTACATCCAGCTTCTTACACAAGTTTCTTCACCAAAACACATGAGAATTTTATGATGGTTTCCAGTTAAAGTACTGGGCTGAAAGAGCATTGAGTAAGCTAAGAGTTTAATTTTCCCATAAAACTTGTGATGATGGGACAATGCCTGAGTAATAGGGAGCCCAGCCAACAATGTTGTATTCAAAATCAGCTTTTATCTTATCCTTTTTCTGCAGAAACAGAGGAACTTTTTTATAGTAGGGCAACATTTTGTATGGGTGTGAGGAAGCAATCCCTGAAAAGAATGATTTGGGAATAGGTAGGTTTTGGGAGGCCACAGGGGCTGAATGGGTACTGAGACACTGACCAGAACAAGGGATAGAGGATACTGCTGACAGCGGAAAGGAAGTACTCAGGGCAAGGATAAAGAAATGTTGCTTTGAAAGAAAACAGGTTGAAAAAGTTTGTTGGTTATCTGATTTCCATAGTCTTGTGGGTATTTGGAGGAGCTAGGAGAAGAAATATTAAATTTAAAGTAGGGCTAAGAGGAGTTCAATCTTTATGTAGCAAAGCTAAATTTCAAGGAATGATCTGATACAGTAGAGGCTGTAACACCTCTGTTGTGAGTTACAGCATGCTGTTTTAGAAAGCTTTGTCTTGAAGATATAAAGTAGTAGACATTCCTCTATATTTCTATAAATGTTGTTTCAGTGGCTATCATCTAGGCATGATAGATTTGCCAGTAAAATTGAAGGAAGTGGAGATAGGCAGGAGGTTATTATAGGGAAATCAGTCAGCCAATAGTTAATGCATTTGAATGCAGAATCATAGTTCCAGAAGTGAGAAAACTTGAGCTACAAAGAATTTATTTTTCTTGGATCAGTTTGCACAGGAAATTTCCTTAAATTAATTTGTTGACAATCTTTCCTGGTACTCATGGTTAATGGCTCCAGTAAAATAAAAATATCAGTTTACCTACTTTATCTCTTTCTGTAATGTCTTCATTTTAGGTTTGAAACTTGGCATTTTGTAGTGTTGGACATTTCAAATGACAAGTGAAGTTGTGGAAAGTTGCAGAAATTACAGTCTAAATTTACGTTATCAGGATTTGCTTGATGGTTCAGCTGGCCTGGCAAAGTGAAATGCACGGAACCAGTGTCATGACCTGGACTGGGAGCCCATATTGTCATTATTTTGTGATCTCTTCGGGTTAAATTAAGGTGAAATGACACCAAAGGACTGGTTAAATTGTTTTACTTGTGGTAGAGACAACTTAAACTTGGAAAAGCATAATAAGTAATGTGATCTCCTATAAATCTATAAGAAAGAAAAGGAAGGAAAGTAAAGGAAAGAAAAAGAGAGAAAGAATCAAATCCGGTCACCACCCCTGGATCCAGTGATGTCTCAGGTCTGGTAATCTTGGGTGGTGGGTGCACACACAGCAGTTTTCTCTTGCCTTTTAAGTTCATTTTACCATCTGATGAGCATACTGGACAAAGAGAGGCAAGTAGTCCACAAACTCATTTCCATGAGAGACAAGGAAAAAGGTGGAGCATGGTTCTGCACATACACTGAGGGGGCATGGGGTGCACCAACCCTCTTGTCCGATTGACTCAGTGGTTGTGCTCACCCTGCCGGTTTTACTTCTCGTTCTCACAGATTTTTGCTGACTTCATGCTGCTTGAGCAATCATCTGGCTTCTGGGGCAGAAATGTCACCTCTTTGGGCTTATGCAATGGAGCCAGTGATTAGAATCACAGAATCATTCAGGTTGGAAAAGACCCTTGGGATCATGGAGTCCAACCATCAGTCCTACTTAAACACATTCCACCACCTCCCTGGGCAGCCTATTCCACTGGCTGACCACTCTTTCTGTGAAAATTTTTTTCCTAATGTCCAGTCTGAACCTCCCCTGTTGCAGTTTAAAACCATTCCCTCTTGTTCTGTCAATAATCACCTGTGAGAAGAGACCAGCACCAACCTCTCTACAATGTCCTTTCAGGTAGCTGTAGAGAGTGATGAGGTCTCCCCTCAGCCTTCTCTTCCTCAGACTGAACAGTCCCAGCTCCTTCAATCACTCCTCACAGGATCTGTTCTCCAGGCCCTTCACCAGCTTGCTTGTCCTCCTCTGCTCTTGTTGTGGTGTGGTCCTTGTGCTTGATAAGAAACATTTGGTTTCACTCAGTCCACGTTTCCCCCCTTTGAGGTTTATCTGAGGTGTTTGGCAATGCCACTGCAAGGGAGTTCGGAGTGCATCCTTTGATACACTCCTGCTCCCTTGGGTGACATTCCTTAAGACTAATCACAAAGGCCAGTTTGTCCTTTTATGTGTTTTATGTGTTGATGAATGTTTGGGGAATTGCTTCCTTCAGTTCCTTACAACCTGATCACAGCATTAGGATAATATGGTTTGGCATCAGTACTTAGAGGGTATGGTCTATACTGCATTCACTTTGCTTTGGGACAGCTCTTAAATTATCTACAAACCCCAAGAAAACAGTGAAAGTGTGAAGCACAATTTAAAGGATTAATTTTTGAGGCTCTACCATTCTTAAATGGTTATAAACCCATTTATTTTCATTACCCATAATGAAGAAACTATGTAAGGGTGTCTGCTGCTGAGTAAGCCTTTAATGCATGCCAAAAAGAGGTACATTTTAAAAAGAGAACATTAAAGGATGAACACTAAATATTAATAACAGTATAATAGTCCTGTGCCAGCTTTTTAAATATATAAATAAACTTGACCACTTAGGAACTGAATGCCATGTTCCTACAGATTTTGAATGTCTTTTACTCATAAAAATGTTTTTAATCTGATGATTTATTTTTTCAGCTTTGGAGGCTTGTAATAGAACTAAGCCACCTGACCTAGATTCAGTGTGATTCATTAAGAGACTGGCCAAGACACAGGTTCGGTCATGTTACTTAATTTTCTCAGTCTCAGTGAAAACCATAGTGTGAATTTCCACAGAAAACACAATGGATGATTGCTTATTTTGTAGACGTGTGTTTTTTGAGTGATATAAAAAGAAAGCAGTCTAACGCTAAATCAAAACTATCGCAAAACCATTATTAGAGGGCAAGGCTTCTCTTATTTGTTCAGGTGCCATTAGCAAAAAGGCTTATTTTTCTGCCTCAGTACCTCACTGCTAGGTGTGAACAATGTTGTTGTAATACGGATGAACAGTATGAACTAACCTATGAGTTGATCAAGAAATGGCATTTCTTTGGCCTTTGTTATTCTTCTTTTCAGATTGAGGGACCAGTCCTTGCCTCTCCTGTCACCCCAACTGAAGATTCCAGTGAAGTGAAAAGGGAGATGTAGGGGTAGTTGTTTCCTCACAGAAACAGTTTATGGTTTGCAGCATTTTTCTGAAATGGCAATAGTAAGAAATATTTGTGTCAGAGCTTGGTAATATTTTGTTAAAAAAAACCACCACAAAAAACTGACAGCTACCTATTTAGAGTGAAAGTGCACAAAACTACCACTCCTATCCATGACACTGTCACTGCCATCACTGTTTTGCACAAGTTTTTAATTTACCTTCTGAGAAAACAGTAAACTTCACTGAGAATGCTGACATCTGTTATAAGATAAATTTCTCTTAACGTTCAGAGTGGCTTTTTGATTTTCCAACTCTGGGGAAGATTAAATAGCAATGCAAGTGAATCTAGCGGGAAGCCTGTATTTAGTTGCTTACCTGTTGTCCTGACCTTGAGCCTATGTTGGAGGATGTGGATTCCTTACAAATACTTTTTCTCTTTGGGGAGTACAGATGATATAATGTAAAACCTCTTCCATTCATACTGAAGGAAAGACAGACATCTTCAGTCAGCAGAACTGGGTAACTTGCATTCAAGAAGTTAGGAGAACCCAATGAAGGATTCTTATGACCAATAATGTTGGGCACTTGAAGAGTTTCAGGAGGATGCGAATGTGCCAGTAGTTAAAAAGGCAGGGTGGGCCAGGTACCAGGAGAAGATGGGCGGCTGCAATCTGGTGATTGGACTCGTATCTAGGAAGGATCCCTTGAATCCCAGACAGTATCTGTGTTTCACAGAGCAGCAGACAGACATGACCAGTGCCGCTCCCGTGGTCAGGCACTAACACTCAGTACTTGCAATGAATGCTTGCGCTAGTCCCCTCTCTGAAACGGGATTTCTGTTTTGGATCAATGCCTCTCTATTTTCAATAAAAGCTCCAGCAAGAGATGGAGATTAAGACATGCATCCCGCTTGCTGGCTCAGGGAGGATTCCACCAGGTTGTGTGTGTGGCCTGAGTTGCCAAGTCTCTGAGAAAACTATAGGAAGAGTGTATAGGAAGAGCATATAGGAAGATTTGTTGGGTGGGGGTTAATTCCACCCTGGGAAGAAGGTGCAATCTAAGTTTTAACACCCATCTGCTTAATTATCCTCAAAAAACCCCACCCCAAATCTGTAACTCTTCCCATGCATGGTTATATACATTCCTTATATATATATATATCTATACAGCAAGGTGGGATGCTTTGCTGAGAAGCAGGATAGTACAACCTGAGAAAAGCTTGTATATGCAGTGATACTACTTACAGACTTTATATTATCACTAGATGGGCCTGACTGTTGTATGCCACATACACATACCCAAAGGTACACAATGAAGCCTGGATTTTACAGATTTACAAAAGTCACTGACTTCACATATGTTGTAAATAGTTACAATGATTTCACCTTGTATATATAAAAAAGCTCTGGGTATATATTATATAGTCTAATGTTTAATCTTCTGTTCCACTGAGCATGAAAAAAATATACAGGCGTACAGTGGGCAGATGAAAACCAGCTTGTGCCTGCTTCTACCAGCTAAACTCTTCCTACAGATCTTGCTTATCTGTATTTCTGGATTGGGGAAGGCACACAGTGCAACAGGTAGTAATCTACATAATCATTAACTGCTTGACCATCTGGTTAAAACATGTTATGCAAACTGATTCTTACTTGGAGACTAAGACCACACCCACTGGGGCAATCCTCATATCCTTGCAAAGCATAATTGCAAATAGCCAACAGCATTCCCCAAAGCTGATTTTTTCCACACGCTCTAAGGCACTAGACCTGCACATTTCAGTTTTTTTTTTTTCCCCATTTGCATTTTTTTAAATACCAAGTACAAGATCACAAAGCTACTGACAAAATGACAGCTGAAACCAAAGTTTTATGATGCGCAGTCTTCCTCTCCCCTTTCCCTGCCACTTTCGAAGAGATGGCAGGGGCTATCACTTAAACTCTTAACTTCCATGTCCTGACTTCTCAACCTCCTGATAATCAAATAATTTTAAAACGTAGCATTTGTACTTCTCAGTTTGTGTTCATAATTTATGGCCCGCCTTTTGCCCGTGGCTTGCCTTATCTGGTAAGGTTCAGTCACTGGAGTGCCTTGGGTCTGAAGCGTTGCAATTCATTTTGGTTTTGAGCTGAAGATAAATTAGTGGTCTTTCCACTATTTTTTATCCCAGCTTCCTTTCTCTTACCTTCTTCTTGCCTGTAAAAGACATGGGGGCAAATTCAGCAGTCTTTATATTCTGGCAAAATTGTACTTGTGGGCAAAATTCCACTTAAAGTTAATGACACTTTGGATACAGATTTCCCCTTACTCAGTTGTTTGTTAAAAAAAAATAAGTTGAAGAGAAAACACAATTAAATGGTTTGAAATGTGTAATGTGCTGAGACTTACCTTGTAGCCTGCACATGCCATTACAAAAAAGTAAAGAGAAGGTGTGATTTAATTGCAGTCACGTTTATTTGCAGTTTCTATACACACTTTCTAGGTAATCAAACTTTTCCAACACATTTTTTGAGAGGGGTTCACAATGAAACTGTCACCGTTTTTACTAAAAATAAATACAAGACTTAAAGTGTTGCACAGCTCTAAAATATACAAAGGCTTGGATTTAATGTAAACTTTGAAAACATTTTACAAAAGAAACCATCTTTGCAACAATTTAAAAAGTTCGTATTTACAAATATTACAAAAATACAAAATGGATGCAAGTCCATAAACCATTGTCTTTTCTGCCAGCATGAACTGGTGCTAGTACCAAAATAGTTACACTGTAACCTTCTTTTTTTTTTTTTTTTTTTTTTTTT
>NW_020799091.1:81731709-81783360 GCF_003259725.1 Athene cunicularia | reverse complement strand
AGAGGAAGGTTCTGCCTAAAACTGTTACAATTTTAAAAAGTCTGAGCAAGTCAGAATGGTTTAACAAATCCCCATGTTGTTCCCCATAAGGTTCACATCTGATTTTGTCTAGTGCTTGCCGCAAAAAATATAATTCAGGGTTTCCTACCATCCTCCTGTGTAGCCTGGTTGCATTCGGTGTGCAAGGTAGTTGCTGTGGATGTGGTATGTGCATTGGGAAGACGGATGGTCCATCAGCTGAAGGGCTGCAAAATTGAGAAGTCTGAATGATCTAAAAGTCTAAAATAGTTTTCAAAAAGATAGTGGGAGCAAGGTTTTGGAAACAAAAGGCTAATCACATTAGTAGCTTGGTTAAGAAAATAAGTCTGAACACAAGTGAACTGAATGAATGAGAATGTTTTAAGAGGAAATGTTTAGTGTATAACAAACCACTTTCTGGAGAACGTGAGTAAAGGAAGTTTAGATATTGGGCAGAAAATCCTTAGTTTGTCATCTTTGGTCATTTTCCTTAAAAATTTTACCAGGAGCACTTTTACAACACGTTTAATAGTCCTGAGTTAAATAATCATTCAAAACTGTAAAGAGAATACAGCTGAATTGACTTTGATGATATCACTTTTTATTACCAATCAATAATTTTTGAGAGACCATAAATAAATATATATACACTAAAAAAAATTTTTTTTACTGGAATGATGAGGCAATACTTCATGGACAAAATGGCCACAGAACAGTGCCATTAGAATATAGCCTTACTTCTTTTGTTTAATTTCCTAGCTTATATTTAGCAGATTGAAACCCAAATAGAAATTCTAAATCCACTATGAAGAAATGAGTTCGTAACAAATGTGGGAGCCAGAGGAAGATGAATGGCGGGGACCCCTGTAGCGTTGCAGCCATGCCATTAAGGCACCAGAGGACAAGCTGTAGAGCAAAGAGAACATCACTCACCTCTTGAGACAGGGTACAGCACATGTATCAGGTAACCGCTGAACCGTCACTTCAACCTACTGTTCCATTGTTTGCACTGATGTTATGGAAATTATTTCAGAACACACAGCTGTATAATTTCAGAAATAATTTCCATAACATCAGTGCAAACAATGGAACAGTAGGTTGAAGTGACGGTTCAGCGGTTACCTGATACATGTGCTGTACCCTGTCTCAAGAGGTGAGTGATGTTCTCTTTGCTCTACAGCTTGTCCTCTGGTGCCTTAATGGCATGGCTGCAACGCTACAGGGGTCCCCGCCATTCATCTTCCTCTGGCTCCCACATTTGTTACGAACTCATTTCTTCATAGTGGATTTAGAATTTCTATTTGGGTTTCAATCTGCTAAATATAAGCTAGGAAATTAAACAAAAGAAGTAAGGCTATATTCTAATGGCACTGTTCTGTGGCCATTTTGTCCATGAAGTATTGCCTCATCATTCCAGTAAAAAAAATTTTTTTTAGTGTATATATATTTATTTATGGTCTCTCAAAAATTATTGATTGGTAATAAAAAGTGATATCATCAAAGTCAATTCAGCTGTATTCTCTTTACAGTTTTGAATGATTATTTAACTCAGGACTATTAAACGTGTTGTAAAAGTGCTCCTGGTAAAATTTTTAAGGAAAATGACCAAAGATGACAAACTAAGGATTTTCTGCCCAATATCTAAACTTCCTTTACTCACGTTCTCCAGAAAGTGGTTTGTTATACACTAAACATTTCCTCTTAAAACATTCTCATTCATTCAGTTCACTTGTGTTCAGACTTATTTTCTTAACCAAGCTACTAATGTGATTAGCCTTTTGTTTCCAAAACCTTGCTCCCACTATCTTTTTGAAAACTATTTTAGACTTTTAGATCATTCAGACTTCTCAATTTTGCAGCCCTTCAGCTGATGGACCATCCGTCTTCCCAATGCACATACCACATCCACAGCAACTACCTTGCACACCGAATGCAACCAGGCTACACAGGAGGATGGTAGGAAACCCTGAATTATATTTTTTGCGGCAAGCACTAGACAAAATCAGATGTGAACCTTATGGGGAACAACATGGGGATTTGTTAAACCATTCTGACTTGCTCAGACTTTTTAAAATTGTAACAGTTTTAGGCAGAACCTTCCTCTTTAAAACATGCTCTTCCTTTTTTTTTTTTTTAAAAAAAAAACCTCTCAGCTTTATGCATTACATGATTAAAAGCAAAAAAAGGGTAAAAACCGATTTCACACATCCTGCTTCCCTATCATTTACTTATGCTTAAAGCCACCTTTTATTTGATTTCTTTAGTTCCAAAGTATGCTCTTTCTGCCATCCTACTCGACTTGTCCTACTACACACCACATTCCTCCTCGCACTATTTTCTCTGCACTAATCTCTCCTCTATTCCAAACCATATCCTACGGCAACCAACACCAACTGCATCAATTTTGGACAGAGGGCCTTGTTCTCTGAGTAGCACACATGGGGCTACAGCAACGGAAACCGTGGTGGCCCAAAGGAGAATCAAGCCTGTTGGTTTTATTCTGTTTAAAAATTAAAAGTATAAAGCGACTCATGGGTTAAGTTTTAAAAGTACATGTTCTTGCACTTTTAAGATGAGAAAATTCAAGTAACTTCAAGTAATTCAGCTTTTATTTCCCTGCCTTCATTTATATCAAAGCAGCTGCTTTGATTTGTCTCCTTTCCCACCCCACCCCAGTCCCCCACCCTGTTCTGCGTTTCTGGTAAACCCAGACAAGATCCCAACTGTACGTGGCTGGCACAATGAACCAGAGCTTTCCCCTTCCCAGCTCAGCAATGAATATAAATAATGCATACACATACCTATTTCCCAGCTACGTTTTCACAGTGTCATTTTTGTAA
Organism: Athene cunicularia; assembly: GCF_003259725.1. Taxonomy (NCBI): domain Eukaryota; kingdom Metazoa; phylum Chordata; class Aves; order Strigiformes; family Strigidae; genus Athene; species Athene cunicularia. The sequence continues at coordinate 81,780,502 of NW_020799091.1, read as the reverse complement.
ATATTTAGGTAGCATGAATCTCATCAGCACAAAGAGAAAGCTTCACTGAAAACTCATCGCGGATATTTACTGATAAATTGAAAGCGCTTCTGCATGCTTATAATTTATTTGTTTCCTTTACGAACCAGAAACTAATTGTGTTTAAAGATTATAGTTACCAGGTTATGACCGTGTTATGTATCCCAATAGCCTAATAGGAATATGAAAGTTAAGTACTATTTCTTCTCACATCTATTCTCTCTGAAGCTATCCCTGCAAGAATAAAGGCCCAGGGGAGGCTGTGGGATGGGACCCTTTGGGGCTTTGCATCAGACACAACTGTTCTGTCAGAAGCATGCTTGCCTTCCCCACCAATCCTCACAGTAACCCTCCCAGCTGTGCTTTCCAGTTAGCTTCTTCAGAGCTGCCTTAGACAGACAAATGGTTACTTTAATCCCGTTGCTGTCAGCCTTTCCATTTCCTTAGGTAAGGCGGAGAATTCCTCCTTTCCACTGCTCAATGTCGTCTTCCAGGTCTGTCACACTGAAAGTGGTTATCGGTGGCCATATGAATTTTTTATGTTCGATATGAAAATGGTATTCACAGAATACAGTTATTACATTTGACTTCTTTTGTCGTCTATAAACAAAGTTGTTATGCAGTAAATTGTTTGCCACATCCACTTTTTGATAATTCTATTTACAAATTTTTATCAAAAATATGGTATTTACATATGTTTTGTTCATTTCTTCTAAATTTTGTTTCAGCTCATTTTAGTGTAGAAAAATACCAATCCTCAAGAGCTTTTTTTTTTTTTTTTTTTTTATTTTTTTTTTTAATTTTTCTCCCTAAGGAAGCACTCCAGTGAGGGAATTGTTTCTAGATGGGCAGCTTCTGGAAAAAAAACAAACCCAAAGTCACTTTTAACTCTATGGAAAGTGTATAGCCTTGAAATCTACAGTAACAACGGAAATGAGAATGGGACAAACTGAATGAAGACAAAAGTAAACAGAACAGACACAGAGTATCTTCCTCCTTTTAGAAAATGTAATGTAATAAATAGCTACAGCTGTAGTCCTCTGTTTCCCCAGCATCTTACAAACACAAACACATTTAAGCATCGATATTGCCCTGCAATTTTTTTTTTTTGTGTGTGTGTAGACTGCTACAGCATTGGCCTCTTATATTCACATCCTTACAGAGCCCAAGTGGTGCTGGTAGCCTGGCTCTGGTGCCCGTGCAGCCTATGTTGAGCTCTGAGAAGACCGATCGTCATGAGGGCTGCCGTCTGAGTTCTCTGTCTCTCCCTCGGAGATGGCCTGCATTGGCGTGTTGTACAGCCTGCACCGCACGCTATACCGGCTGCTGCTGGCTGCTGGAGGTGCCCGCGAGCGCCCCACTCTCGAAGATGCTGACATGGGAAAGCTCTTGGAGGAGAATCCTTCTGCGTTGACCCGGGGGGAGCAGGGGGAGAGTGGGGACAATGCATCGGGGCTTGCCGCTGGGGAAGACTCCTCCAGGCTTTGTGGGGCATCTGCTGTCAGCTCACCAGGGGACTTGGGCAAAATAGGACTTTTCAGAATTTCCGTGGCGGACATCCTGTAGCTGGAATCAGATCGGCTGCCCTTTTTAAGGAGCAGTAGTTTAAACTCCTCATTGGATGTGTTGGATTTTTTGGCATTCCTGTATATAAGCCCGGGGGACCTCTGACTGCTAATGGGAGTGCCCACGCTGCTGGCTGGTGGCACATTGCTGGCGGGCAGTGTGCTGCTGGCGGGGGTCTGGCTGTTGGTCCCAGATGATGCTCTCAATCTGTTTCTTACAGAAAGGTCTCCAGAATCCTTTCTCCCAAGAACTTTCCTTTTTGATCTGTAAAAACACAAAGGAACACTCTTTCATACATTATCTTTATAGAACAACACTTAATGCTGGTCTGGAGTTTCACAGATTGACTGTGCTTTCATATTAGCTACAGTTCTCATAATCCTCCTGTCAAATATCAGAGGCTAGCAGAGGCTGATTCACTTTAAGCCACGATAGCTCTTGTGCAATGAATGAGGCACTGAGCCACAGAGTACCTCTCAACATCATCTAGCTCTTCTAAAACAACATATGCACAGCCAGCTCTTTAAAAAGGTGACAATTCATGCAGAGTATTAGGTAATAGTAATATTCAGTGTACCCTATTTAATGTCAGAAATCCGTCATTTCAGTTGTGATGGCAAATTTCAGCTGCATACAAAATACTCTAAAATTGAAGAGGTGCCTTCTCTTCATTCTTGCTAGAACAACTCACCAGAATTGAGCTGGAAGGCAGAAAGCAGGAACCACCACAGGTAGTTTTCTTTGGAGACATGTATGTTGTTAAAGAGAACGGCCTGATGTTATTATCTGTAAAGGACCCTACTCATGCCATGAAGATACTCAAAGTGCACACCAGACCATAGGAAAGCATCTTTTAAAAGCTGCCTTTTAGAAGACTAATCTCAATAAATTAAAGAAGGTAGTTTCAGGACAAGACCTAACCCCTGAATAACCATCCTGCAGCTATTGTTAGTGGGTACCCATGCAGGGCTGCATGTTACCGTTTCCCGTTGCTGCAAGGTTAGGTCACCTGTGAATGACTGCAAACAGATCCTCGGTAGTGCGGGGTTTGTTTGGAGACACAAAGACATCCTCAGCATCCGCCTGTGACTCCTCACTCAGTGGAGACATGATGGACTCATCGCTTGGAGATGACTCTTAAACAAGGAAAGAGGCCACACTGTGAGTTAGACCCCAGCGCGCTTTGCAACAGCACCGCCAATGCGAGGCACCAGCTCGGTTCACAACTGCTGATACCACCATACAGACTTTGTCCTCTACTGGTATATATTGCATGTTGGAGCCCATAAAGGGGGCACCACTAGGACCGAAACTGGAATCTCCCATTTACTGTACAGCTGTGATAATAAGGCTCCTCTGTACCCAGGGTTAGTGCTCCTCCCTTTTCTCTTTTCATGTGAAATAAGTATCAGAGAAATATGCTCTGAATACACTGAAAAAGTGTAAAAAAATATTTGAGTTGGCTGGCCAGCTAACGCATCAGGAGGATCTATGCTTAAATCTAAAGAAGCAAACTGATTTTGCAACTCCAGCCTCCTTTTTGACTCTGCTACCAGTCATGTCCAAAGCCACATGATCAGATATAACACAGAAAGAGTTCACAACTGACCTTTCAGCGAAGGCTCATCCACACTGCCCACTGTCTCATCGGCCCTGCCGTCATCAGAGGCACTTTTGGTTGGGATACCTGATGCGATATCATTTTCCTGCTTGCCACTCACTTCGCTGAGTGAATTCACTGCTGCCATCTCTGCTTCGTAGCTGATATTCCCAGGCACGTGGTGGTTTACATCGGGTTGGTGCTTAAGCTGATCACTGACAGCCACTCCCTTGGCCTGAGCTGGGCTTTCACCTGCAGGCCCAGCTTCCAGCCTTCCCTCAATGCCTGCAGAGAGCTCTCGCTGAGCCTGCGCTTGCTGAATGTCACACTCCATTTCTGTTCCCTGGCCAGGTTTCTTAGCTTCATCATCACTTGTGAGGACAGCTGAGCCCTTCTGAAACCCGTCTGCAGAGACGGCACATGTCTGATTCAGAGTGCTTTCTGGCAAATGCTCAGCAGCCAGGTGTGTTTGGTCCTTCCCAGGTTTGATTTCAACCAGACCCACACTTACTGAAGTTACAGCTTCTTGCTCGCAGCTATTCTGCCCGCTGAAAGAGGAGCTTTTCTCTAAAAGCAGCTTTCCAGGTCCTGCTTCTGCTGGGGAAGTTTCAATGTATGACATTATGGCCTCCTCCGTGGAGTACTGGCGTGATACTGGTTTCTTAGCTAAGAGAGGCCTCATTTTGCCTGGAGAAATGTCGTTCACCATCAAGGCAGTCTCCTGTATGCAGAGCAGGTCTGGGGTGCTGCCTTTCTGTTTCCCTCCTTCAGGCTTGTTGACTGCCCGGAGGTGGACAGACTTGAGAACAGAGGGCGTGATGGCAAGGGCAGAGGGAGGGCTGGGATGCAGGGCTTCCCCGACTGCGCTCTGCTTGCTGTGGCTGAAGGCATGCAGCTGGTGCCTGTGAGCGAAGGGCTTGCTCAAGACATTGTGAAGAGCACTTAGGTCGAGGTGAGTAGGAGGTATAATTGGAAGTTCGAGGTCTTTGCTCACCGAGGTGGTACCATCTTTCGAGAGTGGCTGCTGCAGTGATGACTTCCTCTCTGGTACTTTCGGCTTCCTCTTGCTTCCCCCTGGAGACAAGGGTCCCGAAAAGAATGCAGTTGGAAAAGAAGAGGTGGGTGTCTCTGACTGGCTGGAGTACCCACTGGAGGGTGAGGCTAACCCTGCCAGCTTCTCAGGGGAGGCCAGCTTAAACTCATTATCGACCGAAGGGAGGGATGGGGTGGTGGCTCGTGACCCAGACTGGGACGTCTGGGATTCGGAGCTCTCTGGTGACTTGATACACTCTATCACTGTAGTACCTGTAGCAGTGCTCGAATTGGACAAGGACCTGTAAGGATCGCTGGATTTCAAGTCGTTCAGAAGCCAGAGGTCTGCATAGTGAGGTTGTTCAGCACCTTCATCTTTAAAGGAGGGGATATCAGCGGTGTCGAAAGGAGTGTCCTTTAACCCGCCGTCACCCTGGTTTACCCAGGGGAGCTCCTGCTTGGCTGGCAGGTTGGGACCTTCCACTCGGGAAGGTGTGTTTGAAAACTCAAGGGGCAGCTTCATCTCCCTGGCTGTGTGAGAGATGTGCTGCCCGCCGCTGATCTTTGGTTCGTTCTTGTCAGGAAGGTCAGTGCTGCCCTCTGATTTCCTCAAAGACGAGCTACGTTTTGGTGGGGCTGGCTTTGCCTTTGGTTTCTTCAGTGAGATGTTCTGCCGTCCCTGCCTTCTGTGGCTCACACACTCCTGCCAGGCGCAGTCAGCCAGGCTGGAGGTCATACTTCCAGTCTGGCCACTCTCAGAGCTTGGGGCTGCATAGTTGCAAATATAGCTTTTATTACCCTTGAGACCGCAGTCAAAGTGCATGGAGGTATAGTATCCTTCGGTATCCACAGAAAAGTGTGAGCTAGTGTCTGCCTTGTCCGAGGGGGTCTTTTCGAGGAAGCTGTCATAGGTGGCCATGCTGGTGAAGCTGGGGCATCCCAGGCTATCGGCCTTTGGGCGCTCGGGGCTGAAGTCCTGGCGACAGGAGGCGTCGTGGTGATGGTGCAGGTAGTTCCACTCGCTATCGCTCGTGTTGCTGTTGTTAGGGTCATCCAGTAAATCTGCCACAGTGGAGGTGAAGGAACTCGCCCTGTGGCCCCTGACCTTGTCCGCATGGTCACCAAACTGCTCCGTGATGAAGACACTGGAGTCCTCATTCGCGTTGGGAGCGGTGTTGAGTGACAGCTCAGAGTCACAGTGTGAAGAGCCTGTCAGTGGAGGAGAGGCGGCAGGAGGAATGGTTTCGGACGTCTGTGAGGGACACGTGGAGCTGCTCCCACTCCAGTTGCCACTGGAGGACTGGTGGTCATCTTTCTGGTCCATGTGGCTGCTGAGCAGGACTCCTGCTGTGGAGATAGAGTGAATGGGGCTCCCAAAGGTGTCCGAGTTGGATGAAATCTCGCAGCTGCCTGAATCGGCCATCCTTGACAGCCGTGATCTTCCTCTCTCGCCGATGCCGTGTTCGGGGCTGTGCAGGTGCTGAGGACAAGTTAAACTAATGGGCTGGTGCTCTTGTGAACCCTGCTTGCTCAAGATCTCCTTCCCCTTTTTCAGGATCCTCTCCTGGCCATCTAGGAAGTGCTCTGCTTCATACCCTGCACTCTTAGCGGTGGCATCCTGATGGCCCTCACTGGCCCGGGCACCCTCACGAGGAAGGCTCCGTGAGCGGATGCGGTTGCTTACAGCAGCAGCGAAGACAGCATCCCCATTGTCTGCCAGCACCAAGATGTTGCCAGTGGAATGGGAGAGGGAGGCGACGACACTCTGCCCCCTCTGGGCACGGATCCGCCGCCGGGAGGGAGCGGCTATCAGGATTTCTTCCGTCTGGCACTCTGAGTCCCGGGTTCCCAACCTCCTGCTGCCAGAGCTGGAGAAGTCTGGGTTTGCATGCACAATCACATTGCGCTCTCTCGCCACCGGTGACTCGTCTGAATCTAGGACACATGGAAAGCCGGGTGAGTGGGAGACAGCTCCACACTTCCCAGCATGAGATGACCCGCGCAGCAACCCAAGAAGCATTATAATCTGCTGTATTCTTTCTTTTTTAATCTTGCTGAGCACTGGACCAAATTAACTTTGCTATAAAGAGTATGTCAGGCAGACCTCATCCTGATGAGGTGGGGAAATTCGCCTAGTCCTGCAATGTGATCTCAGTTCTCCTATTTCTGCAATGTGATCTTACATGGAGCTGATCTTGCTGTGCTAAATATTAAGATAAATATTACGTTTTCAGTTTTTGTCACTCTATGTCAACTAGTTACAGACAGTTTTCAGGAGTGGCTGTTGGACAAAACACTCCATGAGCTTCTAAAAATAATTCTATTTTGACTACCTGTCTGTTCAGAATTTCCATTATCTGCTTCTTTACTACCAAGAATATTTGCAAGGCAACAGGATCTTTCTTTCATAGGTTCTCTGGTTGCTTATTCCCTATGATAAACGCATTCCTTCTGCTTCCCATCAAGTTTCATGGCAACAGACTAAGATACCAGAGCCAACTTCAGGTGCAGATGAACATTATTAAATAACGATCCCACGAGTTTTGTTTTGGGTTAATACCAATTTTACACTGGATTTGTCCTCAATAGAGTTGCTCCCGATTTACCTGGGACAAAAAGTGAGGTCAGCTGCTCGATTTCAGGCAAATATCCTTGGTAATAAAGAATGAAAGGAAGGAATTGAGGACAAGCATGATAAATAAATGGAATGTTTAGCAAAGTTTCCCATAGGGTACCAGAAACTGTCTCTAAGGTGGATATCCAACTGCTCATCTGAGTGAGTTATCCGGCTGTTGTGACAGCTCATCATCACTTTGCTGAGCAACATCTGTCAGTTCTTTACCTTAAACTGCCCTCATGCAAGAAAAAACTTTCACTTAATCTAGTTACTTTTTATGCACATAACTATGGGTTCATAACAGAAATAAAATGAAAAAAAAAAAAGAGAACATTTACACGATAAGAGCTGAACACGTACATCTATATTACTCGGTAAGGCCCCTGGTCCATTAAGGCCATATGGAGTAATATAGCTTTGCTTACTGTAGTAAATAAAAAAACCAAACCACATAATTCTCAAACTCTACACGCATTTATGCTTTCAAGACTTCATTTCTTTGGAAGGCTGGCTACCAGCTCATATCCCTGCAATTTAAGTTGGTTAGAAATCTATCTACCAAAGATTTGTATTTATACTACACCTATTTCTTGTTGCACTCTTCTGGGGATGCCAGAGATGGTTTTCCTCCTCCTCAACTTTCGTCTCCGCTGTAGTACAGATTGTGAATGAACAAGAGAGCAGCGTATACTAGCCTCTCTGTCAAAACCAACTCCTGCAACCCATAAATAGGTCTCATTAGCCTTTAGAAATAGTAAACAAATTTTCATGGCTGGAACACAGTGGAGGTATGTGAGCTTGGATTAAGCCTGTGAATAAACATAAGGGAGCCCTTATGCAACTCTTATGTAAATTATATCACAGTATATCACAGTTTTACATCTAATTCCAGCTCCCCCTCAGCAGCCTGGTCTGCCAAAAATAACAGAAGGCACTAAAAAAAAAAAACCCCAAAAAAACCAAGCCCCCAAAAAAGAAGAAAATAAAATAAAAGAAAAGAAAGGAAAAGAAAATCAGGAAGGAAAACAGAGTTGAGAGCTCTTGGTAACAGGTCATCTTTTTTATAGCTATTTATCCATCTGTCATAGGGACGATGACAGTAACTTATCTTCAAAGAGTAATCTGTTGAGCTATAGCCTGACTTATTTTAAGCAACTAAGCATAAGAAAATAATTTGAGGTTGTAATGCCATATTGCAGTAGTTGGGTGCTTCTTAGGAAACTGATATGCCAAGGGGGCTAACATTTCAAAAAAGGAAGGAGACAGCTAAAATGGGGCCAAGTCCCTGTGCAAGTTTAGAGAGCATTCTTCATGAGATAATACATGGCCAAGGGTGACATAAAAGGATAGCTACTATTTATGTGTGCACATCAGTAAGTGGCCTGATTTTCACAAGTGCTCAGCACAGGGCAGGATGCGTGGGGGTCCACTCTGGTAATTGGGTCATGCAGTCAATCAAGATCCTCAGGTTGGATTTAGGAGTCCAAGTTCATGGGCACATTTATTTATGACCATGGTCATAGAGAAGAGGTAAGAATTCCTAATTTTCTTTATGTTTCCATGGCATTAGCACAGGGAAGTGTATTTCACTTCTTTTTTTACATTGTATTGTCAAAATAAAGTTCAAAGGAGGCTCACCAGAAAAATCAGTGCCCACCTGCACTGGCTTTTTGCACAACTGTTCACTCATGCTCTCTAAAGTTGACATGGGACAGGTTGGAAAAAATGTGCCAAGTCCATAAAAAACACTAACATAAGGATCGTTGGTACAGTGGTTTGTAATCTTAAGAAAAAAGAACAAACTAAACCAAACAAAAGGAAAAAAAAATCCTGATAAGAAGCTCTATTTTAATAGCGTATAATTATAGAAAACATAATTATACACAGACATACACATACATATTACACTACATAACAATGTAAAACATTAAAAAGTAACTTTCTTGTAAAAGTTCTTCTTGAAATCTACTACAGTGAAATAGAGGCTTCAGACAGATGTCCTGTAACCACCAATGCCCCTGGAATAAGCAGAGGAAGAACTTTCTTTAATACAGAATGAAAGTGCTGTAAACTCCAACAGTCATTTTCAAAAAAGTGAACATTTCTGAGGGTTGGGAGTAGATTAAAAAAACAAAAACAGAGAACTGAAAGCAAACTCTTTGAAACAAAAAGTCAATCAGCATCATTGCTGGTTTGCCAGCAACTGTGAGTTAGCCGAACATGCTCTGTGTGCCAGATGCACAGGGGTCATCTCTGAGAGGAAAGTGGAAGAGGGCATATCCTCCCCGTGACGCATACAAATTATTCCCATTAGTGCTAATGAGAATGATACACATAAACATCCAGAAGATTACATACCATTCTTGATCTGTAAAACTGATCAGTGGAAATTTGGTTCCAATGTATGGCAGGTGGAGTCTAGGCAAAAATGGCTATTACTGGAAAGGTTAACATTGGTCCCAGACCTAACTCTCCTCTGAACTGCGTTAGGTGACATGAGCCATGTTAGAAAGCCTACACCAGTTAGGGTCCTATATTGAATCTAGAAAGAGCATCATTTTAACACCAGCTTTACCTCATGGAAACATGACACACTATCTATGACTTTTTGCGGGGATTTCTGTCGGCAGGGCCCAACCTGTGACCTCGGCCAGCCAGCTCCCAACCTCCAGCTTGACAGGGTCTATGCAGGCAGCTCTGCTGGCTGGCTGCCTATCCTCCCATGAGGCGCTGGCTAGCCAGAAGCACCATCCTGGTGGTGGAGACACCCACACCACGCTGCCACCTCCCTGGCCGGGCATAGCTGGCAGCACTGTGCAGTGTCATCTGCGCTGCCGGGGTGGAGAGGAACCGGGACTGCATTGCTGTCACCAGGAGGATTCATGCAGCTGATGGTGGAGCAGATGGGGATTTGTCACCATGACACCATAGGACAGATGTGTTGCAAGCCCGAAAGGCCAGAGCCCCTCTGTTGGGGGCTGAAGCTGGACTGTGGGCATACAGCCCCCCCCCAGCACCATGGTGAACTCAGCAGCTTGTCTTGCAGGAAGGTTGGGCACCACTGATACACATGGGAAAGAGCAAGGGGCTGTGACCTCCTCCCCAACCCCCCAGTTACTGGGAAAATAGAATAAAATACAAATATTTTCTCTGGGGAATGAAGGCTAACTGAAAGTTCCTTGTTTTTTTCCTGATTATTTATATTTAAGCCTATAGCCTTGGAAGTCAGCTCTCTTTATGCTCTTACATTAATCAAAACTTGGTGCGAAATACTACTGAGGAAAACTCAGATCAACTTTGTGTTTACCATAGCCCTCTGGAAGGAGAGAAAGAGAAAAAGAGAAAGAGAAAAACAGTCTGGTTTTTGATTCTGGAAATAAGCCATCTATCATATTTAATAAATTATACACCTGCTGCTTCTATAGACAAATTCTCCTTCAAATAAATCTAGTCAAATATATCCAGATGTTATAGAAATCAGAGAAAATGCCATTACTATACCTTCATCATAGCTGCATGTAAAGACATCTCAGAGCGATGGTTTGCATGCTACACAGTCATGCCTCGCATGTTTAAAGCACTGCAAATAGTAGCCTACATTCTCTAGTTTCTCTTCTCCTGCTACACATGATAATCATGTGATTAATTTCAGTGGCTTTCTGCATTACTTCAGTCAGCTACATTCAAAAAGTTATCCGAGGTCTTTGTAAATAAAGACTTAGGTTATTTACACAACAAAAGTACATTGTTTATATAGGGAACCAGTGTTATGTTACACTGCATAACATGACACTGAAAATATGGGCCAAATTAATCCTAGGTGTGGCCTCAGTGACTCCAGTGGTTACATGTGAGGGATGAATTTAGCCCACTGTCTTCCGGAAACTAAATCCTCAAGCTAGGGTCTTTGCCCCTGGACTGCACAATCCCGTGACTTCAAATAAATTAAACAAAATAAGTACTTGACCTTCCTTGAATCATGCAATAAATACAAAAAGAAATAGAAGAGATTTGTACCAGTGACATTGATGGGGATAATGCAAGAAGAAATCACTTGGGCATCTTGTTTCATTTTCTCCTCTGGAGTTGGGAGAGGTAGTGCTTTACTCCAATTGGTTTGTTTATCCAGTGTAGAAGGGATATTATGTATTGGATTTTTCGGCCTCTGCCCTAACATGACATCTGTATCTTCGTCCTCTGGTGGATGGGACTGCAAATGAATACATTCAAAATCAGTGTCTCCTACTCAGGCACACAAGGCTAATTTCGAAACAAAGCAGACACACAGATCAGAAATCAATTACAGGGATGCAAGGAGGAATCATTCTAGCTAAGTCACACAGCACAAGCTATTCTCCAATGGAAAAATAACATCCTGCTAATAGGAGAAAAATACCTCAACATACTAGAATTCAGCATATTTACAGTGACATTTACAGGACATCTCCTCCATCAGAAGGGTCACATCCTGCATTCGTGTGTAGCTGTTGCAAGCGTGCCCTCAAGTACCATCAGCGTTAGACACATGGGTCCTCGTTTACATCCACAATCTTCTGAACACTGTAGACCACTGATTACTAGGTCTGGCCCCACATAACCATTCATTGGAGGACAAGCATCAGAAGGCCCACAGTTTTAAAGAAGACCCCTCCATACTTAGAAAACCATTTGCATTTAATTTTTACAAGCTCAGACCATGAGCAGCTATGCGGTGGGAAGCAGGAGGCATTAACAGCGCTGGAGCTGGGGAACAGTGGCCAAAGAGAAGAGTAGCCACCACCAGAAGAAATTCAAAAGGTTATTTAGAAACCATGCACAGTTTTACAGCATGCTACAAGAACCACTAGATACGGAAGATAAAGAAACAGAGAGAAAAGTAAACTGCATGGAAGAAACACAGGTAGTTTATTTTCTTTTCGAAGAAATAACAAATCCCCCCAACAATACCCTGTCTTGCAAAACCACTATAATTTCATCCAGTAAAAGAGAAATAAGTGCATTTGCATGTGGTGCTGGCTACCAACTTGGGCTTGGGGGTCTCTTTGTTTGCAATAAAAAAAGTTTTTGTTTTGTTTGGAAGGGACACAGGGGAGAAACACTTACCTTCTTCTGTCTAATTGCCCTCCCTTTTTCCATTAATACATTCTTCTATAAGCTGTGACAACTCTTCGACCAGCCCAGGATGTCCGTCTGCCTCTCGTTTTTAAAAATGAAGCGCAATCCCTTTCAGGCCGGCTTTCTCTTCAGTCCTGAATTCCCAGCTGCTTAACTACCAGCCTTCCCCCTCATGCCTGCTGTTTACACTTCATTTGCCAGTTTTAGTTTCGGTAGCAAGCAGGGTGAAGATAAAATATGGCTCTCCGGCTCCTCGGCAGGGCGTTGAGCAGGCGGGTGTTGAACACCGCAGGATCACGCCCGGGGTTGCCATTGTACTTCTGCCATTCCTCCGCCCAGGCTCCTCACAAATCCCGGGGGAATTAACCATCTCAGGCTTGACAAACAGCATTTATGCCTCGGCCCCCAAAGTATTTAAGATCTTAACTCAGCAGCTACTACTCAAACTGTTGGGGGGCACTTACTTACCTCGCCAGTGTCACCTCCTGCAGCACCCCCAAACCCAAGACAACACACACTTCCTCCTCCTCCCACCCGCAGAAAACCCCCTTTTCCCACGTAGGATTTCAGTCAAACATTGCAGCCTTCTTTCTGCCTGCAGCTTTTGTGCCGATCCCCAGCAGACGTGAATAGCTCATATAAACTTCAAGCACAAAAGACTTTGTTTCCTAGGTAACTCCACCCCCCCCCTCCCCGCTCCCTCAAAGTTTGATGCATGCATGCATGCAAAAAAAAACCCCTTGCACACACGCATCGACACATGAAAACACACACACACACACACACACACACACAGAGACTACATTTGTTGCTGATTCCTCCACTGTATGACAATGAAGGGCTGGACAAAGCAGACGAAGTGACCCTGGCTGCCAGAGCTCCTCCTCTCCAAACAGTGGCATCACCAAATGGCCAGAGAATAAATACCCGCTGTTGTGCTGGCATTGCCCGAACATTTTCTTGCCGTTTAGGAAAAAAAGAAGAAAAGGGGCAATTTGGCAAAAACATCGCAAGAGAATGAAATGCAACGGATAATGCTATTGAGTCTCTCCTGGTTCAGGCCTTTTAAAGGAGGCGTTAGGAAGAGGTGACCTTGTGGTCACAAGCTCCTGAAACCCATCCAAAGTGAAAAATGAAAGAGAGGGGGGGAAAAAAGTTATTATTGTGTCTTATGGACATGAGAAAAACAGAAAAGGCTTCTTTTAGCGCAGTAAAGTTAGCAAGTGAAAAGCAAGCAAGAGGAAGGGTTAGGATCTGGAACGGAAAAGAGTGAGACAGGGCTGTTAATTGAGGATTGCTTGTTTTTCCAGTACCTTTCTAATCCAGGGGGTCATGTGGCAACACTCAATTGGGGAGGGCGGACGGGTGCTGTTAAACTATAAATGTGAAATGTAAAAGAAAAAAAAAATTAAAAACATACAGAAAACTTTTCTGGTAAAAGCACATAGTTTTTGTTTGGATAAATTAGCATCAGAGGCAAAACAAGATGAGATTTCCACCCTATTTCCTACCGATGGGTTTGTTCCCCAGAACAGACTACTTCTCTACAAAACACAGCTCAAGCAAGTGTACCCACAGAGTGGTTTGGACCCTTGTGAAGTCTGTGCTGATTTTGCTTACTCAGATCAGACAAAATCCCAGTGAAATTGGTTCAACCTCCTTGTACAGACATGCTTAAATTGGCCCAAGAATGCCTTGTATTGATTTGGTAACTCAAACTATGTATTGCCTGGAGCTGAAGCAGCACGAGGTACTTATTCAATTACATTATAAGTGATCTATTTCATAATCTAAGAGAAATTTTTTGCATGAGATACTGAAGCAAGGGTTATAAATAACGCTGGTCCTAAGGGTGATTTATCAAATACATCGATTGCAAAGGTTTTCTGATGTTATGATTACATCTCTAAGGTTTCAATCATTGTGTCAGAGTGACAACGGCCAATTGGCTTTTTGTCACTTTTTATAACACTTGAAAGGACAAACAGTGATGACCACAATGTTCTGGGTCTCGCTGAATCCCTGCATCTCCAAAATCCTCTTCTGGCAGAAACTCTGGTTTGTTTGTTGCAATGTCCTCTTTTCAACACCAAGTAGTGAAGAATGATTTATTTTGAAATAGGAAATAGAAAAAGGAGATCATGAAAACAAGATTGTTGATCACACTGGAAAGCTCTAGCATGTGTTTCTTGGTGGGGGTTATTATCTCCCCCTGCACTAGTTAGCAGACCTGTCAAATAATACTATGAACATTTTTCCTCCTGATCATTATCAGCACCAGTGTGATGGATGCACCACTAACTTCAGTTTGAAAGACTTTTCATTATATGGTGTCTTCTAAAAAAAAAAAAAGCTGTGGTGCGTCTCAAAAGGCCTAATTCTTCATCTTGTCCTCCTCTATTCCTAGTTACCCAGTACCTTCTGCTTTGTCCTGGTTCCATGTCAGGCCAGGCTGGACGGGCCTTTGAGCAACCTGATCTACTGGAAGGTGTCTCTGCCCATGACAGGGAAATTGGAGCTAGATGATCTTTATGGTGGCTTCTAACCCAAACCACTCTATGATTCTATGACTAAAACCACAGGAAGCCTCCAAATGAGCAGCCTATAAGCTTTACAGGAGAGCAGAGGGGGTGAATCAAAAGAGGACTGTTCCCAGTTAATATTTCCAGCAGGATAGTTTCTACCCAGGTCAATGCAAAACCAGCTCTTCCAAGCTGAGTAAAGTCCTTATCACAGGAGAAACACCTTGAACAAATTCTGTGGAGATACTGAATACATCAGCCATTTCAGTCTACTCTTCAGATACCCAAGGATGATTTCACCCTTGGTCCTCCAGCTGAGTTCTCAGTCACCTGCTCTGAGCAGACTGACTGCAGTTAATGGGATCAAGATTTGAACTGAAATTCAGCTTCCCCATGGAAGGTGTCAGAGGATCTCTGGGGGTCTAGGCAGGGAGGACACAAATGTTGTTGAGGTGACAAGAGTTCAGGTTATGAAAATCTTTGCAATGTCCCACAAAGGCCTATGATGGTCCTAGTCAGTGTACAAGAAGAAGAGAACGGGAGGGACCTCCCACCCCGAGCTCCAAGCACAGCTACATGCAGAAGTCACTCAGGGGCAAAGCTCCCTGGGATAATCAGTAGCACCTCGATTTCGTCCTCAAGCAAGGTTTGGCTAACCATCTGTCTGTCCTGTCAGTGCAGGGCTTTCCTACCTCCCCCACATGACACTTTGACTGACACCTCCAAGAAAACACCATACCCACAGCCATCATTTGATGTGCCAAAGTTTCAGGTCTCTGTTTAAGCACAGCAGGACAAACTTTCTAGGTAGGTTCCTACCATGGAGAGGGAGGACAAAAATTGAGGTGACTGGTAACATTTCAGCTCCTGCTGTCACAGCAGCGCTCCTGAGAAAGCTGGTGCCACTGCTACCTCACCAAGGGGTCCTGAAGTCACCTACTGCCTGTTCCCACACGGTGCCTGCTGCTGGGCAGCCGAGGCACACACTGGATGTAGCAGCAGCCTCAACATTTTGACACCTCCATGCTGGGGGAGAGAGAGAACTGCCACTCTTCAGATGTTCTCATTCACTCAGAAGACCAGAATGTCACTAAATGAGTAAACACATAATTAAGCAAGAAATTATTATTATATACCCAAGGCTGTTCTGGTCTGATGGGCAAATCTTCAGTTAGGCAGTTTTCAGAGTGAATTTCTTTTGTGTGGGTGTGCTTGGCAAACAGCAACAGTGATAATCAATCTGTTAAATACAAAGCAAGAATACTTTAAATAGGTATTTAATGGGCTAAGATTGCTTTGAAACCAAACTGGTGCGTAATTGCTCTAATAGGGATTTATTCTGCACTCACTGACAAATGTGTGCATCTTTTTTTTCTGAGCTATTCCATCAACTTCAGTTGCAGAGGTGTCATTGTGCTTGTGAAACTGCTTTGCAGTAAAAATCTTGGTTGCATATACATGTGATCCGATTTCTCAGTGCTCTTCCATATGAAAGTCCTTTGTTTCTGTGCACCACAGTGAGAAAGTCTGATGTCCAAGTCCGAACTAACCAACAAGACTTCCCCTATAGAGAAAAAGAAAGTGGCGCTGCTGCAGGGCAATACAGCTCATCTTCCTTCAGCACCTAACTTAGGCTGAGATGAAGCATTCCTGAATACTCTCCCCATTGATTTTAGGAAGAGCCTGGCATTACTTGCAGGTATCTAAGTCAGGACACAGGATTAATCCTTTTAGCAAATTAAAATCTTAAACACCATCAGTGCAGTGACAAAGAAGCAATTTAGCAGTTGAGAAATTTGCCAATCTGGCAACTTATGGGCTTGCCCCATTTATTGTCCTAGAGTGGGATCCAGAGAAGGAAATGAACGGGCCAATAACAGGACAAAAATGCCACTTCAGCCCCTCTTCTATTTTCCATCCCCCAAAGCTTTGAGATGCCTCTGTTGTTCGGGATCTTCAAGATATAAGGGAAGATTAGTGCAAGAAGCATCTTTTGCATTAAATCATGTACCTAGCCTGCTTTACCTATAGTGATAGCATTACAGGAGATACTGGGATTTCAAAGTTAGTACACAGGGCATATTGAACACAGTGCAATCAATGGTGAGGGGGAAAGTACTGATTTTTCTTCAGGTAATGCTAAAGCCTCATCAAGAGCATTTATCCTCAGCAGGACTGACAAATTTAGGCATAGCTGAGTTGATTCCTTTCCCCTTATCTGTGTTTGACCACATAGGCAAGGTGTTACCTCACAGGAAATCTCAGTGGCTGAGTCACAACCCCCAGCAGCACAGGGCCAGTGCTGGCAGTGACAACGCAGCCTTGGTGAGGGCAGGAGATGGCTAGCAGCACAGCGCTATTCTCCACAGGATTATTTTTGACTCCTGCAACCTAAAAGTTACAGGCTAGCAAAAAGCATAAGAGATCACCATTATTTCTGATTTCAGGAAAATTTCTTTCCCACGTCGACTTTATGAATAAAGCGGGTGATATTCCCCTGAGCACAGCATCAGCATATAGCTTCAGCATCTGCAAGCACCACATATGGTCCGTTTCCAGCAGTGAACAGAACATACATACAAGATACTTTCACCCTATGTGAGCCCAGAAATAATATGTACTTATTAACAGTACATCCTGACTTCTTGTTTGAAAGCAATCGTTCATGTACTGGAAAGGTAACATATAGAATAAGTGTGAGTTGGTGTTTAATGCCATGTTCACGTGAGTTGAGTACTGACTCCTTCCATGGCCCTGGGTGAAAGCTCCCTGTCTCCGGAGAGCTTGCTGCTTCATTAAGTCACAGGAGTTAAACAAAATGTTATTGATTTACATGTTGGAAAAATTAAAGGTCTGGTAAAAGGAGGAGAAATACTAATAAAAGGTTAGCAGCTTTCCAGTGTTTTCAAAGCACAGTTGACTACTTAATTAGAAATTAAAATTCGTACCTATACAGCAGCTTTCTTATACAGTCAATTGATGCTGAAGAGAAAATAACGTGAGTATTTCTGACTGTGCTATTTCTGCTGCAAAACAGAATCTTGTGCACCTGCCTGCTCCCAATGTTTTTACTTCCACATGTTTCATTCTCCTCAAGTTTTTGTTTTACCTGCTTGTGGGTGTTTTCTTTTCTTTTGGAGCATCACAAATGCGATCTGTTAAAGTACTGACAATCCTTTAATGAATAATGTACTGCTCCAATGTTTTGACATGGTAAAGACAGAAATAAGATGTGTTTTCTGACAGAAGTCATACCACACATGGCATTCCAGCAGGTGAAGGTACAAAATAATCATACCATGATACAGGGTAGTAGATATTAGGCTCATTGCACAGATAGTGCTATACAGGTTCATTCCAACTAATAATGCCAGGTAGGTTTTATTTCTAACAGCTACAGGCAGGATTTGCACACAGAAGGTGCATAGCCCAACTCATGCTTCGCCTTTAAATCAGTTATTTTTTACTGAAGCTTTGTACACCTTCAGCACAAAACTGTGTCAGAGTTAGTACATTCAGTTGTGCTTTCCTTCACTATATAAAACATCATAAAGCAGAGCACAGGGAATATTTTTGAAATGGTGGGGAGATGGAATAAAATTACTTGATGCATTATTTTATCTTCACATTTGCTCTAGTTGAGGTCTCAGGGAGAGGCAAAGTCTGGCTGGAAAACAACCTCTTGCTTCTTGTCACTTAGATTTCTGCTCACATAATTATGAACAAACTGACACTGAACTCTGTAATTGTGAGTGCAAATTTCCAAACATTCAGTTTCTTGCTTCATCACCCTTGTTTTATTATAACAGCTATGGCATGAGGGGTTTGAGAATGTGTGGTCCCGTGATATTCTGAACTTGAACACTGAGATTTCAGAGCCTGACCAGATGGACTTGGGAAAACCAGAGAAAATAAAAATGCATAGAAAATTAAAGAGAAGACTGAAATGCAGTTGGAATGACACAGCATCTTCTCACTCGATGACTGGCCTCAGCAGTGTTACAGGGAGGGTTGTCATGGGAACATGTGTAAGGAATATTTCTCATTTTCACAAGTCCATAACTTCCTTGTACTCTCCTCAGATTATTTTTGTTTTGTTTTGTTTTGTTTCTTCATTGGTAAAAATACCTGAATGAATGATAGTTATAAATGTGTTGGGTAGTATAGTTCTGTGCAGAGAGAGACTAAGTATGCTAGAGCTTTTCAGCTTTAAAAATGAATGACTGAGATGGATAGGAAAGTAAAATCATGTGTGAAAAACCAGGAGGGGCATGGAGAAAGGGAATGAGGAAGCAAAGCTTACTGTTTCTCACAGTTTAAGAACTAGAAGGGATGAGATGAAATTATGAGGTATCAGGTTTGAAACAAACAAAAGATACATTTTCATACAGACAGCTAAAGTAATTGGCATGGGGTGCTGTTGAGGCCAAAGGTGTAAATTTGCTAAGAAGATGTATTAAACAAGTCTCAAAATCAATGACAGGTTTCTTGGTGGCTGCTATTCTGTGTTTGATCTCTGGCTCAGGAGCTCTGTAACTGGTTTCTGTATGAAACTGGAAGGATAAATCATGGGACAATAAACAGCATAAACCATGTCCTGTTCCTGAAGGATCCCCTTCTGGCCTCTGGGCTAAGTGGACCTTTTGTCAGACAAATCAGGGCAGTTCCTGTAACAAGAGTAGACTATAAAGCTAACTCCAAACTTGTCTTGCCTCAGACACAAATTTCCTATGTTATTTCTAGTTCTCTGCTTCTTCTCTGTGACAAAACGATCTCGCAATAGGACAGTCCAAATGTCCCTCCAGACCATTTACACTGGCATTAGTTACTTTGGACTTGAATGCATTTGTTTTTTCTGGAATTTGTGGGACTTTGGCATCTTCCTCCCTGTAAAGATATTCATGCTTAAAAGTGAATCTCCACCCGTTGTGGTTTTCTTTAGCTTGGCTATAGAATATGCAAGATCTTTGTAAAAGCTCATAGCCCTAATTGGTAGCAATGAAAAAAGCAGCCAAAATGTACAAATGTGGAAGCCTAAGTTGGTCTCAGACATAGTTGACCTGTTTTTCAGTAGTTTTCAGTAGTGATAATTCTCACAGGTCTCACGGTAGTAATTCGAACATTTCTCAAAATCAACCCACTTATTTCAGTAACTAAATGCATGCATTTAACTTGGATGGTCAGTTTGGAAAAGTCAGATCCTGTAACTTTAAAAAATTTCCCAGCTCTTCGTCAATCCCTTTCCTAATTTAAAAGTAACAATCCCTTTCCTAATTCATAAAAACATAGAAAGGGGCTTTTATTGTTGTGTAGTATCGCTTTTACCAGCACCTTTCCAATGCATCAGAGAAGTGGAATACACAATAGACTGCTATGCCATGAATAAAAATACTTGTGGGATTTAACATCTTTAGTTCATTGATTAATAGATGATACAATCGACTGGAATCAGATATTAAACGTTACCAACAGTCCCTGAAGCAGATACTCATTTGCAGATGTCAAAAAGCTTATGCCAAAAAGGGTGAGCTAACCAATAACAGCACTCTCAACTTTTCTTGTAATGGTATCATTAAGTCATGAAGGCTGGCACAATATCAATTAGCTGTTCATTGTTGTAGTGTCTTGTAAAATTCTCTGATTAACCTTCCGCCAGACTGAGCATTCATGTGCAGCTTCATCGTGCCTTATTCTCTCTAATTTTTAGAGTTGCCCCATGAACAAGGAGTTCTCTCAGAAATGGGTCAAGGCACTTTGAAGTGCTCTGGCCTTGGCACATTTGCAATTACCAAAGCAGAACATTGCCAGATGCCTTGAAATTGATAGGATGACAACCGCCAAGCAGCTCTTGTTTGCTCCTCCTTAGGGGAACACTGAGCCTAGTCAGCTTCCAAAAAAAGGCCCAATATGGGTGGGCACAAAGCTTAATATTTTCCCCCTTGAAAAGAAAAAGGTGGACTTGCTGATAAAGCCAAGACATCTGCACTCAACATGACTTAATTTTGCCAACTAATACAGGACTCAGAGGGTTGCTCACCATTTATTATTATTTTGTGTTCCACAGATGGAAGTAATGTCTAAAATACACTGGTTGTTTTCCAAACAGAGCAAAGATTCAGGCCTTTTGACACTGAGTATGCAATTTCAAAAGACATGCCTTGTTCCCCATCTGATATTAACTAAGAGAGCTTTATGTTCAATATACTGCCCAAACTGTTATCTGTAACTAGTTCTGATCCATAACGTGGGGTCACCTCTCCTTTACCTTTCAGTGACCCCACAACAGTACTAGATTTGATGATTATTTATGAAGAAGAAACAGGTACGTCTGCTTCTCCTTTCTGTCTTCCAACTCTTTCCTGTGCTGTTCCTTAACATCAGGATATCTTCTTTCAGTTGAATCATAAGGCCTGCAAATTTAACCAGTTCAAAGCCTGCAGTGATGATGATGCTTTCCTCAAGAGTATCCAGATAAGCAGCCAAAAATCCAGAATAGTCAAGATAATCAAAACCTTGTTATGCATTTCATGCTTTCAAATGTGAAACAAAATTCTTCCTATGGACTGCCTAGCTGACGTTTTGGTCCCTGTGGATGTGTGCTGTACACTATGACTTATTTACCATCATAGTATTTCCATATGGTTAATATAATGGATTAGGATGAATGTACTTGAATTTTTAAGCAGAGTAAGTGATGATTCAATCACTCACACTTATAATGTGCTCACGGGTGTAGCATCTCTGTAGATGCCAATGTCCTTGCACCTGCAGATGCAGGACAGAACTACCCCTACACAGAGGGCTGGCATTAGACATATACATCAATTAAAAGTTAAATCCAGGTCTGACCTGTGGAGTTTAAACTGGCTCTTAGCATAGGGCAGAATGTAGCTACTATGGCACTTTCATGGGTCAAAAACCCCAAGCCACAGAGGTACTGAAGTCTTGCTGAACCAGTGGGAATTATGGACCCGATCGGTGTTAAACTTGTGGATCTGGTGCATTTCCTTTGATGATGATAAATGCCACGTTGTCAACAGTACTTTGATTTCAAATTAATGCAGCAGTGTTGGAGAACGGCTTGCAGAGAGCAAGGCCATAGCTCCCTGCAGGAGCTGGTCGGCCATAGCTCCCTGCAGAAGTTGGTCCCAGCCACCTGAGGTTTTGTCCCTGTTCGGGTGCCACTTGCGGCGGGTGGAGGAAGCAAGCAGCCGATTCAATGTGAATGATAGAGCAAGCTTCAACTTTATTGATAGAAATCACACCTTATATAAGCAGTCTACAATACACTACCTGTAACTCTATTGGATACATTTAAGAAACTACATTATAGTATGTCAGCCATTGGGTACATCTAAAAGGTCACATTATAATATCCCAGCCCCTTGTGGCATTTCTGGTATGCATAAACATCTTTCTTCCTGTGAACCTGCTTCTCTCCCAGGGTTGTTTCCCTTCACCCCCCAAGGTCGTAATGAGCCCCCAACTTATCTCTGTGTTCTCACAACAATCCTCGCTAGCAAAACTGAGCCCTGGATCTTCATCCTTGTTTACATAACTGTACCCTGGGTTCTTTCCTTTGTTTACCTCAGGTGGCTGGGACCGACTTCTGCAGGGAGCTATGGCCGACCAGCTCCTGCAGGGAGCTATGGCCTTGCTCTCTGCAAGCCGTTCTCCAACACAGCAGTGTCAAGTCAGCACAGACATACAGGACCAGACCTTCAGCTGGAGCTCCCACTTGGCTGGCTGCAAGGACGTGTGTGAGACATGAAGCATCTGAAAAAAGCTGAATGGAGATGGACATGGCAGAACAGGACCATTGCCCATACATACGTGGAAACTGTAGTTCCTTGTAGCTGGAGAAGTAATACCGAGACTATTAGCACACATGCGACCCTCAAGCCAGCACTCAAAGCCCTTGAGTTCTTGGCTCCTGGCAATGCTAATGCCAGGGCTGAAATTACAGCACTTTCTGAAATTACAGGAGGGTCCTGGAAGTGCTACCTGAAGCAGGAGCAGAGAATGCGAAGGACTGTGGAGGAGTGTGTGAACGAGTGCATATGTGTGCTGGCCAAGGGTGAAAAAGGAGAGGTTTCTCAATGGAAACACCCACCCTAGGGCTGGCTGCTTAAAGCTGCGACCCGAGTTACGCTGCTGATAGTCTTTAAGGTCAGCTGTGTTGTACCTGCACAGGCTTGGGCGAAGGCACTTGTGAAGCACTGTCACACTTAGGCCCCACAATACTAATAATGTGTTCATGCGTGATAGCCGTAGTGAAAGACTTACTGGGAGAAAGTGCCGGTCCTTTATCGCTTGCCTCTTTTGACTGCAGATTGCAGGGAAGGGAGGAAAGGGGGGAGCCACCACAGCAATGGGGCCTTGGACTTTTTGCTCTCTGTTATCACCTCGGCTTCGATGTTCTGTTTTGAGAAAGAAGACACAAGCCTTTTAGAGTGTTAAAAACATATAAATATCTCTAATAACAGCACAACAGAGACACAAGCAGGACATGGACTTCAAAGATGAAGGTCCTTCTCTTCCCCACTGACTGATACCTATGATCCCTGTTGCAACTGAACGGGACGAGCACTTACTGGACATCCATGCCCCCACAAGAGCCATGCTCATACAACATTCCCAGTAGGAACCTGCAGCTCCTGTTGCCTTGAAATATCGAGATGCAGTAACTCTGCCTGCACTCTACCCAAATAAAATATACCCCTCTAAGGGAAAAGAAGAAAACATAGCCCCAGGTAGGATTTCCTTCCCTGGCTGCACAACAGTGCTACATACTGAGCACTGACTTGACATTGGAAGGTTGTTGCAGCAGCAGCTCTGTGTTCCGGTGTGGAAGAGATCATGCTGGAAAAGTCAAGATCTCTCCACTGCAGGCCCAGAGGAGTCTTTCTTCACCACGGGCTCTTCCAGTGTCAGTTCCAAGTCTATGAAATCTTTGAAGTGAATGGGAGAGTGCTTATGGACTTCCCATCTCTAATTTTAGGTGACAGTCAGATATAATTACTGTTTGCATGGACTGCTGCTAGAAGGGGATGATAGATTCACCTGATGCACATAACTATGGTCCAGCCAACAATGTTTGCTGCTAGCATAGGTGTTTTCCGATCTACTGTTTACTTTTAATTACTCCTGATTAAACAGATAAAAGAGATAATGAAATTCTGATAAAAGAAATAGTTGAGACACAATAAACATGTTTAGGGTGAATTTCAGATTATAATTCTACTCCAGTATATGCAGTTATTTGGAAAATAAAATAAAGCAGCACGTGACAAGCTGCCTGCTGAATCTGCACAGCTGCTGTTAAGCGTGGAGGATGGGAAGCTGCCAAAACTGAGATTTGTAACTAAAATGCTGAGGCATTTTCTGACAGCTGCCTTCCCGTGCTGCTGTCAGGACTTCTCCTGCCCACAAGATGGCAGGCAGAGATCAGCCTGGTCCCGGGACAACCGCAAAGCAGAGCTGCTAAGAGCAGAAAAACCAATTTCTACTCTACTCCAACACTAGTGTGATTGCAATTCGGCTGTACGGCTCTTTGAAATGCTATGAAGACATACTGCACCCACAGTGTGCTCCTGAGCCAAAATCTACACAGTGGGTGAAATGTGGTAATTAATTGGAATGCTTTATCCAGCCAGCAGATGCTCTGATGATCCAAGTAATCAATTATTATTACAATCGGATAACAATAATAAATGAGCAAGGCAATGATTGCTTCCAACACAGGAGGCTGCTGCTGAACATTTTAAGGCTGACTTGTATGGACTTTCTCCTTCCTTATAGTACATAAGAAAGACAGGTTTGCTTGCCTACTTCAACTTGCTTCCCAGTAAGAATTTTTGCTTGGTTAGGTTCCCAGTGAAAAATGATCTTTTCCTATCTCTTGCCTTCCTTGTAGTGTGCTTTTGTAGGACCATCCAGACGTTTGCACCTAGTAAATTCCCTTTATGGCAGAGATGGAGGAGCCTGGTGATGACCTTGATTGCTCCCACTTCCTCCCTGTATCGCATGATTTGGTTTTGAGGCTACAGGTCTCCCATTTGTTAGGTGATGTTAGGAGATGTTCCCTGGCCTGGGAAGGGGACACCTGCCCAACCTTTCCAAGCTGTCCAGGGTATCACCTAGCTTTCAGCTGCCACCCTTGAGGTCTGGAGGTCTCCTCCAATATCATGCTTGGAAAGCCCATGCAGATATCTGAGTGGAGACTCTGTAAGACCTCCGGGCTCCAGTTTCAGCCCTTCAGATCCCTGTTCTGGAGTTGAGGCATTGTTTAACATCTGTTTAGAGGAGGGAGACAAGATAGCCTTGTTGAAACAATGCCTCCATCCTTCTTGGGCCAGTGCACAGATTTGCTCACACAGTTCAGACATATCCACTTTAATAGAAAAACATATAAACAAAGAATGTAAAACAGAAAAGTAAAAAGTCCTTTTCAGCTCTATTGTAGTAATCATAAATAAGCTGAAGAAGGCACAGGCCTTTTCTACTGCTAGAATTCCATCTTCAGCTTTATTTCTTAGCCTGAGTACTTCAGTCCCAGTGGAGACCACTGCCCACAGCCCTGTGTCTGAGCACCCTGTTGCTGCCTGGAGGGGACCGTGAAGAGGTGTCATGTACACGGAGCCAGAGCCAGAGTGTGTTCGAGCACCTACCTCTGCGCAAGGCTCGCAGGTGCTGCTTTGCGTGGTGGTGCAGCTCCTCTACACAAGGCGGTCTGGTGGAGGGGAGGAAGATGTTTCTTTGCTGATGCCAAGGTGCTCGGTAATAGACACTCAGTTTGCTCTCTGCATCCAGGTTGGAGACAGCTGTAGGATAAAACCGGAGAGCAAGGTAAGACTGCTAGTCTCTCTTACACCAACTGAGCTGAAAAGCAAAGGCTCTTTCTTGAAATGGCAGTGCCATGAATGAGCACTGGGAATGTTACAGCACCTCTCCTCTCACCAAATAACAGACATCATTATCTTCTCTGTGTTTCCATACCATGTTATGCCACTTAATATTTAGAGAATGACCTTTTGCCAGATTGCAAATGGCTCTATGAAGGCAAGTAGGTGCAATGATACTATATTGGTGTTAAATATATGGACTAAAGGGATAATAATTTTATAGATAGCAAAATGAAAATGCAAAGAAGCTATGCAACCTTTCCACAGTGACATTTTGAGCAAGGGCAGAGGGAGGAATGGGTCTTCCAATTACCCATTCTCCTGCCAATATACACTTTCACTACATCATGTTACGCACAACTAATTTCTGACACAGGTTGCTAGATCATTGCCTTCCAGCATGTAACGACGGAGATTAACTGCCTGCCTGCTGAGCGACTTTAACTGTCACCTATTAAAAGAGGTTCCCTTAATAGACAGGGACTTCTGAGGGACAGGAACACTTCAATTCCTCTACAGAGAAATCCCAGAAGTTCTGCCTCTGAAAGTTACATGAACCAAGTCCATGAAAGGCTTGAAATAATTTCTCAAGAGTGCTGAGACTGAGGGGAGATATGCCCAACCTCAGTGTATGCAGTAGCCATCTTTCCAAGGGCCAAAGCAGGAGGGGACGACTATGGGGGATGCCAGTGCTCTGCCCCAGCTGGCTGCATGGAGCAGGTTTGTCCCACCTGTGCTCAGCAGCCCATGTAACACAGCAGAGCCCGTGGCACATCCTCAGCTCTATCTCTGGGCTTGCTCCTTCTTCTACAGGCATTGATACAAACAATCTCCAGTCATCTTCTCTTCTAACACCAAGGAGCTGCTGCAGCTGTTTTGCTTACAGGACAATGGAGGGCGGTGCAGGCGGGGTGCCTCATGCATGGAAGGAAGGGTGGTAGAGGTACCTCCTGGGGTTCCCTTCTCAGTGAGGAGCTGAACAGCCAGTGTGCCTCGGGTTGGCTTCCCCAACAGGCCACACATTCCTCTCCTTCGTCCTCATCTCTCTCAACCAGCAAAAGCCCATAGGAGCTACCACGAGCAGACCAGACAGCTTCAATCTGAACACGGTCCAACACAATGCTGATGGCCAGAGCCCTCTGCCATGGAGAATACTACCAGGGATTTCTAACTCTGTGTCAGCAACCCAGCCTCTGTGCCAGCCCTCTTCTGCCTTCATCTTGCCCCCCCTTACATTGCTTCTACTATTCCAGGCAAGTGCAGCACCCAGCCCTTCCCCAAGAAAAGAAGGGACATGCTGCTATTGTGGGACCTTACTGAGGAGGAGGCCAAGCCACAGAAAAGGGGTTGGTGGCAGGACGTATGTAGCAGTATGTGGTCTTCAGCCAAGGAACTAGCACATTTCGGGGCTCCTTTCTGTGCTTTTGCACTCTCCAACCTGCAGGAGCCGTTGCCCTTTTAAGAGGGGGAGTCAGTGCAACATGTTAAGAGACCTGCTCTGTGGTGGATGCTCTTTGATTTTTCTGATTTTGGTTCTTTCTTTAATGCAAACCAACATTCACTTGGGCTGAAGGCATACCAGTGCTTTGTATAGAGAAAGGGAATGAGAAAGTACGGCAGGAGAAGAAGAAGGAGGGCACAGACACAAGGGGAGAAACCCAGGAATCCACACTGCCGTGTACAGGATGCTGACAGACTTTATCGGTTTCCTTGATGAGAAAAAAAAATTACAAAACTTTGTGGGTGTTATGATGGACGTGGTGGTATAATATGGTGATAGACCTGCTGAAATTCAGGTTATTCAAGCTTCAGCACCACTGAAGAGACCCCGAACTCTGTCCAGCAGGTAGCCGTGCTTGCAGGTTTACAGTATGTTTGCAGTACTGCTCCATGCAACTGGCCATAGTGTCAGTACCAGGAATGGCACCAGGATGAGAAAAAAACGACTGAGAGTGGGGGTGGGTGGGGGTGGGGTGAGGTGAGGGGGTGTAGGATGGATAATGGCAACCTGTAGGTGTTTGTTCATCATGAGGATTTACTAATTAAATTATCAACACTGTAATAACATAATGTTGCCAAATTGCAAGCAGAGGTTTTGATGGCTTGTCTGTCTGTCACCATGGTATCTCACTAGAATGAGCTGATTTTATACTTCCTTTACCCCTTGAGGGTAAGGAAGCACTCTGTCTATTTTACAGACAAGGTCCCAAGACACAAAGCAACTTGCCCTGATCCTGTTCTGAGCCACACTGCCTCCTTGGGAAGCTCATCACAGGACACAATTTTTAATGATAGTAATTATACCCCACCCATTCCTTATATTACTGAAGATATGTGATATTCATGATCACAAACTGCACCCTGGATGCTAATGAAATGGCAGACACAAGCAGTTCCTTCCTACTCCCAGAAAAAAATCTGTCTAGACTGAAGCTCTAGTGGTTGTCTCTGATGTAGCTCAGTAAGCAAGTGGAAAGTTTTCTCTACTTATGAAATGATCAGACATTTAATTAGAATAGATTTTGCTGCAAAATGTAACTTGTAGAAAGCTCTTCTGGCTCTGGCAGCAGTGTTTTACAAATAAGAGGAGTAGGAGTTGGGTTAATATACTTTGAGACTTAAAAATGAAACCAAGCTAATACAATTCTGCTATGCACTTGCTGTTGTAGACACACATTGCTGTTCACAGATAAAATAGCATGACCTCTTAGCCATCCAGCAAGACTCCCTGAGCCGGCAAACCTGGCAGAGCTGTGCATAGTGCTGTACCAGAAGAAAAATAAAGCATAAATACATTGCTTATCTTCAAATGATAGGGACTAAGAAGCTTACAGTACCCTGTGCCATGGCCCCAGCCAGCACGCATCCATATCTTCTTGCCTTTCCCTGCTGGAACTCTGATTCGCCGTGTCAGGGAATATGCCCCACTGACACCAAGAAAGCAGAAATATTGCACAATACGCACTGAATTGAACAGTCCTTTAAAATACTCAAAAGCTGGAGTGGATTTCTAGGCAGTCCAGAATAGAAACTAAAAAAGCTGGCAAAAAAGCCAAGAGGGAATGAATGTTCTCAGCCTGCGGTGGGGAAGAAGCTCAGAGGGAGGGAGAATTGCTGGGTAGGGTAGAAGACAATGCTGGCCCAAGGACAAATAAGTATAAACCCACCATGAATACAATTAGGCAGGATGTTTGAAGAACGGCATCCCAACCTCAGAGCAGTAAAGCTCTGGCAAAGCCTCCTGGAAAGGGTAAAGAGAAGGAAAATACTAACCAGTAAGTGAGACAGCCTGCACCTTTTCTGCAGGGTGTTACCAGATGTGATTGCCAGCCAAAAGAGGGACCCGCTTCCATTTCATTCCTTGCACATTGTCTTTTGCACGTTGCCTGTGCTCCTGCAGTGGTATCTTGCCTGGCCCTTGCCGTTTGGGCATGGGCCCCTGGAAGCTGGGCACCATTGCTGGGAGCTGAAGCCTGAGGATGCAACTGCAAGAGTGGACCGTGAGCTTTCAGGACCACTGAATATCTGATTTTCTGCATAGGGTTTAATCTCTTACTTTCATTAAAAGAAAAAAGCCACCCCTGTGGTGGGGTAATTCAGCAGTCAAAGACCACTGGGGTGAGATCTGGAAGACCTGTGCAGCCAAAGCTTCACCATATGCTTCTGCTAAGAGCCTGGGTTAAATATTAACACTTCCTATGCCTCCGTTCTATAAAATGGGGTAAGGTATCTCTTTCAGCCAGCACTACCTTTCACGTTGTGTTTTACACTGCAGGCTGTTTTTACAATGCCAAGCCTGTGCGTGGCTGTAGTCCCTCAGCATCATCATAATATGCATAATAAATAAAGAAATGCAGAAACTGTAAAGCCACAGTCTTTAAATTATTAACAGCTGGACACCACAGTGAATGAGAAAAAAAGCCTGTATAGATATAGGAAAAGCTCCATTTCAGGCATCAGATATAGATTGTTAATATATTTTTAGTGTGCGCTTTGATCAATTTAAAATATACAAGTGAATCATATAAACTATCATGTTCATTTCATTCCCAAGTTAAAGTAATTGGGTTTTTTTGTGTTGTGGGATGACAAAACGACAAGAGACCATTTAAATGGATTCTCCATTACATTCTGTGGATCCATTAATGTTGGCTGGTTTCCTGACAACCAGTGTCAAACAGACATACGCTAATGGCTGTTCTCATGAGAAGATTTTTGAAGGTTTCCAAATAGCTGTTTTATTGAAGTTGATCATATTTATCATTTATAGACCTTTCTCAACTTTGCATCCTCTCATTGAGATTCCCTCCTTCCTTTAGCGAAGCAGAAAACGGATCCTGCCATAGAAAAGCTGGATGTGGATGCTTGAAGGTTGTGCGGCTTTAGTGCACTCAGGCGTGGTTGTTCTAATAATAACACCACAAAGGCCAAGCAAGAAAGATTTCTGCTCTATTTATTTGATAGATCCAGGGGTTTCCCCCCCCCAACTCCATCTGCCTCTCTAGATGGTTACTTCCCACCTTCCCAGCTCCTTCTGTTTCTCAGCTTTATTTCTTTTTGTATTATAGTTGCCATTAGGTGTCAGGGGAAAAAAAAAAATTCCTATGTTTCCTGGTTCAAAGAGAAGACATGATTTGGTGTAAGGTGTCAAAAAGTGTGCAGCCTGCAGAGGATTTGAGCACTGAGTGAGGAAGG
The DNA here is from genome assembly GCF_003259725.1 of Athene cunicularia. NCBI lineage: Eukaryota > Metazoa > Chordata > Aves > Strigiformes > Strigidae > Athene > Athene cunicularia. Next base: position 81,750,433 of record NW_020799091.1, on the reverse strand, counting down.
TGCCTATGTGCTAAGGGACAGAGCCCAGAGCTGTCACCCTGTGAACTCCTGCACAAGCAAAGCCGAACCTGCAGCTGCTGAATCCTTATTGAGGTGTCTTGATTCCAATAGACAAAAACCACAATTAAAAAGGATCAGACAAGTGAATAACCCTATTCCAGAGCCCAGTTACTCTGATGAGGGGTTCTAATGACCCCAAGCCCTTTGCAGGAGGTAGAAGAGCTGGGGGCTGCGCACCCACTGAAACTCCACTGCTTCTCCGCAGTGTGCCGCAGGGGTGCAGGATGCTCTTGAAGGCTGCCGTGGCCAGCAGCACTGTGCCAGGCTCTGCTTGAGAAGCCATTCTTCTCCAGCGTTAAGGTGGTTGACCTGTCATTTTAGAAAATGCCATTTTTTTCTAGCCACTTCAGGTAAAAATGACGAGTTTTTTCTTGTGTGATTCAATGTCATAAGCAAACTGTATGTTCCCTCAGCTTTGCATAAATAGGCCTATGCCAGCAGCAGCAGCAGAGTTCGATCTGATCAAACCCTTCCACACCTACTACCCAGGTCAGGAGTGAGTTACTGGCTGCTATGTTTGTGTGCAAAACATCTCAAGAAAATTAATTCTGAGGAAAATCAGATTATCTCAAAGACTAGCCAGTCTGGCAACACATCCAACTTCATCATGCATTTTAGTCCATAAATATTTCATTGAGGCAAGTGCTGAGTCTGATGTGAATTTTATTTATAGCCCTGAATGTCTCAGACGTGTGCTTTCCCCAAGTACTCGTGTCTCTACTGTAACACCCAGGGGGTTTAAGCCTACAAGGCAGGTAAAAATCTAGTCGCTTCTGTGCTGTACACGTCCCACTTTTTGTGCAATGCATCAGCAAGATCAGTACTTTCAAAGCATCTCCCTCTGTGGTTGCTGCTTCACAGTGATGGCATGTTGGGTGCTGGGGCTCACCCAGCAGGGACATAGGAACCTGAAGCTCCTCGGAGGTGGGACAATCACTCTGCTTTCTACAACTGTGCTTGCTCCCAGCTGTGCATGCACCCAGACATTTCCCACAGTCTTGATGTATTTGCCAATGGCAAAGCCCACCAACTGGAACCGCAAGTAGATATTTGGATCAGCTACCTTCCCGTCTCATCTTTATTAAGGATTGAAAAATGTCCATGCAAAGGGAGTATGTTGGTGGGGCTGCTGTTCCTTGGAAATAAGGCTACTGGCTCTTTGGCATTTCACAGTTGCCCTGCTGAACAAAGGCAACCTCACCACAACTTTAGTGACTATACCTCTAAATACACAACTTTCTTCACAACTCTAGATAGAAAATGTCAAGTGATTGGAGCCAGAAACTCAGACATACCCTGATTTCCCTGGGAACATGGTTCACCCTAGCAGGGGCAGGATGCCATGGTCCTTTCCCACCAAGGGGAAGCGATAATTTCTGTCCACATCAGTGCCTGACAGTGATGGCTTTCTCTTCTGAAGCCCTTTTGCAGGGGTGCGGGGCGCACATCAGATAATGGGAATGGGACAGACGCTCGGGCCCCTCAGTGCCGCAGGGGCTGCTGGGGACCCTGCCTGTGCTTCCCTGTCCCTCCTCTGTCCTCTCTTCCAGGCAGGCTGATGTGTGGTCCAGCTACCCCAAGAGATGCAAGAGCTGAGGCAGATCTTACCTATGCCTTGATAGAGCTTTCTAAGCACTCTTCTCACATAAGGCAAGAGATGCTCAACTCTCAGTGAAATAGAAAACTGCAGGCAAAACCCCCTGTCTCCTTTTCCTTGCTGTTCCTGTGCATCTCTGGGATTTGTTCAGGATCTGGATGGGATTCCCCTATCCTTCATCACATCTTTTGTTCCTGTTTTCCTGGTGCACTCTGATATACATGAGGGAACTGTTCAGTGTGGACATTTCCCTTTCAGTCCTCGCAGTGCCCACTGTCGCAGGGCCATGGGTGACTGATGCCACATTTTGGGTGGTCTGCTCCTTGGTTACTTCCCTCTGGGAGCCCACTCTGGAAAATGTGATTTGTAATGGCTCTGTGCATCATTATATCTTATTATTGCTATTATTAGGGCAGAAACCCAAATGATTTATTGAGGAATTTTTTGCTCTGTGCAAAAGTCCAGGATGGATATGAAGAGCAAATTCCAGCAGCACAGGCCTTGAGACATGGCTTGGATGACCAGTCTGGACCTGAAGCCTGGATCACCACATCTGCCCTGCCACTGGCACTTGCGCGTGAAAATCAAAGCGCGACTGCGTCTACACGGGCTGCAGCTGCCCTCTGGACAAACAAGAGGAGACATGACAAAACAAGTTAAGTCTTTAGCTATGTGTGGGCAACAATATGAGCACAATTATTAATCTGTTCTGAGCTCATGGATGGACAATTTAGCAAATTCTTCAAACTCAATCAAAAAAGGCAGAAACCTCACTGGCAGCAGAAACTGTTGAGAAAGACCATGATATTTTATGCTCTTTGTATTGTTTTATTTCTTGCCAATACAGTGAAACTTCTCATGTTTCAACCAGAGTTTCTTAGATCATCCCTTTGACATTTTTATGCCTCCCATTATGCCACACATGCAAATAACAGATCTTCAGGAGAAAAACGGACAAGTGGACAAAACCCCATCCATATTTGGCATTCAGTTATCTGGAAAGCATATGATTTGGATGTCATTTCCATGTGCAGATCCTTGAATTTTGCATTTACCTGGTATTCAGTTGACTGGCACAACAACAGATAATTCAAGAGGGCTGGGAAGTGTGTGGTTCTTATACATGTAAGAAGATTAGGCTGTTAAGCAATATGCACTTACGTGAAGAGTACCACATGCTAATCCCATTCTTGGCTTTGCTGCTTTCAGTCACTGCTGGTGGTGTTTGAACATATTTCTAACTGCTTTTCCTAACTCTTTCAAATAAGTTACGGTAGCCAGAATGGGACTTGGTATTTCAAAGCATTTCAAAGCTGTCACTGCAGGATAGACAATAACCTCTCAGAAATACAGTTTTTTATATATTCAAGCCTTCATTCCTGTGAAGTTTCTCTAGACAGTGGTTTCTTCCTCTCCTTTTATTCCTGTTCTCCAGTCTACGTTTTACATGGTTAGGAGAGAAATAGCTTTGTGTTTGCAGATATGAAATAGCTGCAAATGTAGTCACAGACAGCAGTTTTCTGTTGGAGGGTTTCATTAATGGAGTTGCCCTTCTCACCCATAAGAGGTGAAGGGCATTTTTATTTTAGGTGCACGTCTACATATTATACATATCCATGAATATGTTCAATTGTGCATACGCCTCCACCCCATCAAACCCAATTTTGCAGCAAAGAAATTTCCCCTGGTGTACATATCTTCTAATGCATGGTGACAGGAAGCATTGGAGGGAGTGCAACATACTTATTTATTAATAAACATCTGAAATGTTCAATAATGTATGTATGTGTAGCCATGGTGTTTCTATGGTCCTTGTTCAGTCAGAGATAGCAGGAAGCCCATCAGGGAAAGCTGGTTAGTAAGCAAAAAAGAAAACCACCAATAAGGTCGGGCTTTATTCCCAGGGCAGCTGAAAACATGTGACTAGACAAAAGTTTTCCCAGTTGTTTATGTGCATGCATAAAATTAAACATTTAATCCAATGTTACAACTTCAGAGACTACAACCCAGCTGGGAAGTGACTCATGCCCCAGCTAAGTGAGTGGAAGTGATACAAAGGCAGCACTGGTGTTGCCTGCAGGGCAATGGTAAAGAAGGCAGAAAACACGAGTCCTGCCTGGCAAGCTTAAGGTTGCCATTAGATCAGCTATTTTGCACGATGAGTCCATATTCATTTCAGTTTGCTACCATGCTCTGTGGGAAAACAAAAAGCTAATTAGACAGGAAGATAGTAAAAGCATAAACAGTGTTAAAAAAAACCCCCAAACCTAACTAGTTTAAGTTTACTGGACCCTAATGGTAAGGATGGCCTCTTATAGTAGGGATGATAGGACATCATACATCTTCACACACATACGTGTATTTGTGTACACACACACACTCTCCAGAGCATGTAACTGAAATCAATGCCTCGAGAGCCCTTTCAATCCCACATGCTTAATTAGTTGAAAGCACTTCTTTCAATCTGACGCACTTTCAGTGCTTGTCAACACCTATTTCTTCCCATGTTGACCCTTCACATTGCTCCCACTCTTGATATGCAGCAAGATGTCTTTTATCTCCAGCAGTGTAGTGTGTGGTCTCTATAAAACACTTTGTAAGCATGCTTTTAAACATCCTTTGCAATTCTCCCTCACTGCTCTTGCTATTTTTCTCATGTACTGACTCAGCCTAAATCACTACTAAGCTTGCCCAAGTTGCTCCAACAGGTCACCATAACGCTCTCCCTTTTATCACACAGAAATGTGCAGTTCACTGTGATGTTGCTCTCAGATCAGACACCCTGATTTCACATGCCAGCAGTCAAGAACAAAGCTTTACAAAATTCATTTACTGTTTTACCTGCCTTGGTTAATGCTTATCTTCAGGATCTCGTGAAAAAAACACCCTCACATTCCCCAGCCTACAGACCATTTTGTGATAGGTCAAACAGCGTTTTGGCAGTGGTTTTAATGTATCTTGCCTATTCTCCTACTCAAAGCATTAAATTCCCTCACATATTTCTATCTGGTCATTTATACCTAGAGTGGTCATTTTCCAGTAATAGCCTTTTGAGTCTATGCTGAGGATCCTCGTCTCAAGAAGAGCACAGGCTCACACATTGGAGCACCTATTACCACATCAGCATCCACGATACAAACAATCTCTCCACATTTGTGAACATACAGACATTCTGTAAAACACTGGGAGCCTTGAAAAAGCACACTGGAAGATGATAATCGACACAGAATGTGCTGTGTTTGCCATATTGGAAGATAAGATTCAGATGACTTATTCCAAGTACAACAAACATATTTCTGTTTTCCTTGAAATCTTCATAAATTACAACCTTCCATCAAAGCTCTAAGAGTTAGTCTCCATCAATCTCCATGCCTTCTCTGTTCAGCTCTCAGAAGTGGCATTTAGCATCAATTACACCAGTGGTGCTGTGATACACGGATCTGTCTCCTGGACAGCAGATTGAGGGTGCCAACTTATTTTACTCAGGGAATCAGAAGGCCATCAGTGAGTGACAGCATTTTGTTTACTAGTGACCTGCCCTTCATTCAAGATGATAACCTGCAAGAAAAAATGCCCTATATCCCTACTGCTTAATCTTGTTAGTCCCTGATGTGGCTCCCCATGGGTAATGACCAAATCATTGTTTTGGAAGGGCAACACACATGCTACAGTGGAAAACCACTATGAAATGTGAACAGCAAAATCAAACCAAAGACACAGGTTCCATTTTATATCTACTATAAAAGTATTGAGGATGTTTTTCTGTGAATGCCTTTCCTCACTGGCATTAGTTTGACCCTCTTGCCTTTAGCAAACTGCATGGGGAAGCCAGTATCTGAGGTCAGAAGCTGCTCGCAAGCAAAAAAAAAAAAAGACTGAAGAGTTTACACTGAAAATGAATAAGCAGGGCCCCTCTTCCCTTCCACTGGCACTGCACGTAGGCCGAGAAATCAAACCTCCAATGTCAGGAACAACAAGCCATGTGTTAAGAGTAGAGATGGTGGCTCATATTTCACACTTCTTCCTCCCCATCAGTCTTTTTCAGCGTGCTTGGCTAGATGCCCTGAACACCACTTAACTGCAAGTTGAGGTAAGTAGCAACATTTTCTTCCAATTATATTTAGTAAATACTACGCTGCTGTTGCTACACGTGTTCCTTTGAATTACTCACAGGCATCCAGGTGAAGATAGAACGTCAATCATCTCAAAGGGACCAAAGGCAACTCTTTTTTCTTCCCCTGGGGAAATATTCTTGCTGCTCCTGCAGCTCCATCAGTGCTTTCTGGCAGAGGGACTGAGAGACCTGGCTCTGTCTCAGGTTTCTAATTGCTCTTTAGGTCATGCCTGCCCCAGGAAGCTTCCTCCCCATAATGGTAAGGCAGTGTGTTTCTTGGGCCAGGCAACAAAAATCACATGCATGACTCGTGAGATTACTCCCAAGCCACCCTGATGGTGGCCCAAGGTTGGCTGGGCACAGGGGTGCAGTTAAAGATACAACCAGTTCCCTGTGCAGCTCCTCTGGGTCCTTTTGGTAAAATTCTTCCCTAAACTCAGTGAATACTCAAGTCCTCCATCATCAGCCCTCCCCGATATTCATTTTAGCCCCAGCCTCCCAAGTGGTTTACTTGAAGCCCAGTTTCAGACAACTGGCTGTGACCTGGCTTGCAGAGCACTCAGCCCACAAAGTGGCTCTGGGCCAGAAGGTGGGTCCTATTTCAACATCCTTCTCCAGCACCACTTCTGACAAGACACTTGTGTGAAACATTAGAGCAAACAGGGCTATAAGTGTTCAAAAAGCCATTCTGAGAAGACAACTGGGAAGAAGTAACATGGCTAGCTGATGTGCTGAGTTTCACTTGTTGAAACAATACTGAATGCAGACCTTATTGTTTTGTAAGGAGAAGGAGAGCTGCCTGAAAATATAGATTTCCATACCCTCCCCTTCTATACTTTCTCAAGGGAGTTGATTTTAATGAAGAAACCTGCTTAGGGATGGATTTTTGTAAGATTTGCAAGTCCACTCCACCCTGCCTGGCGCTGCCAAGAGCATGTCCCAGCACCACTCCCTGCCAGGGCTCCAGCTTCTACCCACGTATTGCAGCCTCTTCCCTCCAGGCTTTTTGGGTTTGAAATTAGCCCTTAATCCATAAAGTACAGACGTGTTATGATATATGGATTGGACTGTATTACTTACAGTACTTTCCATACAGATGTATACAAAGCCACTGAGATATACTGGATTACTTTTTGGAGGGAACCCATCCAGATAGCATTTGGAAACTGTCTTTGTCAGTGATATTGTATACCTAGACTGCAGGATGAATAACTTATGTCAAGATAAGTTATTTTCCCACTGTTATTATTATTGGAATAACATGCTCTCAGCTTGCTCACCTTAGGCATTAATATTTTTTCTGCAGAGTTGCACTCTGCACAACAGATTTTTTTTCTACTGTGTTTCAGGTCTTTGTTTACCTAAAATGGTCCATAAGCCTCAAATGGTAAATGCTAGTTTGCAAATTGAACCAAGAGGTAAGCGTTGTTAGCTGTATTTATATTCCCTTGCACGTCCCTGCAGAGGATGCAAACATATTACCATGCATGCTAGGGAGCCCCTACAGCTCATGTGAACCCACTAACACCCACTTTGAATTGAGACATCATGGCCAGTGGCAACTAGCATAGAAAATGCAGTGTGAAAACATTTAAGCTGAAATAAATGTTAAAACATTTACTTCTTTTAAAACATCATAAGATGTTAATAAAGATCATAACATAGACTATCCTTTATTGTTATGGCTATATGGCTTTATGAGCCAAAACCATATCCTATTGTTTGTACTCACATTTATATTATTAAGCCACATATTTATGCAGAAAACCTAATTGAGTTCTGATGGGGTCTCTGAAAAGCCACAACTGCTGAAGAGCTACAGGGTTTGTCAGATGCTGCATGGGTGTGGACCACTCTGGCGAGAGCTGCCATCCAGAACATAAGAGCAAACAGAGAATTCTTGCACATTTGTAACTCATCTGTCTTTGTGTGCACATTGGACTGAGTACAAGGCAGTTTCCAACATGTTGGCTTTAGCACAGCAAATACACAGAGTGGCAAACAATTACTTGCTTAGTGTACATATAAAATTATTACCTTTTCAGTGTGGCCAGATGTTTTATTGTGACCCTGTACTGAGTACTGCACATGAAGAAGACCCGAAGGTGTGGTGAAATAGCTACATTTTGCTGCATCCAGTCAAAACCAGTGCAGAAATGTCAGGTGTCAACGCCTACTGGTAATTACCAGAAATACCACCACGGAATGACACTGGCCGCAACACTGACAGGAAGCCTTCAAACTCTCGGTTGTAAGCAGTGATGAAAATGAGATAAAAATAAACTGCAGGAAATAAGCTGCAGGGAAAAAAATCCACAGGAAAAGAAATTAAACCAGGCAATACTTTCAGGAAAGGAAAAAGAGAAGGGAAGAGGGAGTGAGGGGAGAAGGCCAGCATCATTAAAATTATCATGCAGAAAGTGTAAGTAAAAAATGGGGCTGTTGAGTAGCAAACAGTGTTTGACCTTAATATATCACATATCAAGTGGAATGGTGAATCAGCAAGAGAGTACTCCTGGGATGCTCAGATTTGTTCACAAGGGGCAAAGTTGACAACATTTCCAAGCATGAAGAAGGAGACAATGGAAAGTAATCACAAAATTAACTTTCCCCAGGGGAGATATGTCTCCCTGGAGAATTTCTGTAGCTAATAGATAGGCTCCTCACTGATCTTGAGTACAAATAAGCCTCAGACAGCTCTGAATAGTCCTCTAGGAAAGCCTGTCCCCTTTTGTTCACTGTCGAAGGACCATGAGAAGACAGACTGCACTGAGCTGCCATGCCCCAGCATCACCAGGCACCAAGAGGGGAAATGCTGCCTTTAGAGGGAAGCAGGATTGTCAGAAACAGACTTGAATCTTCATGTTATGGATGAGTTTCTGCATTTACTCGTTGAGTATATTTAAAGGCAAAGTAAAAAAAACAAACTTGGGTCACAGCAAAGCAAGCTAGTAAGGCATAAGGTGACTCAACTCAAAAGGTGAAGCATTGTCTGAGAAACTGAACAAATACATTCATTTTTATGAAGAGGGGTGTAAACATGCTCAGAAGCATGGCACAGTAAGATGAACCAGGTGTCAAATTTTGCTGTCCTTGCTCTGTCCTTTCTGAGTCATGGTTCTGCCTGACTACTCTGGACCCTTTGGCTATGTGAGGACATCAGGTCTGTCCCTAATTGCCTCCATCCCACTTTACTGCCTTCTCTCTGCCTCTCTTCTTTCTGTGTGGATTTTCCAAGCGGCATTAAAAAAAGAAGTGCTGGAAGAGGTGCCAGACTGCTCTAGAGGCTGAGATGCTATACGTGCTGAACAGTGAAAGGCAGACGACACCCACGGATATACCCCAGCCCTGATCTGGCAGGATGCTGTCTAGGGGGGAGGTGGCAATCAATCTTCACATCTTATCAACTCCCGAGGCATCTGCCAGCACAGGGGGAGGGGGAGCCACCCAAGGCAACTTTTTTATAGTATGGATATTGTTTGTAAAGTCAGAGACATTTTATATATGAATGCAGAGCAGTTCACAGCCATCTGCTTATTTTCTATGTAGCGTCTGAAGTATCATAAGGGTGTTACAGAGAATATGAAAACAAGCTCTTACCTCCGCTGCTGAGTTTAAAATTTAAAAAAAGGAAAAAAAAAAGAAAGAGAAAAGAAGAGGAAAATATAGGAATTGGTATGCACTGAAAAGCAAAGAACTGAGACAGCACTTTCAAATGGGGGTTGTCTGCGGTGCTGTTGCTTGGAGATGCAATTTGGCCTGGTAGGTGGGTATGCTGGCACATCCCCATGCTGGCCTGGGGCAAGTCACCTGTGGCCTTCACAGCCATCTCTTGCCCTCCCAAGGACCTCCTAGCCTTTTCTATGTTGTTTCTACATTGTGTCTTAAGGGCAAAAATCATCCTAAAGGATGGCAATGCATAAACACTAAGCATTTACACATACAATAATAGGCCCTGAATTTCACGTGCTAGTCCAATAATACTTTATTGGTGGGTTTGCTTAGTGTTATTTTCTTCCAGATAAAAGTAAGCTTGCTTATTCCATGCTAGGGCATGCTCCAAACCTTTGCAGATGATCTGTGGTTTGTATTGTCTGGATTGTGATTTTAGACCTACAGACCCCTGCCACACAACCAACCTCTGGCATTTAGAAGCATCTCTAAAACGCTGGACTGAATAAGTAACAGGTGGTTTGTTTTTCATAATTAACCTGTCGTGGTCAGTAATGAAAAAAGAGCCAGACTGGTGCCCTAATTCATTCCCACCACAACCCAGACCCACACAGCACAGGGAGATGCACAAATTCACTGATGACCTGCCAGAATCATTATCACTTGAGGTTTTTTAACTATGGCCTTTAAATCACAGCTAATTCTGATAAACCAAGATTGTTTCCCTGACTTGGCAGTTTGATAATTTCATCTTCATGCTTGTTCACATTAGTAAGTATTGATTTCCTGTGGGATGCAGTACATCTTCGTGTAGTGAGCGAGGGTGAGGTCTGCTTGGCATTGTTTCTCTTACACAGTTATTTCTGAAGTTTGGGTATTGGCATACTTAACACACGTTCATTTTATCCAGAAAATGGGTTTCCATGCAGCAGAACAGAAGAAAAAAAAATCTAAAAAGTGCAGCCACTATTTACCTATGCAAATGGTGTTAGGCAAAGATTAATTTGAATGTTTTTTATTTGGGTTATCCTTTTCCCCTTCTACTAGCATCCTGATTCCTTTTGTCTTTGTAATATTTGTGCAATAGCAACACTTCACAAACACTGCAATGCTTCTTCACTCTACAAGGGCCAGAACAGCCTCCCCAAAGTTAGTACAAGCCTCCCTATTTTCTGTAAACTTTTACATGTACTTCTAGGATGGAAAAGCTACATCAAAAGCCTGTCTGGAGAAAATACCTAAACTTTGAAGATTCTCATTTTGACCCAGAAAACAATTTATTTTGCAGATTGCAAATACTTCTACAGGACAGCAGAGTAATTTTCAAGCCTTTAAGAAATTCCAGTTCTGTTGCCACTGAAGTTACAGCCACATCCATGATAACTAAGTGAAATATTTGCTAAAGGGATGGCTAGAAGATACTCATCTTCCTTCCCCTTTGATGCCCTTCCATCTGTGGACACTCAGTGAGTGTAGGATGATGTTGGTCCAGAAGCACTGCAGCTAGAACAAAGCAATAATAACCAAAACGACACACATCACTCACGGAAATAAGGCTCAAAATAGGCTCGTGGGCGGAAAACACTTTCTCATCCCATTCATGAACCACTGAGAAAGATATGTGCCCAGAGCTGAGCTTACTCAAGTAATGCCCAAGGTAATTTTCTGCATTCAGAAATTCTTTTTTTGGGGCAAACTGAAATGAATTTGTTGCCTCCTACAGAAAGCACAGCTTTGCAACCACACCATCACTGCCTAGTTTGTGCTGATTCATTCATCCTGGCAGGGAGAAAAAAATGTCTTTTCCTCCAGTCAACTCCACACTCAGCCCAGACTCTCTGTGAGGTGAAGCCCCACTGAACCACAGCTCTAAATTTTCCAGACCTGCTTTTTGGCTGCCATCATCCCCAGCCACGTCAATGCGGGCACAGATCATCAGGTAATTAATCCCCCTTTAATGTCATGAAACCAGGGAGACTTGGGGCTAGCTGTCCATTGGGTACATATCTCAGCAGTACCTAACATTTCCAGCCATGTAATGTCCATGTAATGTCCAGCCATCTGCCTATGTAACGTAACACTGGTTTTAGAAATATAGCTGATGCTGACCAGAACTTCATTCTGAATTTCATACTAGCAATCTACCATTTGGACTAGATGATCATGGTGGGTCTCTTCCAGCTGAAAATTTCTATTCTATTCTATTCTATTCTATTCTATTCTATTCTATTCTATTCTATTCTATTCTATTCTATTCTATTCTATTCTATTCTATTCTATTCTATGACAAATAATGGTCACATTTTGTGGTTCTATTTTTATATCTAAGCTTCAAATCCATAGTATGACCCAGCCTTAAAACTCACTGCATGCAGGAAGTCTACATATAGGTGTTGGGAGGTTTTGAGTGGTACAAGGCAGTATATTGCGCACACAAGATAATTAACCTCTGGAAATAATTCAGAGTCTGACTTACTCCAACTGTGTTATCTGGGGTCATTTTCTGCTCTCAAACTATGAAGGTTCTTTGGGTTTTAATGCAACAAAATGACTTTTGTCTTTCTACAATACATTATATTGGCAAAGCAGCTGCAGCCATGCTGACAGAACTGCATTTTAGCAGTTAGCCTACTCCTCACACCCCCACATTCATCAAAAAGACATGTTATGCTGGTAAGTGATAGTAATGGCTTTGGCTGGCACAGTTTTACTGGTCAAAGATCGCACATTTTTCAGAGATTTGTCCTATACCTTTGCACAAGCAGAAATGAGTAGTGAAGAGAATGAGCTTCAGTATGTTCATTCAGACTTGTTATGGAGAACACAACCTTTCAAGTTCAGACTACATGAAAGGGATTTAAAAGTGTGGGACACAGCTGCACTACAGTTTTTACTTCTAGCCTTGTTGACTACAATTTCCCTTGATCTGTCCCCACTTGACCTAATGAGTTATTTACTTCTGCCTATGAATTTCCTCCCAGTGAAGCTGAAACCCTTTTCCTAGGGTCACAAGCTCTTCAGGGTTGTTTTGTGCACCAAATCCTATTCTGATAGTCCATGGACCACAATTCATAATATAAATAATGTTTATTGCATCTCTTGGAGGTATCACCAACTGCACCGTGTCTCTGTTTAAAGTGGCTGACAGAAGCTGAAGGCAGGGCTCTGCCTGACTCCAAAAAAGTTTCTGATAATCCCAAGGAGATTTCACCATGACGCTGGCACCAGGAACAACCTGGGACCTGCAAGCCGACCAGACCGTGAAATCACCTTCCTCCAGAGAGGCTCAGAGCCTGCAATGATAAATTTGTTAACAGCAGAAGGAGGATTAGGGAAAATCTTCCTCCTTTACTGGATGCAGCAGGAAACATGGTAACTAAGGCTGAGGAAAAGGCTGGGGTGCTCAGTGCCTACTTTGCCTCAGTCTTTAGCAGTGGAACTGGCTGTTCCCTGGACACCCAGCCTCATGAGTTGGGAGATGGGGAGGGGAAGCAGATTGAGGTCAGCACAGTTGAAGAGAAGGTGGTCAGAGACCTGCTGCACCACTTGGATGCACACAAGTCTGTGGGACTGGATGGGTTACACCCAAGAGTGCTCAAAGAACTGACAGATGTGCTCACCAAGCCGCTGTCCATGATTTACCTGAAGCCATGGCTAACTGGGGAGGTCCCATTGGACTGGAGGGTGGCAAATGTGACACTCTGCGGGAGAGCTGAGCATGCACATGACCATTGTGATCAAGCAATGCCCATTTATTACAACTAAGAAAGCTCTTTTATAATGTTCTCCTGCACACGTGAGTAACAGGCAGTATAAATCCTCAAGATGGGACAGTTAACTTAGCCTGCGCTTTAACCCTTCTTATGATTGGATAAAAAGTGCCACATCAGCCTTGCCAGGCTTCCTGCCTCGTAACTTCCTCTTACATCCCAACCCCTTCCAGGGGTTGTTTGTCTCATCGAATTTTTCCCCCCTCATTCAGGGTTACGTCCTTATTGCATTCTTTCTCAGGCTGAGGCTCTTATTTATCAGTCTTGTTCTCACATGGGATTGCTCACATGTCCATTCTCTTGCAGAAAGTCCTCTTGAATCCCAACAACACCCATCTACAAGAAAGGCAGAAAGGATGATCCAGGAAAGTATAGACCTGTCAGTCTGACCTCAGTGCCAGGGAAGGTCATGGAGCAGGTCACCTCGAGTGCCATTAAAAGTCATATAATGGACATCCAGATGCTCAGGCCCAGTCAGCATGGGTTTATGAAAGGCAGGTCCTGCCTGACAAACCTGATCTCCTTCTGCAACAGGGTGACCTGCTCATTGGATGAGGGAAAGGCTGTGGATGTTGTCTGCCTTGACTTTAGTAAGGTCTTTGACACCGTTTCCCACAGCATTCTCCTGGCAAAACTGGCTGCTCATGGCTTGGATGGGCACACGCTTCGCTGGGTAAAAAACTGTCTGGATGGCCGGGCCCAGAGAGTTGTGGTGAACGGAGTTGAATCCAGTTGGCGGCTGGTCACGAGTGGTGTCCCCCAGGGCTCGGTGTTGGGGCCACTCCTGTTTAACATCTTTATTGATGATCTGGATGAGGGGATCGAGTGCACCCTCAGTCAGTTTGCAGATGACACCCAGTTGGGTGGGAGTGTTGATGTGCTCGAGGGTAGGGAGGCTCTGCAGAGAGACCTGGACAGGCTGGAGCCATGGGCTGAGCCCAACTGGAGGAGTTTCAATAAGGCCAAATGCCGGGGGCTGCCCTTGAGCCACAACAACCCCCAGCAGCGCTACAGGCTTGGGGAGGAGTGGCTGGAGAGCTGCCAGTCAGAGAGGGACCTGGGGGGGTTGATTGACAGCCGGCTGAACAGGAGCCAGCAGTGTGCCCAGGTGGCCAAGAAGGCCAATGGCATCCTGGCTTGTGTCAGCAATAGCGTGGCCAGCAGGGACAGGGAAGGGATCTTACCCCTGTACTCGCACTGGTGAGGACGCACCTCGATTCCTGTGTTCAGTTTTGGGCCGCCCATTACAAAAAGGACATTGAATTACTCGAGTGTGTCCAGAGAAGGGCAACGAAGCTGGTGAAGGCTCTGGAGCACAGGTCTTATGAGGAGCAGCTGAGGGAACTGGGGGTGTTTAGTCTGGAGAAGAGGAGGCTGAGGGGAGACCTCATCGCCCTCTACAGCTACCTGAAAGGAGGCTGCAGAGAGCTGGGGATGAGCCTCTTTAACCAAGTAACAAGTGATAGGACAAGAGGTAATGGCCTCAAGTTGCGCCAAGGAAGATTTAGGCTGGATATTAGGAAGCACTTCTTCACAGAATGGGTTGTTGGGTGTTGGAATGGGCTGTGCATGGAGGTGGTGGAGTCCCCATCCCTGGAGGTGTTTAAGAGTCAGGTCGACATAGCGCTGAGGGATATGGCGTAGTTGGGAACTGTCAGTGTTAGGTTAATGGTTGGACTGGATGATCTTCAAGGTCTTTTCCAACCTAGACGATTCTGTGATTCTGTGATAATGAGGTCAACCCAAGGCAGGATGACTGGTTTGGAAAATGAGCAAGGCTGACTGAAAGGACAGACAAGATGACTTCCTGAAAAGTTATCCATAGGTGCAGGTGTTTGAAGAGGCACTGTAGAGCACGCAGGAGAAAAACTGTATGAAGTGTAAAATTTGTGCTTGCAGAAACCCAATGCAAGCTGAGAGAATGGGACTGGAGTAAACCAGACTGACAGATCAGTCAGCCTTTGAATAGGCTAAACACTATTTGATACATTTATACAATGATGTCCAACTCACATGTTTATTTATATTTTAATTTTGCCTCATATGAATATACACCTGACACTGTCAAGGCAGAAAGGGACAGCAGTCAGCCATATATTGAGATGAAACAAGACAGAAGATTTTATCAAAGCTGAGAGAACCAGCTTCTTCTAAGGTATTTGCTGAACTTCTCTGGTGGGTTTAGGCTGTAAGACAGAGGACAGTCCTGGACTGCAGCACTGAGCCTTTAGTACATGCCAGAACTGAGGATCCTGAGGCAAATTTCCAGGATGAACACCCTTTTCCCAAGGCACTGCAAGACCCAGGCTGGACACACCAAGCTGGACACACCAAGAATTTGTGTCTTCTCTGGCTGGTCTTGAAGGTTACGGCAAATTGCAAGACTTGGAATGGGGCATAACCCTGCAGTTTTGGAGTTGTCTGAGGCATCACATGCCCATGCACATTACAGAAGGAGAAAGAAAGCACATTACTGCTTGTGCAGGTTGAATTTGAGGAGGCTAGGAGACTATCATTTAAGCACTTGCACACCTCATGTTTAAAAGATTTTTCAAGGTATTACAGAAGGGGTGCAGTCGTTTGTCTCGTGTTACAGCTGCAGCGTCTCCAGTGGACTCTGCCTTCCCAAAATGCTCATTAACCTGGGCCTCCTGAATCACATCCACTCTGCCATTTAAGCCACACTGCTGTAAGTCAAGTCTCTTCCTTATAGATCATGAAAGAACAGGAATAAAATTTAGTTACCAAAAGCCTGGGAAGACTTCAGTTCAGCAGGGAAGTAAAACTATTTGTTTTGATGAAGCTGACATACCACCAGATCTTTTTTTTTTTGAATTGTTATATGACACGCTCACTGTTTCACAGTTAATTGAAACAGCCATAAAGTTACAGGATTGTTCTGATCTGTAGTAAAAATACAATCATGTGTTACAATTAAGTCCCCAAACCACTGCTGAACAGGGTATAATAGTTATTATGGGATTGGCTCAACATCTGGAGTTTGGTGGTGCTGAGAGAGGGAGTCTGGGACAAATGAAGTGCAAGTCCCTTACCAGCCTACCTTACCATGCCCATATTTGAAGCAGGCAGTCTGGAGCAGAGATGTGGCAAGGTGGTAACACAAACCATGCACTGGCCTTGCTGCTGGCCAGTTGCACAGCAGAAACGCTGGGAGACAGGCGTGGGATATTGGCTGGGTTGGGGCAGGGCTTAGAGCTGCAGTGTACCAGGAGCACTGGAGACGAACGAACCCCTCTGAGGTCTGCAAGTGCTACCACAGCGCAGGCAGTAAATAATACCTTGTCAGCAGGCCACAGTATTGAATAGCAATAATTTTCCATAATAACTAATTAGTGTCACATACAGACCAGACACTTAAAAGAGAGAAAGTGCTATAGCTCTTCCTCCTTCATCGAATTGCAGTGCTGAGGTTGAGCTTTACTCATCTGCTGGACTGGCACAGAAAAGTGCCCGCACATGAGCTAGGACCTTCCCTTTGTCAGTCATCAGTTGAATCAAGCTATTTGTCACCTCCCTCAGCTCTACAGTGCTGTTACTTCTGTGGCCATCCTGTCTGGGCAGCAAGCTCTGGTGTATTTGGTTATCCCACGCTCATCCCTGAAATATCCTCCATCTCCCACTCCCCAGTGGGAACCTGGCTCTGCAGTATCCATCTCAGGCAGGGCTCACACCTCCCAGGAACGGGCTCACTCCTCCCACAAAAGCTCCCTGGCATCCCTGAGACCATGGGAAACCTCAAGAAAGGTTTACTTTGGTGAGCTCAGTAACTTGGGCATGGTCATCACTCTATTCTCCCACTTTTTTTGTGCATCAAACAGGGGACCATATTTGTGTTGCTCCATGTCGAGCATGTAGCCTTTTCATTCATAAAAGGCAGCCTGTATCTTTAATCACTTTTCCAGAATAATAGCAAAGAAACAAGCACTTGATTGCTTGTGTTATCAGACACTATTGGAAAAGTCTAGATAAGGATGCTGAACAACCTTGGCTTATTAGTATTCCACATGCAAACACTTCCCCATAATCCAGAGTCATCTGTATCCCAGCAACCCTTAAAATTTCATTCTCACTGAATTGCCAGATCTTTATCAAAATATAATTACAGTCTTAATTTGGATGATAAATTTTGATTGCCTGTGCTGTGCCAAAAAAAAAAATAAAAATGGTCAGGTACATGAGAGCTGAGATACAACTATGAAACGTGAATCTGCATATTCTGACACTGGTGCGCCACCTTTCCTCTTATCAAAAGTTGGGCTCTGATAGTTAGCAGTGAGGTTATGTAGGGGTAAATAGTCAGGAACATGAAAAAACAGTCTTCTGATGCCATCAAATGAAATCTGGACTAAAACCAGGGAGGAATTTGAAATCTGCAGCTGCATACGAAGATTATCACTATTATGAAGATTATATACTATTATCATTATGAGGTGAATGATGTGCAGCACTGCTGTGCAAACCTGGAAGAAAAAAACAGTCCTTCCTGAAACAAGAGGAGATTGTGTAGAACTCGCCTTTTCTCTCACTCCCCTTTCCCCCCTTCAAACACTGGCAGAAAACAGCACAGTGTTTTACAGTTATATCCAGAGGGCTCTCAAAATGCAAGGGTCACAAAATGGCTTCAGATTCAGCAGATTGTTCTAGTATTCATCTTAAACCTCACTGACAGATTTTAAAAGCACTCTTAAGAACAGCCTTTGTGGTTCATTCATTCCAGTAAGATCTTCTGGCATTAAGAGCTTGGCTGTTATAAGGCTAAATGAAAGGGGTGCCATTTTCCAGCAATGATAGTAGAGTCCTATGTATATAGGCTGCCACCACCTAAACACCTTGTGTCTGCGCTATTCACAGGGCACAAAACAGCTGTTCCTTCACTTACATGCTTATGTGAGACATCTTTTACTCCTCAAAATGACTGAAGATATTAGGATTCATGCATGTACCACAACAGACCAGAATCATCTGACTTTACTATATGCTGTTATAGTGATATATTACATTTGACCCCATTTCCACCTGCAGCAGGTGCAGAATCAACCTCTACATACAACTGTATGAGAATACAGTTGGAAATTCCATCACTGCTATCGAGCATTATTACCAAAGACATGCTGCTGGGTGGGGAGGGACTTTTCTACCTTCCAAGAATGTACATGATTACAAAGATTTTTCCAAACTTAGACATGTAGCCCAAAAAAAGTATCCCAGAGGAATATAATCACTGCCCACTTTACCAACAGAGCCCAAAGGACAGGAGACAGCCCAGCAGGCAAGCCATGGAGGTTACCTAGTTTCTGACTTATCAGACTACAGCAGTCCAAACCCACTTCAGTTTTACCCTGTTGAAATACCAGGGGGAAAAGATAATTACTTGGATGACAGTGCCATAAATGCAATTAGACACTTGACCTCAGTGTTTCTTGGTCACATGCACAAGAGTTGAACTCATTGCTAAATTTGGCACTGGTAAGTCCTTCTTCCCCCCCCCCC
>NW_020799091.1:81668559-81731659 GCF_003259725.1 Athene cunicularia | reverse complement strand
CGTTTTCGGCCGAAAACGCTCACCAAGCCCCATTCTGAGAAAAAGCAAGCACGGAGGACGAGAATCGCTGTTGCCCTGCATAGCGTTCCGGGCAGCGGTCACAACCAGCAAGAGAATTCCCGGCTAACAGCTTCTCTCTGGCGGGGAAGTGCAAACGTGCAACCTTGATAAGGAACTTTTCCTAGGACAGATGTGATCTCAACCCTTGAAAGTGATTCCTTCACCTCCTGTGGGGGCTTTGGGTTCTCTTTATTATCTACTTCTGTAACTTTGATCACCATTGCATGCGCTATAAAATACCTCTTTGACACACCTGTTAGCTTGAATTCACTCCCATGGGGCTTATGTTGCCCTCCCTTGAGAAGACTAATGTCCAAGACAAGGTGAGAAGACCTGGAACCGTAAATAAATTCTACCACATAAACATACAGAAGGATTACACTGTAGACTGAAAGTCATACTGTGTCAGAGTTACAAGCATGAAAAATTCCTTCCTTGTGGGCAACACTCAACTGAAGTCTTGTTTCCTTCATGCTCCACTGCCCCAGCCCTCTTCAAGAGACCACTCCAAACCAAGTGCGGTTTTGTTCAGAGTCTAGTGTAAGCAAACACAGTTGCCAACTAATGGTAAGACCCAAAGCTCACTGAAGTCCAGAGAGATACTGCAACCTTTGCAGTCACTTCTGTGGACTGGTTCCCATTCCCTAAAAATCATGTCCATCACTGACACATCAGTAATGCATTTGTTGACAGTAGCAGTATAAAGTTTTACAGCTGAATGGGCTCAGGCACTGAACCATTCTTGTCTCCTTGGTGGTAGGATCTCAATGGGGCATAGTCATACTGCAGTAGAAATGGAAGGCAGGAAGGAACCATGAGAGAACTGTCTGGCCTATGACTTTTCCAACCCTGAAACACAACTAAAATGCTATAAACAGCAAATGAGGCACCCACCCTCAGATGCAGAAGACACTTCCTATAGTGAATTTTGACTGATGTGTGACCAAACCTGTTCTAAAACCACCAAAATGCAAAGCCAAGTGTAATTCCACTGCTCTAAAGCAGACTGAGTGTTTCTAGTCCACCCCAACTTTATTCTTACTTCTTAAAATGCCTAAAAGGGCATCCCATAAGCTCTGTAGCATGCCTGTCCCAGTGCTTTATCTCTTTGCACTTGGAAAGGTCTTCCTAACCTTCCCTGCTGCAAAGTCAGCTGGTTCCTAAGGGGGAAGGCTGCAGAAGTGGGCACACTGGCTGCAGTCACGTGCAGCTACCCTCTTCTTTTGGTAGTAGACTTCATCTCTAGTGCCTGGAATTTGCAACTTCTCACCTCAGATGAACTGAGATGAGACAAAAAAGCCAGAACTAGTGCCCTGGGATACTTCAGGCAGGGGGCAGGGGGAATACTGAGTCCCCAAAGGACGATGAATCAATGCCTACTCCAGATGGACAGTTCTTTGCTCTCCTTTTTAAAATGCATTAATTTCCTGCTGGTGAAGGGTGCCACGCTAAAATCAGAGGAAAACAAAGTTGCCTATCCATGGCTGAGCGCTACAGAGATGGAAAGCTTCCATATGCCATGGTGACTAGTTCAGTACAGCCTGTTATTCATTCCCTCCACTTGCCAGGCACACTGCCTCCACATAAGCACTATCAGTGAAGGCAAGCATGCATCTGGATGAAAACCACACCAATAGGAGCATGTCATTTTTAAAGCCTGGCTTTTGGCTCTGAGTTACATAATCCAACACTGAGGCTAACATTGAGAGGGATGGCAGAAGAAAGAGGTTACCAGATTTACTCTCCCTCTGCACCATGGCGTGTTGCAGGGGGAGGAGTTCAAAATGGCCCCTGTGACAGCTGCCAGCATCTCCATGATAGCTGGTAAGAGAGAGGCTTATTCCTCCCAGTAAGAGCTGTCTCAAGGGGAGCAATGGGTCCCCCAAGCCTTCATCATCATCAGGAACCTCCTGAAGGAACATTTCATATTCAGAAGGTATCACAGTGCTCCCATTTCTATTCTGTCTCTTTCACTCCTGAGCCCAGATCTCCCATCTTTGATCTCACAGTTTCCATGATAGGCTACAGGAGAAGGTATGTGGCCATCACATGCATGTCTCAAGTTCCTAGTATGCAAAACTGAGGTCTGGCTTCCTCAGCTATATCTTGGATGTTCTCCTGGGTGAGAAGACAAGCAAGTCTCACCATTGGCAAATGGGAGCCCAGAGAAGAATGTTATGAGCCTTCCACAGCCAACTGGACTCCCAGCATTACAGCCTCTGCCTTTGGACCAAGCAGCATCACAACAACCACAAACTGATACCAGTAGCCGAATACTTGGAAATATAAACTGAGGATGCTCTTCCCTGCCCGCCATGTCAGCTAAGCCACTTCACCCTTGATGGACCTGCCTTGACAACCTTATTTATCTAAAAATGGCTTGACTGCTTCTGCTGATTCCAGGAACCAGCAAGCAGCATAACCCTCTGTGCTGCTGACTGTCCACAGCGCAGCCTGGCAGCCCGCTGATTTCTAAGAAATACAGCAACAGGGCAAGTGCAGTGGAGAGAGCAGTACGCAAGTGGTTAATGCATGCCATGAAGAAATATACATGCATATACTGTCTCAAACAGCCAGAATCTCTTATGTTGACATTTTCCATTCAGTGCCACTAGAATTAAAACTCTCATAATAAAAACCTGGCCATCAAAAGCAAACAAATTGTCACCAAAGCAGGATTCATTTCCATCTATATAGTTGACCAGAAGTCTTTCTGCCTCTTACAAGCAACATTAAATGCCATCCATTACAGCAACAAATGCTAGCCAAGTCCCTTTCCTTCCACCTGTGATTTTAAAAGTACATTTCCCGTGCAGAAAGCTGTGTGCTTGGCAATCTCTGCATCTCCCCTCCTGACGAGTAGCAGAAATGCTGCATGCTAAACTCTCTCCTGTAATGACATGGATTCCCACACCAGAGAAAAATTCTTAGACTACCCAGGCAAAAACTTCAAATAACCTGTAAGGTATTTAATAAACCAGAGGCAAAAGCAAAAGTCAAACCCTCAAAGCATACAGAGAGAGAGAGAGAGAAAAGAAATGCCCTCTGCTTGACCCAAAATAACAGAACAGTTCTGCATAGGAAAGAAAATGAATTACCATTGTGGGGACCCTCAGTCATTTAGAGTCTCCAGTCAAGGCTGAGAGCCATTCTGAGACTGCAGGTTTTTCCTCTAACTTCACTCCCCGGCTTTGCGAGGAACTAGTTAAAAATGACATCACTGCTCATACTACCCTCCTCCCCCTCCCCATTCACTTGCTAAAAAAGCTGAGGCTGCTCCTCTCCCCCTGCATTGGCTCCAGATTTGATCCTGCTCCTCACCAAGCTCCCTGTCTGCAGTTGACCGTGCGGGTCGGTGTCGGTGCGGGCCGGAGGGTGCGCCACCTCTACGCACCCTCACAGCATCCCTGCTGGCACCCACTTGAGAAATAAAATCGCCTTTCCCTTAAGAAATCAGAAGAGGTCTAACCTCGTGATGCATAATGCATTACACAGCCAGCTCCGTTTACAGAAGGCAAACAGTTTTCCTCTTTGAAGCAGGAGGGAGAGAGACACCCTCCTAGTGGCTCTTCCTTTTGCCTCGTCTTCCTTACAGGAGAGGACCCTCTCTGTGGTTTGCTGCATCCTCCTTGTGTTAGGACTGCAATCTATCTTTTTTTTTTTTTTTTTTTTTTCCCCCTGAGCGTGACATCATCAGATACCAACTCTACTTCTGTAATAAAAAAAAGATCCCGAGCAGAACTACCTGGGACGAGGTCATCTGGAGGACCCAGGCGATGCTGGTTCCCGAGCAATTGTCGCTTCTTACAAAATACTCGGCTCTTACACAGTGTCATCTGAATTTAATAACCCTGCGCTTGCTGCAGACCAGGATGCTCAGATGCCGGGCTGAGATCAGTTTTGTATCTGTCCCTGCTGGCTCCACCAGCATCAGCAGTGAGCAGGTACCTCCAGAGCAGAGCGCTTCCCTGGTACCCCACGGTTCACCTCACAACTCCATTTGTTTCCCTCCCCTAATCACTGGGAAGGATGCTGCAGCAAAATCCCTCGGCCAGCACTCCCGGCTGCTACAAAGCAGCCAGGCTGCCAGCACCCAGCACACACGCTCCCAGCGCTCCTCTGCTCTCCTCAGCTCCTCAGCCTAAGCATCGCTGAAGGGAGCCTTCTAAAAACACTGTCACCCCTGACTGACAGCTGCAGGAGCCAGCGGCTCACGGCCAAGCGGGAGGCCAGCCCCAGCGCAGGGCCTGTTTGTTGCCAAGGGCATCCGCAGCCTTATTTTCCCTACCTGCGTTTTTTCTCCCGGGGGAGCGCGGGGCTTGTGCTGAGCGCTGCCCATCCCGGAGGTGGCCAGCAGGCCCCAGGGTGGCCGGGGTGAGGGACGGACAGCGGATCCCGGGCTCTGCAGCCTCTCTTGCACGCTCCCATGCTCACGGCGGCAGCCGGCAGCGGCAGCCACAGCACTGGCAGGAGAGAGGAGTCTGTGTCTACGTGCATATGTATAACATATGCCTTCGTATACCTATTATATACACACAGAGCTACATGCAGATATAAACACAGACGTGCTATTCTGGATCCCTTACTGCTACCAGCAATGCTGCAGACATACCAAATATTGCACAAGTAACAGGACTGATGGGATAAGGCTGCGTTTGCAAACGTGCTCAGAGTCATTTGTGTCTATACATATTCCTGCCTACCTGAAAGCAATGAAACACCCAGCAGCCCTCTTAATTAAGAACATGCTGGTGCATCATGTCCCAGAGAAAATCCCTGCTAGAGACAGGGAGCCAGCAGGAAGTTGAAGGAAGTCAGTAAAAATCCTGCCTCGGGGTTTATTCACCTGTCTGTCTGTCCGTCCATCCCTCCCTCCCTCCTTCCCTTCTCTTCAGACCTGTGGTTTGCGTGTGGGCTGGTAACACATTTGTATCAAACATCATAGCCCTTCTGAACGAGCCAGGGTTGAAAACCTGACATCTCCTGTCATCTGGGATAGCAGAATGTTACACACTCACCAAAACCCAGGCTGTGTTATCCTGGGATGGGATAAGATTTCCACTAAAGGGTCTCCCTCTCCATCTTTTAATGCATGCATGGCTCTGCAGGTCCTCTTCTCCAAATCACAGCCCTGCCAGGCTGCACCCATCTTCTCCAGGTGTGCAGCAGGCACAGGCCTCTGGCACACGCAGGTAAGAGCTCAAGACTGAGGAGGGATGACTGTGGTGGATAGGGATGCGGGGCCATATCTGAAGTTCTTCCAGTGTGAACCTTCAGATAAATACAGCAGATCATGTCCCCTGCCACCACACATTAATCAAATCTCAGTTTTGTCACTGCTCTGATATCACAGTCATTAGCAAAGGGGGGATCCTACATACACATAGCAGCATCAGTAACATCTCTGGAGTAACATTGGTTATACATCATATCCTAGATCAAAAGAGAAGAAAGCAGAAAGCATGCCAATTCACCAGATAAATCTCAGTATTTCCCTTATAAATGAAATAAGTGTTTAACACAGCCTCTTAAGGAAAAAAAGGAAAACCTGCTGCCTATTCCTTGTAACCCATCCCCATAATTTTTGAGTTCACTGCCCAAATTTGCCAGAATAATTTTGATTAGGTTCTATATAATTAAGTTCCTACAAATTTTAGGTGGAAAAAAAAATCCACATCAGTGCCACTCTCACTGAGGACAGCCAGGTAAAATTCAACTATTGCACTTTGCACTGGGAGCCTACTGGCTGGCAGGCCCTGTGCTAGCCATGGTCCCCTTGCCCTGGGATAGAGAAGGGTGTCCTGTGGCTTTTCTGAGACAGCAGAGAGTGTTTCCTAGAGTAAAGGACAAGCTGAAAAATCCACAAATCCTTACTTCTTGATTTTCTTTGATTAATGGGACAATATGTTTAGTTTTTCTGTTTTCTCTTCCTAAATCTGCTTCTTATGGGCCTATCAGCCCTTAGGAGCTCAAATGCCAAGGTGCTTTATTCCCTGAAGAAATCTTTGAACATCCTCTTCTCATTTTACTTTGGTTCTCCTAAGCAATGGCATTATTTTAATCTGCAGCCAGGAGCCTTCACAGACTGCTGGTTGGTTATAACAGCTCCCAAACCCAACAAGTTCCACGCTTGTTCCTGGTCATGAGATATTTCTGTAGGAAAGCAAACAAACCCATTCCTGTACGAAAGAACAGGCAAACAAAGGGCGTGACTGAGGGGTGAAAAGAACCCCACACAAATAAATGAAGGCTGAAACTACATCCAGAGTTCCCAAAACTCCCAATCAAAGAGGAAGAAATCCTTCCAGCCAGAAGAAAGAGGAGCTTGCCCACCTCTCTCATCATTTCCATTCCTATTATACTGATATTAACTAACAGTTTCACTTGGCGAACACAGATTGTTTCAAATACTTGGGTGACTGAGTTGAAGAACAGTGCTCAAATAGATGAATGTCAAGTAGCAGCACTGCCTTAATGTATGCATTTCAGTATACCTTGGGGTACCTCCAAAGTAAATGGGATAGAATATACTCCATACCACATGAATTCTCCACTTGCCTTAGCAAATGCACCTCGTTCAGAGTTTCCACTATCTTCTTTAATCTAGCACTATGCCTCCCATGAGTATAGTTTAACAAAAGTATTATATTGCATAAATGGGTGTTTCCCATTTTGAGAATCATTCAGAGGTGAGCTGAGAGTCCCAGTCCACTTTTACGCTTGGACCAGTCTTTAAATGCAATCAAGTCTTGTAACAGACATGCAGAAGTCAGCAGATGAATGTCACACATCCACATCTTCTACTATTTTTAACATTATAGAGCATACTGAAAGGAAGAACTGAAAGTCCTCTTTATTAAAGATGTCCCTGCAATTTAAAAAAAAATTTAAATTTCAGTACTCTTCCATTTCAACACAAACTGTTACAAAGTAAATCAAGGTCATGGCTGTCTGTCACTTTCCCAAATTACTCTCGAGTAAAGACTGCCCTCAGCCAAATAATATCAGTCTAAATAGGAACTCAGACTCTCCTGATTCATTATCCCAGGGAGGTTTCAATTTCAAAGATGACTTGGACTACATAAAAGTTAGCTTTTAAGCAGGAGCTGTGTGAATATTCCTCCCTTCTCTCTATTTTACCTTCTCAAGGAAATAAAGAAGAAAATAAGACCCAGTACCACTTCTGCTGACCTGACACAAGAGAAGGAGGCAGAACAGCGTGGCATTCCTCTGAGAGGGAATCTCAGTGCCATTTTTTCATTGCCTATTTTCCCTCCTGCTCCACCTGACTTCATGGTACCCTAAAAAAAGGCTGCTCCAGCCTGTTTCCTGTTTCAGAGGAGCTGGCTGTCCTTGGCAGGTGCAGCTCCAAGCATCCCACCATTTGGCAATTGATGACAACTCGACTGAGCCTGGAAGTCCCTACTGGGACAGACACAACCCAGAAAGGTGCAGCTGGAAAGTGAGAAATGGAGACAAAAAGGAGGAAGGAAAGAGAAATTTGGAAGGGAAAGACATGAGAAAAGAAGGAAGTAGAGAAGCTATCGCTATTTTCCACTTCCCATGTACCTGCCATACAGTCCAAATGGCAGGCATGCACTGAGCACACGATACAGCTTACATGTTCACCATATCACCTTTGCTGCACTTAATTCACCATTGCTGGGTTTCATGTCCCCAGCAGCCCTCAGAGACAGTCACACACTGAATTCCAGACTCCAAGTCTTCATGACAGGCTCCTCACAAAGGCTGGTGTTGACTTCAACATTCCTCTTTCAATCTTTTAAAACTCTTATGGGAATAGTCCAAGCATAGCTATTCCCCCTCTTTTACTTGTATGCCTGAAAGACGAGATTGCACTGTTGGCCTGTCCCCATTTCGGCTTTGACAGCCAGACCAAGGGCACTACAGCCCCATACCTGAATCTGGAAGCAGAGGTGGGACCTCCCAGTTCCTCTTAACACCAGCCTTTCTCATCTGTTACTGCTCATCCCTGTCTACACTCTGTTGCGTGCTCATGCTACAAAGTGAATGTTGTAAATTCAGGTAGTTGTTGACATCAGGAGAGGAGATGCAAACTGAGGAGAAAGAGCAGTAAAAAATAATGATACAGTAAAAAATAATTGTACCGTAATACAGAAAATATATTAGGATTTGTTGGACTGAACATTTTTGAGGAGGCAGAAGGGGAAGTGTCAGAGTTGGAACAGTGGGAAGGGATGATGGGAGGCAGCAAACACACTTCAGAATAATAATATAATCTCAAAAGCCTTTCCTCTTTTGCAGTAACTATACTCTGGGCTAGTCTTCTAGCTGCCACCCATGTGGAATGGGCATTGTTTTGTCACAAGCAACATAAAGCATATTTCAGATGCTTGTAGCAATGGAAAATACCAAAAGTTCCAGAAAATGCAAATGGTAATAATAGTACAGTTACGCCTAGAAGTGAGATTGTCAAAAGCTGTTCTGAAGGGTTCAGATATGCACTCTCCATAAAGAAAAGCACTTGGCTTTGAGAATCTCAACTCCCATCTTACTACACTCGGGTAGAGGGAAGTATCTTTGCATTTGGGAGGCAAGTAAATGATATTTCTAGAAGACAAAACAGTTCATGATTATTAAAGTAATTAAGAACCAAAAAACAATGCAATACAACAAAGATGCATCTTGAGGTCATCTCCTAATTGTGGTTCTCTTTCTTAAAAGGCTGCATCAAATAGCAGGTGTTTTTCTCACACATCACAAAATTTTTTTCAAGGCTACGGCATCATTGACTCAAGACCCTTTCATAACATCAACTCATGAAGCACAAGTCTTATGCTCCCTACAATCTAGTCTTTTCTTGTATTCAATTATATATCCTATGTACTGCCATTTCTTAACCCAGAACTAATGAGTATCTGGTAAAAGACAAGTGCTGTTCCTCCACCAGTTTTGACGTGTGCTTGTCATCGTGGACAAGCACTGCTGCTGGGAGGTAACTTCTGGCTGAAGCACCTGAAAGGTATGCTGTGAGCCTTGACAACACCTTCACAGCTGTCTGTCCTTCTTGGTGTCTGTTCCTCCCCCAACACCCCAACACCAGGAACCTGGCATGGAAACCAGACCACCATGAGGCCGGATTGGGCAATCATTCTTGTTTTCCCAGACTTGTAGCATTGGTTTCACTGTAGCTCTAGCAACCACACATGTTGCAGCTAACAAGGGAAAAGCTTCCACAGATGTGTCGGAAGATTTTAAAACTTCCATACTGCTCCTTAGGCCATTTTTTTTTTGTTTCTAATGAAGATAATTTTTAAAATTGGACCCATGTTTGAAAATATCAGGAGGACACAGTCTTATTCCCTTCCCCCTGACCCCTGTTTCTGAACCTGTTGTCTGCTATGTGTGTTCTGGGGACTCAGGCAAACAGTTAAAGGTGCAGCACTTCAAGTGTTGTAAATATATATATATATATATATATATACACACACATATGTATAGACCAAGTCACTATGTTTATGTGCATGTAACTGTACTATATTTCACTTGGCAGTTCATAGCTCCAACACGGGGTGCTAAAGGACTTAACCTGTGGGAAGGAAAAGTTAATTATGTCGGCTGCCTCTGCTCCTCCAGCCCCCGGAGCACCTGCTCGAGCAGGGAGCAGGGCTGAGGCAGGGCTGCCTGGGCACCTGCTGCTTTGCTCCTAGGCTCCCAGGGGGCTGCTCTAGCCTGCATTACGTGGTCACCCAAGGGAGAAAGTGGCCCCTTCCTCTGTACATTGCCAAATAATATCCAAACAAGGGGGAGGTTGGTGGCAGGAGCAACATGAGAGCCACTGCCTCACCCTTCTAGGGGACATCCTGCTGTCCAGGCTTTCCATGTGGGGCTTTAAAGAGCACTTTTTCCTCACTGCAGAGAGAAGAAGCTCTTCTAGACCTGTTTCTCTGTACCTCCAGGCTACGGGGGGGGGGGGGGCGATGAGGAGAGACACTCCTCAGGGGCTTCCTGGCTGCGCTGGCACCAGAGGACAGGCCACTAGAGCTACATCTGCTTGCACCTTGTTTATAAAAGGCCAGGTCCTAAATATGCTGTATGTAGCGGTAGCTACGAATTATCAAGGTACTTGCTGGTGAAGATTATTACAGGCTTCTGCTCTTCTTCCTACCGTGATTACAGGGTGCTGCTCAGCCGCATACACATACCCTACAAGCAGCTTTTAGCCTCATTTCCTACAGAAACAAGAGGGATTGGATCACGCTGCCTGCTGCCCACATGGCTGTGCCTTCCCCCCCTCCCCAGCCACCACGGCCCCCGCTGGCCAACCCAGGCCAGATGTGCACAGGGTGGGTGACAACCAGGGTGCAAAACAACAATTCAGAA
Organism: Athene cunicularia; assembly: GCF_003259725.1. NCBI lineage: Eukaryota > Metazoa > Chordata > Aves > Strigiformes > Strigidae > Athene > Athene cunicularia. Next base: position 81,721,234 of record NW_020799091.1, on the reverse strand, counting down.
AATTAGTTCTTCCCATACATTAAAGAGAGGATTTTCCTATCCTACATCACCCTCACCTAGTGCAAACTGTATTCCCCCAGGTCTGCAGCAGCGCAGTGACTGTAACACTTAACCTAGAGCACAGGAGACAGAGATGCAAAGTCTCCTTGGAGGGTCTCAATGCTGTATTTCCTGCCTTAGAGAACAGTGTGTCATCCACTGTGCAACACACTACTATAGCATTGGTTTTCAGCACTGACTCTGGTTTATTTTGGAGTCTCATAAGCTAGAAGACGAAGCAAAACTTTCTACTCATCAGGACATAAAGTTTGTCATCGTTTACCTAATACATCATCTTGTGCAATGGAACATGGATTGCCTTGGAACCAAAAAAATAAGAACTTGAACTGAATCTTAGGTCCTTCTCTGGGTGACAGGGAAACTGTTAACCTGTTTACTATTCCCGCTATCCCGTTGCATTTCCATGTCACCCTGGGGTGATAGGGTGTTCAGCCCACGCTTCAGGAGAATTATGATGTGGTTTACAAGTCTTAAGATGGTAAAAGATGCTGTAGAAGGATTAATAAATTTGTCTGGTCTTCTATCACCAGAAGCAGAAGAAAAATGTTTTTTAAATAGGAATAGTACTAGTATAAAATATTTCATTCATAATGTAACTTTCATTCACAATTCATTAATTAAGAGATTTGGATATGTGGCTCCATCCATTTCAGTGTAATCCAGTAATGCCTCAACTGCCATGATATTTGGGTACCAGCTGCAAAGTAAGGATTGCAAAAAAGGATCCCCTCATTGACCCTTCTTTTGACCAACAGTGCATCACTCACTCCATTTCTCTGAAGCCTTTGCTTAGCCACAGGTGACCGTGCCAGAATTCTTAGAAGAACTGAGCCTTGAGTTATGCTGAGCTTTATATTGTAACTATATTATGTTTATTGCCTCTCACTAGCATTTCCAGACTTCCCCATCCTTTTTCACAAGATTTTCTTCTTGTTTATTTCAGAGGAACTACTGACTATGTCATAAATATTGATGTTTGACTTAATGTATTTTGCTTTTAGCCTGGCAACTCTATATTTCTGCTTGCCAGGGCTTTGCTTTTCACACAGCCAAAGACACAGTTGTTATAATACAGATTAATAACTGCTTGGAAAGACTGTAAGGTTTTTTAACACAGATAGAAATACAAGTCATATTCAAGTAACCTACTGCCTAAAATACTAATCATGTCATTGTCCTAGCACACCTTGTATATGAAAAGCTTGCAAACCACTGAGCAAGAACTGCCCTATTCTGACCTGTTAAAACAAGGCAGAAATGCAATAATCCCATAGTATTTATCATGTGCTTTGCAGCAAGTTCTACTCACAAACTCAAATAACAGCCTAGAGAACTATCACTCCATACTGACTGCATTGGTACAAATCACTATTACTTATCTAGTAATTAATATCACTTGATTGAAGAGGATTGAGGAATCTGATTTTCAGCTCTATACTTTCAGTGCTTCCTTCTTGCTTTGATATCAAGTTAAACCCTGAAGATATATTTGCTGAATTTTACTGACAAATTACATTCATCATCTATGTGCTTATCTTGTCAGAGTCTGAGATGTAATGCATATTAAAATACTACATATGATTTTCCTTTTAGAGCATGCCACTTAGTACATGCCTCTCTTACATACTGGGCTTGATTTCCAAAATCCAAAACAATACTTTTAGTGATCCCCAGGGAGAAGTCAAGCTACAGGATTTGTGACCTCTATAAGCAGTGACCACAAAAACAAGAATCCAATGGGAATTATCCCCAAGTGAGTTTGCCATCTGCTGCCCTAGGAGAATCACCCCGACTCCTTTCAACACACATGGAATTTAAGACCATCGCGGTAATTCTATATTTATTCCTCCATATCCGTTTGCTTCATCCATCAGCTATGAAGTAGATCATCATTTTCCCTGTGAGCTAGGAGTGCTATATTTGTGCTACGGCAAGAAACACACCAGCCTGCGGTGGTGGGGCTGAGCCATCCCTCTGGCATTTGTGGCTCTGCTGCAGAGGATCTGCCGAGGAGGTGGCAGAAGGAGTGAGGACAGACACAGTCATGGCAAAAGCAGAAGAGAAAAGAGCCTAGAAAGGATACATGCAACCCCATATTTCTCAATCTTAACACAGTTGGGTATGTGTCTCTAAAAGCTACGTCGGCTACTGAAATTTCCCTTCCAGACAAAGTGGGAAGAAGAAAGCACCTGAGCATGTGTCTTTGAATGAGGGACAGCCTCTTCTTACAAGCTTTGACTGCCCGCTGCTTTTAGCTAAAAAATAGCTTAAAAGCTCGGTGTTTGCACTTGTCTCAGTGACGGTGCAAGGGGAGAACAGTTGTATTTTATCCCTGTCCTCGTTGCCACTGTGGGAAAATTAAGAGAGGAACATACATAATCAAATAGGAGAGAGAGATGAGTTGAACCGATTCCACGTGCTGCCCGTAACAGCCACAAACAGCACAGAGGAGGGAGAAAAAGAAGAAAACCTTGAGCCTTCATGTCTGGAAAATAAATGGCTGCTCTTTTTTAGAGATGAGCAGCCTTAAGCTGGACTCTTTCATAGGAAAGGGAGACCCTGGTGAAATCCTGTCCCAGCTGGAGTCAACAGCAAGATGCCCAGTTGCACCTGGGCAAGGCCAAGGCTGTGGATAACACCTTTTACATATTAAATGTTTGAATCAGTATTAAAAATGCTTAGTCTGGAAGACAGCAGCCTATTTGGGCAGGCTGGTGGCTGAGGTAAATGTGTGCAACAGCAGTGGCAGGGCTGCAGTAAGCAGCAGTGGTAATCCTCTTTGTGGATCAATCTTTAAAAAGCCAAAAAACCCCCAATGTTTGCACAGAGCTATGTGACACCATGACAACATGCAAGGGATTGTCATCCTGGAACTATTTTCCCTGAGTTTCATTAGACAGCGATGATTTTTGTGGAAATATTGATAGGCCAAGGGAAAAGCCCAAGTGCCATTTAATTCTGACAGATGGAAAAGGCCTTGTACAAAGCATGATAGCTCAATGGTCTGTTTTGCCCCTTTTCATCAAGGACCAGCTCCCAGAGGCAGTAGCCAGGATAAAGTACACATCAAACACAAGGAACCAGAAAGACAGAGAGATTTTATGATTAAATATGTACAAGGGAGAGCAGAAGCATGGGGAGGGTAGGGTGTACATAAAGTATATGAAGCAAATGGTGCAGAAGAGACAGGCATGGCAATACAGAACTGCCTGATGTGAAACCAAAACCCTGGCTGCTGGGGAGGCATGACCTATATCATTTACTCACCACAGTCTACAGCTGGAAGTTATCCCAACAATTTATCTCAATTCCTTACTCAGCTACATTGCTGTTTGATAGGAAAACAGCTTTTCCCTGCTAGCATCTGAGACCAGGCTAAATTCCTATTCATAGTAAATCTGGGACTAATTTTATTAAAGTCCTTCCTTGGTTGTTGCACTCTTCTTGAAAAATATTGTGCCAACAGGTACATAGATGGTATTATCTCATATAGACTTAGTGCCTTCTGATTTGGTGTTGGCAACAGTGACTGAAGTTGGTCAGACAAATGCGGCTAGGCTTTGCCGTTTGTAAATGAGCAGTACTGCAGACTATCTAGTTGCTTTTTTGTTTCTGCCCTTCTTTCACTTGCAAATGCTCCTGTGTTCAGCTGCTTTGGTTGACTTATCATGGGTCAATACCTGCCCTGGGATGGACACCCAGTGAGCCGAGCTAGTCTTTGTCATGGTGCTCCAGATGCCTACTCTACCTACTGCGCAAGGTTATTGCACAGTGTCCATGAGGTAGGAACATAAGATACCCTGAATGGGAGTTAAAAAAAGTAAAAACATTTCTCTTTGACAGCATTTAAAATCTGCTTCCCTGGCTCTTTGAAATATGCTTCTCACCAAAGCTCCCTGTTCAAACAAAGCGAGTGCACTGTACAGTGGATTGGTCACAGGCATTTTTGTTCTGCACCCACACAAAATGAGAAGTGACACTTAACTTCCATTGCAGGCCAGACATCAAGCAGAGTCGTGTCCCCACTTACAGTTTATTTAAAGCCATAGCTAGCTTTTTAGGGATCAAAGAGAAGGGGGATGCTGTTCAGAGGAAGACAGGGAACAAAACAGTACAGTTTAGTCATATGTGTCTTTGCTTCATGTTTGCTTTTTAAATTGCTGAAATGTAACATGGCAATGAAATTATGTAAAGCATGAGACATTGAGCTGTAGCCTATGAAGCTTTTTCAGTTTGTTAGTACTTTAGCTCTCTGTGGTACCTGTCACAAAGGTAAGGGATTAGAGTAGTGTCCATCAGTGCCAGCCCACTAAGGGCAACAGCAGTGGGAAACCAGCCTAAAGGCTCAAAGGGCTTGGCAAGATGAGGGTATAAAGCACAGCTGGAGTACAAAACAGAACACTGTCAGCATCTAAGCCCTGGGACAGGACATTTGGAAAGGGCATGTAGGTTTTTTTATCACAACTTGGAGTCTCTTTCAAAGGAATCCCATTTAAACCAGAAATGGAGCTATTTCTGTGCATGGTCAGGCTCTCCAGAGCTGGCAGCTTGCACCTCCCCAGATCAGCAGGTCTGCGTTAGAAGCAGCTGGCTGGATCCCCCAGCCCTCTCCCCCACCCTGTAACTGAGTTTCAAGTTTACAAGTATCACAAATGAGTTCATTTCCCCTCATTAACTCTCACAAGTAGTTGCTGCTCCTCTGAACTCTGTATTTCTCTGTCCCCAAATCCCTTGGGAGCTGCTAGGGCTGAAAAAGCCCTCCTCAACAGAAGCAGTTTCGGATGGCTGCCCAAACAAGAAGAACGAAGGGGGCCTCATTAGACTGGACACAGCACTCACAGAACGGATGGGGAAGGAGGATTAAATCAATGGGGAAACTTGTAAAGCAGAAATCAGAGCAGCTTCATTTTTTTCAGATAATTTTTTTCAGCAGGTTTCTTATTTGATACGAGCCTCAGCCAAAGTGATATTACAAACTGTTTGATCTCGTGCTTCCAAACCCAGTTTATTCCTCTCTACATCCCAGGCCTCTAATTTTCTTGCTTCTCTCAGCAGCCCACTAAGTCCTCAAACTGACAGACGAGATTCCAGACTCTCCCCACTGTCAGCTATTGCTCCAAATACACAGCACAGCAAGCACAGCAATCTTTTTGACCCTAGAAAGCCCAGCACTAAACGGCCAGTTTGAAAACCTTACTGCATCCATTGCATGCCAGATGAACTTTTGGACCGTCTCATTGACACTTCCATCAGGTCTTCTACCACACACAAGGCTGCTTTCCTAAACCCCATCTCCTTGTGTATTTTCTTTTGATCTGGGGTTTCTCTCCTTCTTTTTCTGTCTCATATAATTTGCATACTGAAGGCTCACACGGATGTTTTCTTGAACAGCAGAGCAAAACAACCCAAAACCCAAGGCACTGCACAGTTAGGGTGAGATTCGGCACAGGGATATTAAAATGCCATGTACATTTCCCTCCAAAACCCAGCATCAAAGGCTGAAACAAAAGTACAGAAAGTATAGTGAGGTTAGGTGACCCCTTCCCTGTACATGATGTACACTGTGGAGAAGCATTTGTCATCCACTGCAAAACTTCCTTTAATGACCCTTGGCTAGTCAAATTATTCCAAAATGAGAAAAGTAAAAATAAATCCAGCAAAACTCACCATATGGATATGTTCATTCTTGAGAGAGGGCATGTTCCAATGATCAAAATGCTGGATAGCACGTGAAGAGGTCTGGGCTTGGGTCCCAGATCTCACAAAGGCTTTATATAGATCTTGAGCAAACCACTTAGGGTGGGATTCAGTTGCTTAAATAAAGGTGTCCAGTACCATTTGAGATTCCTTTGGGTATCCAACACATCTGTAGAGGGCTGATCAACACAAAATAGGACCCAGGGGCAGCAGCTGGAGGCCAGGAAGGATTTAGACACCTGTCCTGCATCACTTACTGCTTTCTGAGTGTCTGCTAGAGATACCTCATGCAGCTTTCCAAGCCTCGCAGCTTCTGAGCTAATGCACCCATTACCCACCTCTCTTGAACCCTGGCGTTGTGTATTGTCAATGACAAGCTATAATAATGACCCATATATTGAATTAGAATATGGCTCTTTTGGGCAGCTTTTTCACTGAAAAAGAGTATTTTCTTTCTCCTCTGCCTGCAACAGTCTGTTTTTTGCTCCAAGTGAAGAGTTTAAAGCTGGTTATGCTCTACCAGGATGCATGCAAGCATTTTATGCCATCTAGTCCACTCATACTTGTCTTTTGGGCTCTATGCTACAGGCCCCTTTATTGTCATGAAAGCTGCTGTCACCTCACACAATATAATGGCCCATTTCTTGTGTTTGTCACTGCAGTCACCCACTGGGCTTTATTAGGAGTACTATAAAACCCTGTATGGGGACTGCATCACAATATGTGACATTTTGCAGCATTTGCCAATCAACTGTGATGTCACAGTCTCTCAATATATAGTGTCATAGGCTAACCAGTCACTACACGGAGATGCTGGCCAAGCTTAGTGTCAAGTGCCATTTAAGTACTGGTCTGTTTTGCTGCTTTGGGGAGCAAGGGGGTGGGAGTTCACATAGCCATTCATATCAATCCCTGTGCCGGGATCTGGCCATCCTGTAATGCTGGGAGAGCAACTGGGGACTGATGACCACAAACCTTTTAATATGGTCCAGTTATTATAGTGCACTGAAAGACAGCTGCCCAGAAGAGGATGGAGTAGGTTTATGTCTCCACTGAAGATTTTGAAAAAGTAGCAGCAGCCTTGGCCATATCAGAAAAAGATTTCTGATATCTGAACAGATTCATAGATTGGGGATCCACCATTACTCCTACTGCCTGTATATTTGCTGGGATGTGCCTTAGATGTGAAGCCTGCTTTAAATTTGCCCCTCCTCAATCTTCAAATCTTGATGGGACACCTGTAAAGTTACTTTCCTTCCAGTGGTATATTTTTGGAACAGCCGGTGTCATATTTAACACGCTAATGCCAACGACCATCACAACAGCTATTATTCCAGTAAGTGATTGCATCTTGGTTACAGACTGCAAAGCAGTCAGAGAAACTCCATTCCCCATCCTGCTGTACTCATAACAGCAGATAACCTACCCTGTTATCTTCCCTTCCTGCTACCAGCGCTCTCCCTTCTCACCCCGACTGCCTCATGTGCTCTGTGACCCTCATGCCTCAGCACCTGTGCTGTGTGAAGCACAGTTCCTCATTGCTGGAATTGCATCACTTGGCAACAGCTGTGCCTGAAGCAGGCTCCAGCCAGGCTCTGCACTTGCTGGCCCAGGGTACCGCTCCCACTAGGCAGCAGCCGGCAGGGCTGGGAGCACCCTACCTCCTGCAGCCCCAAGCTAGGGACTGCAGGCAGCAGGTCTCCCTCTCCCCGCAGGGCAGTGCTGCCCACAGGGTTTGCCCTGGGATCACACTGACCAGAGTCACTGTGCTGGCAGATTTGCATCAGTCTCCCAGGCCTTCCCATACAGTACTCCTGGAGAGGTCTGTGGGCCAGATTAGTCCGGTGTGGTTAATCCCTCATGACAGAGAGAGTCTCCAAACTCCCCAACACACTCAGCACAGTTGATATGTCTGTCCCCAGGTGTCTGTACAGTGTTGAGCATACAACTCCCTCCCAAATATCAAGCCTTCATTCCTGTAGTGCTTTTCCAAGCCCAGCGAGGCACGCATGTGTGGGTGCCTGCTGGCCGTCACAGGTTGGGCGGCAGTGCCCTTGGCTCTGGCCAAGACCAGCTATCATCTCCAGCCACGGGCTGCCTGTTTGACTGTTTGCTCCCAGAAGGCTTTACAGCACAAGCTCATTTCAAAACTCATCACCCTAGCCCAAATTTCTGGTGTGTCTTTCAGAGACAGAAAACTTTGCCCGTTGTGGTTGTTGGTGGCTGGAGGGCATTCCTGGTGAGTAGCACACAGACAGGGCGTTGGCTCTCACAGTGATTTACTGTGCACTCAGGACATAAATCGGTTTCCTCCTGACTACTCATGGATGTAACCATAAAAGGGGAACGAAGCATTTCCATGGAGTCTTCCTTTCTCTCAGTTTGAAAAACCAATTGTTTCCTCCATCTTATTGATGTCTGACATTTCCATTTCACTTGTGCTGTTGAGAAATGGTGACTGGGTTTCCGAGTCCAGCCCAAAGCCAGGGTGACTCCTGCACACTCCTCTATTTCTGTGCTTCTGCCTTACTACGAGGTGCACATAGGAACCACATCCTTTTCTGATAGCTTCTCTGGGGTAAAGAACACAGGCATAAGCGCTCAGGACGTCCATCCACAGCTGCTTCCCAGGTCTGATGCTGCTACTGCGCATGTTTTGTTCTCAGGTTCGTGCCAACTCATGTATCCTTGCTTTAGATGAGTGGAAACTCTCCCAAACTAGGGGCTATAAGAGACATCCAAAGGCCAGACATGAAGATTTCAACAGGGGAGAGGATGATTTCATTCCTTATTTACTGCTTGTTTATGAAAGTGAGCACGGATCTGCTGGGAGCAAAACTGAGTATATCTAGCACTCACTGTCTGAGATTCCCTGAGCCACCAGCACCAGGACAGGCACCTGGCTTCCTATTCTGCACCTAGCATTAAAAAAGCTCCAGAGACCACTGTGTATGGGGTGAGGAAACTGTCTCAAAGCCCCAAGGAGTAAGAGGACTGCAGCTGGGGCTCCTCCTGCACAAAGATGGCTATGAAGTGGAGGTCTTCCTTCACGCTGCCCTTTCTTCAGACACCGGCAGAGCAAAGTGGTCCTCCCTTCATCCTGCCTGTGCCCTGCCAGGGGCTGCAAGGGCAGCACAACCACTACCCTGCTACCCTGACTGCGTTAATACAAAATCTACTGCTACACTGGCTGCTACTAGCTCTCTGCTATGCAACAACAACCAGGATAGTTGGCAACAGCAGAATAAAATATCAGATCAGCTGTGTTTTTGAGGGACTCTGTAAGAGGCCAACAAAAGCAAGGACATTCAAAGCTCTCAGCTAAGCATAGCAATAGGTCTCGGTGGAGCGTCAGATGACGAGAAACAGATTTGCTGCATTACATAGTCATGTCAAGGAGCTGTGCTGGAGCTTTAGCTGACGGCAAGTCTGAATTTCTTTCTATTCACTGCCTTGAGCCAGACAGAGGACCCTGCAGCCTTGTGTTTCATATTTTGCCTATCTTTTTTCTTAATTTCACCGATCAAATTCTGATAGCTCTCTTATGTATCTTATTCCAGACTGGCCCCACTGTTTTTTTTATGGGGATGACTTTAGCACAACTACTGGAGGAGTAAGGCATCTTTTGTTATGATTAAGGGATGGTCCACAGATCAAATTGCACCAACTAACATAAAGATGCATTATTAAATCATATGTAGTCATGGTACAAACCGTTCATGTTCAACTGAGATGCAATTCTTGCTTGGTTTGGAGCAAACTGATTTCAAAGGCCTTTTTTAATATGGGGAATTTGACAACACATGGTATTTTTCTCTGGCCATTTTGTGTAGTTTCCCATGAGGACTCTATTCTGTAGCAAAAGTAGATTTATCCAAGAAGCACAATGTTAATCATTCCTAAAATCCCTATTTGTTCTGGAAGACAGTCCACAAAGGCAGCTAGTCCATTGTAGCTATCGTCAGAGAGTGGCTGCATTCGCTACACATCAGTTCCACATCCCCAGGAGGACAGAACCTATCCCATTCCTGTTCAACCCAAAATGAGCTGCTAGAGAAAAACAACCCAGTCTGTCTGTCCCACGCTCTGCATCCCTTTATTTGAATTGTTTTATAATTACACCTTTATTTAGTTGAGAACATATTTTTGACATACACAAAGACTTAGAATTGAGCTCAGTTGAACCAAAAAAGCCCCTATTACCCAAACCAAGAGTGGCTTCACACACCATTTCTAGTTAAGGGCACAGGCAGAACGGGCTTGCAATGATTTATCAAGTACTGTCTGCAGAGATGCATACCAATGTGTGTGTTACCATACAAATACTCAACCACAGGGAAAGCCATTAAAAGAGGAAAGTTTTAAGTGGAGGTATATAAATGGAGACCACTGAACACAGAGATGGGGGGAGGTAGCTCTGATGCTGGTGGGGAACCTGGTAATTTGGCATGATTAGACTGTATCAGAATCTCCCCCAAATCCTGTTTTTTTTCCCATTTTAAGAGAGCGAGACATGTTTAAGTTGTATATTCCAGGTCTGTGGAGTCCCTGGATGCTGCGAGCAGGTGTTACCCACTGTTATACCAGCAGATTAGAGAGATTGCTCTCACAGCACGAACCCATTAACAGTAACAGCAACATCTGGAACTGGAGATTGCTTTCTTGAGCCACAGGACATCATTATGTTTGGGGAACTTGTACCATAATGCCAAATTGTTGCAGACATAATTACAAAGTACTTATTTGCTTTTCATTATTAATTAATAGGGGCCCCACATATTTGGGGGAAGGAGGAATGGGACTATTTCTCTAAAGAAGGTACCCAGGCAGCTAGAAAACATTTTATAACACTTCATCTACACGAATAAAGCACTTCATTTCATAAGCCTGTCAAGGAGCAGTTCTGTATGGACTTCAGTGAAATGTTGCAGAGTGCCACTGGGAGGTGTCACTATATAGCAATAGCATCAGGGCAAAGAAAAGAAATGTGCCTAATACAGCAGAAGGCACATGCATTATTTCCAGGGGGACTATAGAAAGAGGGAATAGGGACGAGTGATTAAGTCATTAACACTTGGTTGCCTGACACTTTTGTCATCGGGTGCCATCCATCTACTCACAGTGTTTTAAGATGACCAACTCTGGCCACAGAGTTAAGTGATATATGCTGTTAACCTCCCCTTTAATCTGTCAGGATCAGCATTTGCTACTAATACAGTCACACGTGCAAGCACACACACAACCCCCAAAGGCTTACACATTAGCATAATCTTTACCAGGCATCAATAGATTTGACACTAACAAGGTTTAACAACAAAACCGAACCCTATCCTACCCAACCCTCCAAGTCTATGGAGAAAACTGCTGAAAGAGCTAACTGCCTAGCTAAACACATCAAGCCTCATCCTGCTACTCCCTCTTGAGCCTTCTCTCCTACCATCTCCCTCCCTCTGAGCATTTAGCTGGATCTCCCTTATTAAACTGATCATGCATTTGATGCAAAAAAAATGTTTAACTGAATCTGCATTTTGCCCGGGGTCTTGTTCATTTATTTATTTAATTTGGTGTTTCACTTGACAACAAAAAATCCTGCCCAGTCTGCATTTTTTTCTGCAAGGAGCAGACAAATAGAGTTATTTCTCCATGGTAGCAGAACTGAACAAATCAGAAAAGGTTTACAACCTTCTTCTATGATTTTATCACCAAACCAATTAGGTGATATCAGAGCTGTCATTTTAAAAAAAATAACAGACCCTCACCCTGCTCCCACTGACACTTTGCAAGGAGAGGAGAAAAAATAAAGTATATCAGTTGGCTTTGAAGGCTGGCTGAATTTCAGATAAGGTTATTACACGAAGATCAGTCCCATCTTTCTCCACTGTCCCATGAAGCTATCTGTGGTCAGATAGCAGTGCTTGACAAACGGCTAACCCACTAACCACCCACCCTGGGGAGGAGGCACAAAGCCAGCCGAAAGCTGAGCGCTACCCAGCTCCCTGCTTCCGTCCCGCAGCTCGCTGGCTGGCAGGGGAGGGCTCCTGGTACTTCATGAATCCTCTGCTCGCATAAGCCTCTCGGCCATGTGCAAACAAAAACTAAAATCATAAAAATGAAATACTGAGGCAGGCTTGCCAAATCACAGAAAGCAAGGACAAACACTGAAAAGTCTGAGCACTCTGTAAATCAGGTTTGATAAGAAGTACCTGTTACTGAGAGTTTTACTGCATTCCTTGGCTCTGGAAATGGAAAAAAGAAAAGGGAGGAGGCATCCTTAAAATGAGGTGTGACTGTGCAGGAAAGTGAGCTCTGCTCTGCGGGAGTTTGGGCAAAACATCCTCCCTCTGCCAGCAGCGCCTGTGAGGACTCTATCTGCACTCTCCAGCTCACAGCAGCTCAGGGCCAGAGCTGCAAGCTCTGCTTCGCCTCTGAGCAAAGCAGCCCAATGCCCAAGGGGCTCCCCTGTCCCCCATGGCACCCACCGAGTCCCAGCCATGCTGGGACGCTGCAGTACTCGTGCCGGGGGACGAAGGGGTGCGGGGAAACAACCCGCTGGCAGGAGGGCAGACTCAGCCTCTGCATGGCCACTCTGCTCCTCTTCCAGGCACACAGGTGGTCCAGCCCTGGGACCTGGTCCTCCTAATCTCCCCATGGGCCAGCTGGTGGCAAATGGGAGTGGGGAGAAGTAATGCCCCCTGCTCCTGCTGGCCATCGTGTGAGGGGGGTAACGTTTTGCTGCCCCAGAGAAGCTCAGGTTTCTTACTTGACTTTTGCTTCGGCTTAACAGCAAAGACATGGGGAAACATTCCTGCCATGGTTAGGAGAGGTGAGAGTGTTTAAGAAGTAACCTAGCTAGCAAAGGAGAAAAATCATGACTGGTAAAATCTGCAAGGAAGAAAAAGGAAAAACCTTGCCGATCTGGTTAAAACCAGCTATTTCTTGCCAGCATGCACTCAGCATCTCTTTCTGCCCAACCCTAGCCAGCTGTCACTCACTGTGCATCGGGCAATTCCCAGTTACAGCAGACACATGCTGCTCTCCCGGCCCGGTCAAGGCCAGCAGAAGCTGATCCCACTTTGCACTGCTCCCAAGGCAATGGGAGTTTGCAATGCCAGGCACGGAAACTGCAGCAAAGAGGGACAAATGACCAGTTCCTCCCTGCAATACTTCCTTAGGTTTCTTGAAAATTGTCAGTTGCTTACTTCCAGCCTCTTAGTTTCTAATCCCCCTGTCTGGAGGTGATGCTGTGCAAAACAGCAAGGAGGGAAAAGGAGTGTTAAGAACAGTCTGTACACCAAAACCCCTGGCTGTTCAATAGGCTGGTCCCCCACATAATGGCACCTCTGATGTTATTATCAGAGAGCAACATTCTCCAGCTGCATTCCCATTTTCATTTTCTGTGGGTTTCCATTTGTTCGCTTAAAAGTATTTTTTAATTAAAAAAAAAAGTCGTAACTGCTTCTTCTGATTCGCTGCATATGATCACTGATAACAGTAACTGGGTTATGATACATGGAAACCAAAAAAAGAGAAAAGGCGGGAAAAGAGATTTAGCGAGAGATTTTTAAGATTTAAAAATAACAATGGTGATGGTAAAATGAGAAATTTTCTTTTCCACCTGGGAAACCAGAAAGGCTGTGATTAATCCTCAAGCTCCCCTGGTCAGGTTACCCACCTCAACGATTACAAGAAGAGCTGAGTGGTACAGCTCGAGTTCAGAAGGGGAGCTGAAACATAGCGGAGGCTCTTTGATGCATTAAGATAGACCAAGTCAACAGCAGCTCTGGCTGTAAGGCAGGCAGCAGTCTTGGAGAACGTGACCTACATAGGGGCTTCAGCCTCCCAAGCAGCAGTGAGGAAAATCATTAGCTTATACAGCCATGGACGATTCCTAAAATACTTATAATTGCGGTACTCACTGGCTGCTCCATCCCCTCCCTCTGTGTGTAAGTCCTGACACTGAGAGGGATCAGACAACAGAAAAACAGACCAAACATTTCTACAGGATTTTATTGAGGTCTGACTTACAAATGAACGTTTTCATAACAACAACAACAAAAAAAGGTAAATTAATCCATACATTTATTCAAATCCCTTGCTCTGATCCCAAGTCAGGCACAAAGCAATGTTTCCCTCCCAAGCCAGCAATTTTTCAGTAAAAATAACCTCACAAATGGAAGGAAGAGGTGCTTTATGTTTTATTTTCTCTAGGAAGTAATAATAATTTTTAAAGGGGCAATATACCTCCAGCCCTGTTTTTCCCTTAAAATGACCCCAAGCTGCACAGGAAAAATATTTGCTCTCAGTGCTTGAACAAACCTCAGTGAATTAAGTTTTTGTTGTTAATGGCAAGGCTGCTGTTTATCCGCAGAGAGTCAAACCAGATGTGGAAAATAACTGAGGTTTGGTGGCTCAGCAGCTCACCCTTCAACCTCATGGAGAAAGCCCACCGCCTAAACTTGGTCTAGGTCACCAACAGCCCTAAAGCCTTGGAGATGGCCAGGTTTGTCTGCCACGGACATCGGCATCCAGCTGGTTCCCAGGGGAGGTTGGGGGGTGAGAAGTGGGAGCCCCGGCTGGGTGCCAGAGGCAGAGCCGTGTCCTTTAGCACCTCGGTGACCTCCTCAGGGAAACTTTCACAAGGTGCAGCCAGCTTTGAGCTTGTGACATTATTGAGGGTAAATTAAAATTTTTTAAATCTGTCATTTCTCTGCCATCCCAGAGAAAATAATGTGTTTAACCAATAATACTGGTTGTGAAAAAAATTTTCCTGCCATCATAAAATTCCCCTGGACTGGAAAGATTCAGTACCTGGAAAGCACTAGCATGGAAATGGCAGTGGTGGCCCACAGCAGGAGGTCAGGGTGGCTGCCCCATGCCACCTCCCTCCACAGAAGCTGGGCTCCTCAGCCAGGTGGCACCTCCCACACTGGGAGGAGAGGGGCTCTCACTAATGAACAGGGGGAACACCAGCACCCCCAGCAAGATCACAAAATCACAGAACGGTTTGGGTTGGAAGGGACCTTAGAGATCATCTAGTTCCAACCCCCTGCCATGGGCAGGGACACCTTCCACCAGACCAGGTTGCTCAAAGCCCCGTCCAGCCTGGCCTGGGACACTGCCAGGGAGGGGGCAGCCACAGCTTCTCTGGGCAACCTGTTCCAGTGCCTCACCACCTTCACAGTGAAGAATTTCTTCCTTATATCTAATCTAAATCTAAGATGCATGGCAATACAGTTCCCATATGGTCCTGCAGCAGTGTTTCCAAATTTTAACTGGAGATGTGTGCCAAAAATTGTTTGCTTTGTGGCTTTTACATTTGTGTTGAAAATTTTTTAAGAAATAAAAAAAAGTAATAAAACCCCACTCATCACAATGTTTGACCAATTCT
The DNA here is from genome assembly GCF_003259725.1 of Athene cunicularia. Lineage (NCBI taxonomy): Eukaryota > Metazoa > Chordata > Aves > Strigiformes > Strigidae > Athene > Athene cunicularia. The sequence goes on along the minus strand of NW_020799091.1, from coordinate 81,706,089 downwards.
ATTAAAACCTTTTAATTGCATTTTTGACCGCAGAACAGGAAGAAGCTGTATCCTTGAAGTTTTCCCTATTTTGCATGTGAGCTTTTCAGTCTGTCCCAATGAATACCTGCAGCATTAACCAGAGCCATCTGACAGGGCGTTTGAAGCACAACAAGCAAGCAAGGTGAGAGGCTGAAGAGGTGACAGTGGGCAGTGCATGCCAAGGGGAGGTTACACAACAGCCTGCTTTTCCACTCCACTTCGACCTGTGTCACCTTGCCTTGCCGGGGACTCACTTCCCCCTAAAGCAAACCCAAGCCCCGTGAAGGGAACACCTAAGTGTTGGGGAAAGTTGGCTGTGTGGACACATTAGCTCTTCATTTCAGTAGCCCTGCTCCCTGCAGGAGATCTAATTGGGCTAATGAACGTTAGTCTTCTTCAGGCGTACTGAACCTGGTCCCATGGGAGATGCTGGGGAGGAAGAAGGCTCCGGTGGCTCTGATGGCTTGTTCATATCTCTCACTATGCACACCTCTGAATGGGGTGATTGACTGCAAATTTAGAACAGGACAAATTTAGCAAAGGGCTCACCCATCTTCTGCTCTCTCTTCTTGTAGCTCTTTCCTTATGAACAGACAGTATAGCTCTCAGTTTTCTTCATGAGACAGCCAACAGATACGGATGTTTTAATGCCACTGTTCCTTTATCCCTAAATACTCAGGCTTATATTAAAAAAGTACACTTTCTTGAAACAAATTCTAAGTTTTGGACGAACAGCCAAAATGCAGAAAATAGAGAGTGGTATTTCCATGCAGGATCTCTGTGGCTGCTTAAGTAGTTTCCACTGGAGTCAGCCTTGCTAGGCTTTCACGTGGCTGAGAGAGGGAAATGTACACTCTCCAGTGAGGAACTGATCCTACACACGCAAGGGCAGGAAAGTCACATTATGTCCCATCTTATAAGGCTGTACTGATGGTCTTGCAAAACTAAATAAACACTCTGATGATCTAGTCATAACATCTAGTAATATTCATCAAGTTAGCATTAAAAAATGCAGGCAGATTAAATATTGCTGCAGCATTGCAAGAAAAGTGCATGAAGGTGTTAGGCAGATTTGCATGGGGCTGTCTCTGTGCACATGTAAGAACTGCTGACTTAGATAATCAGGTTGCCTTTGTAATGCCACGCACAGATCTCCTTCTCTCCCCTCCCTGGAGAAATCAGGATGTGAAGAAGCAAAGCTTTCTTCCTTCTTGATGTTTCCTAACTAGGCCAGATCACTTTGGAAGATGGCCAAAAGTTAATTTAATATTCACCACTGACCTGTTTTATTCCTCTGAGGTTTCAGTAAAAAGTTGGGTGAAAGCCTTTTCCTCTGTTTGTCTGAAAGTGCGCCACCATTAATGCCAATCCCTGAAGCACAGTCTGCAGTGCACACATAAATGATTTATTCAGAGCTACTGCTACTTACTTGCTCCATCAACACACTCCTGCAGAAACTTGCTAGCTGCTGCTCAGGTAATATTCACTGGCAATCTCAGCAGCATAAGGGGAAAAAAACCCCAACAAACCCTGATTCCTCTTTATTTTACCACCCTTCACGTCTCTTCAGAGTCATGAAAGAGATCTGGAAAACAGGTAAGAAATGCCAAACTCCCAGCTCTCCTCCATCTGACTGTATATCACCATGCTGCTCAGCTGGGAGATTATGCAGCTGTGTAATCTGCAATGCAAAACTGAAACCCTCCTGCTAACCATCAGTACCTGTCTGCAGTACAAAGGTGCTGTTCAGGCTACTGGAAGTAAGAGAGGATAAGAACTGTGGAGGCAGAAGAGATTTTTTTTTCTGTAACTGCACGTGAAAATCCATGACAAAGTGCAATAAAGACTGCAAAGAAATTTGAAGCAAGTGAAAATGGTGATTTTTTTTTTTTTTGCAGGCAGAGGGCATTGTAATTAGGTATTGCTAGACATGATGATGACAACTGTCCCTACAGAAGTAATTTTTTAACCAAATTAGGAATTTACAAATACTATACTCACATGCGCATGTGCAGGATCACTGATTACCTGTGCAGAAGATTCTGCTAGACAGGCAGACATACATACACACACGACTGATGGCCATCAGTCCACAATAGCCCTACTGACTTCGGAAATTGCCCTAAATATCAAGCATATGTTATGTGTCATTAATCCTCTTAGCTTCCATTTTCTACAATAGGAGCTGTGAGTGTTCAGCTCCTTCTCAGACTTGGCTGTGGAGGAGAATATATTTCTGTGCTTGCCACTACGTGATCAGATACCTAATTTAAGTTACTGGTTGTGACAGGGACATTGAATTTAAATGAATAAATCCGGATTCGGTCTTTCTTCAGTGGAGGGATGAACTGCTGTGCTGTAAATGCTGACGTCCCAGCCAGTAATGGTTATTAAAGATCTTGATGATACATCTCACAAACGACTACTGTATTTTTTTCTTCAAATCAAGCTGCCTTAGAAGAACATATCCTCCTTTTAACTGGAAAAACTATGCTGAAGTTCCTGAACATGGTGTTTCCAGTGAGTCCTGGTACCTATGTTAAACATCTGCACTGCTACTTCTGCCTTGATGGCCTTTCAGGCACGGCAGTTTTAGGCAGTAGATGGTGCTGGATAAAAGGTGCTGTAGAAGAAGACATGTCATACATAATTTGATGCTTGCAAAATTGTATCAGAGGCAGATTTTCATATGGACTGAAGGTGCATGCTGAAGGGTCCTGATAGATGCTTTACAGGATATGAATATATACGTATCCATATAGATAAATTCCTCTCAAATGAAGGACAGATTTTCAGCTACCCATGATTTCAGTGATGTTTAGGTGACACATTACAGCACTGCTGAAAACTGCCAAGAGATAGATATACCTCCATGGGACTAAATCCTGCCCTGCTGAAAACCTGCCCAGTAGGATGAAATTCAGCTCATCTAACACCAGTTGTCTGAAAGTGAAGTGTCTACCCCAATCTAGTCATCCAGACTCCTCTGAGTCAATGGAGAGAGACAGGCACCTTTGGAGGGCAGCTCCTGGTGCTTACCTTGGACGCCTCCATTGCAGAAGTGAATACCCACCTGCAAGTGTCTGACGCTCTGCCTTGACTCTGGAGCAAGCCTGGAGCACCCTAGACCAGGTAACTCATTTTTATGGAGCTGCTATTAGACAAGATGAATCCCAGCCTTGGAAATTAGTTGGAGTCTTCTCCTCTTTCTCCTTGTTTCCTGGAAGAGATCTCTTCTGGGAAGGCTCTCAAATCCCCAAATCCTCAATTTAGGTTCCAGGTAGGAAAGTGTCTGTTCCCACACCACTAACACCATTCTTCCTCCTCCTTCCAAATCCATTTGTCTCTAAGAGATTAATTCAAACAGATACATTGAATGCCAAGAACAAGTAGTCAGGCAGCGCCTTTCTGTATGTACAGAAACTTTTAACCTTTCTGGGGAGGTCTTTTCCTCACAATAAATAAATAAACTTCCAAGGCAACTTTTGCAAAAAAAAAAAAAAAAAAAAAAAAAAAAAAAAAAACTGATGATTTGTCTGTTTTTTCCCTCTTCTGAGACTAACCTTGACTCTGCATGCCAAACACCATTACCAAGCAGCTCCCCTGCTACTTGCACAAGCTCGGGTCCTTGGGTGAGGGCTCCCAGCAAACATGGCCTCAGCAGCTAACTTGCTGCTGACACAGAGCCCAACTCTCCTTTGATTTACAACCTCCTTATCCTGCTCTGATGCAAACATCCTGCGGTCCAATGTTATTGAATAACTCATATGATCTGTCTCCTGTGATTTCCGTCAAAAAACACCTGGCTTAGAAGATTTTCATAGATCATAAATCCAAGGTTTTATCTTGACTCCTCAAGTGATGGTGAGCAAGATGTTTGCACCTATGGGAGGCTGTTGAAAACTTCCTTCAGCAAAATATGGTTTTTGAAAGGAATAAAGATTTTCTTATGATTTCCAAATCAATACCATCACTTTGAAGGCACACTAAAGGGAAGATTTTTTTTCCACAGAAAAAAATCCTTACTAATGAAGACATTTCGCTTTGTTCGAAAATTTCTGTGGACAAGAAACAAATTAAAAATCTCTTATGTCATCATTACCTAATGTTTAATTAAGTAAACAATCTTGCTTTACCAAAAAGGCAGCAATCTGTATCTTCTGAACTACAAAAATTCAGACATTTCAACTAGTACAAAACCAAAGCAAGAAACTGCAGGCACACAATAGCAGCTAATGGCTTTCTTCTGACGGTGGTGGAAACGTTTCCTTCAAATATCAAACAGTTAATTCACTTCTTAAGGTGAATAGTTCAAGTGATAAAGGCACGTTGGATAAAAAAGCCGAGGACAGAGAATCATGCCTGCACATGTTAACTGCAAATCATCTCATGTAGTGTGACTTATTTATATTGTACATCAATAAAATAACAACTTTCAACCCACTTAGCGACTTTTTGTGTAGGGACGGAAAGTGAGCATACCTAAGTAGGCAAGGAATATTCATGTTAAATGTACAAATTATTTATACCTTGTAGTTATTTTGGAGGAAGAACAGTTGGGGGAGGAAAGGGGAAGAAGCAGAATGTACTTCAAATAGCATTATTTATCATTTCCTGACTAAATATAGTATGTGTCTCAGGAAAAGATTGACTTGGGCCTTCCAGTCAGGAGCAAAGGGAATTAACTCGTGCTGGGTTTAGTGTAAACTGGTAAATCCTTCAAATAATGAACCACGCCTTAAATTGAAGTCCAAGCTGAGCTGCTGGAACTGGATGTGAAGAGAAATGTTCCCCTTTTGATGACAGTTTGCCTTGAAAAAAATATGATTTTCCTGTGTGATCACTCAGTCAGTAAATCCGAACAAAAGTGAGCCTCCAATCTCCAAGAGACCCAGACATGAAGCAGTGTGAGGCCCAGGAAAGAAACTAACAATTTCTGAAGCTATGAGGCCCTGCATTTGTGCAAATCCTGAATTTCCCCATTTTTCTGGTGTCTGACCTTTGCCTTGCCTGCCTCCACTATCTGAGTGAACAAAGTTGGCAGTGCTGTTCACGGGAAGGATTAAGCAGGAGCACTATTTCAGCATTATGTTCCAGCACTTACCTCAAAAGCCGTGCAAATGTGCAAAATAATATGTTCCATTAAGTGATGAAAATTCACATGAAAATTGAAATAATGACCTCTTTGGAAAAGCAACAAATATTTCACCAAGCAAAAGCACACTCGCCGTTGCACTTCCTTCACCAGACTTATTTTATGGCTCTCAGAATTGACTCCGTCATTTATATTTCATCAGCTACAGCACGCTAGGGTACTATAAACATAATCCAAAAGAAGCTGCCAGCTCAGCTTCCAGAAAGAAAAAAAAAAAAGCCACACCACCAAACCCAAGCCCTACTCCAAAGGGAGACATAGAGAAATCATGAGGTCTGCTCCTACTAGAGAGGCAGGCACCTCCCTCCCGCCAGAGACAGCACCCCTTTCCAAGGATTTACGGATGGGTTGCAGCAAAGGTCGCAGGACAGGGATTGAGGTCTTTGTGCTGCAAAGAGAGACAGGAAGACTTCTCAACTGCCTTGACTGAGAATACTTATCTCATTTTGATCCCAAATTTATTCCTGGCCCCAGAAATCACTGCTGTTATCCCACATATGTTATTAAGAGTTATATACATCAAGCATGCTGAAATGAAAGCCTAAGGCTCCAGACAATGTTCTTTCCAGTGCAGAAGTTGTTCCCATGTTATCTGAAATAATTTGTATGTATGGTTTTCTGTTTTCTCTCTGTTACCTCTTTGCTCATCAGCGCCATCTGTGTTTGCGTTGTGATAACTTGACAGATACTCAAACAAGTAGTGAAAAAAGGTCTTGAGTATTTACAGTCTTCCTGTTGTTCTGGTGTTATATTACCTGGTCTGCCTGCCTGCAGTAAAAGGAGGCAAGGAAGGCTGAATGCCTTGGCTAATCCTAACTTGCCATCAAGCTTTTCTTCCAAATCATCAGTTCAAATGCAAAGTCAGCAGTGACCCACCATCCTTATGACTTGCTCCAGCTGCCTTGCAGAGCTCCTGAAATGACATTAACTCTTACAAAAAATATACCTCCTTCAGCAGAAACCCTGTTGCAGTGTGATTTGCAGCCGTGGCCCAGAGGCCGGGCACTGAACAGGCGTTCACTACCACATCACTTCTGGATAAGGCAATGGTTATCACCTGCATGGGACGCATGGGCCCTTAGAGGCTTTCCTCTTGGAAGTGGTGTTAGCAAGTGGTGCAGGGCAATGGGAACTGGTTTGCAGAACCAAACATCACACAGGACCTCATGTCCACAGGACCTGCAGTTTGGGGTTTTTGGCCCCTGCAGCGTACTCCCCAGCGCTCACTTGCCCCATGGACCATGTGCCTGCTAGCAGAAATGCACTGGGTATCCTCCTGGGACCCATCTTCTGGTCTAGTTTCACCTGGAAAGTGAACTGCTGTCCCCAGCACGGCTCCATGCCGCAAAGCAAAACCCAAAAGGGAACCATGGGGAGTGCCCACCTGGCCTGACTTCTGCCAACCAGGACAAGGGTTGGGGAGGAGCAGGGCATATCACTACCCCCAGTGCAGCCCACTCCACCACCTCTTCCCTCCCAGGCATGGGGCACATGGGGACACTACCAGAGCATATGACCTTGCTGCAGCCTGCGTGGACTGTGCATGTGGCGGTCAAGAGCCGTCAGGTCTCACCGCTGTCACTGCGACTGCAGCTCTGCCCATCCACTGGAGCGAAGGCAGCTAGCACCTACCCACCTACCCACCGCCCAAATTTCACACAGAAACACAGTCATGTATACACGGATGCCACTGCTATCCAAAACACAGTCATAAATAGCATGCAGGCTATGGCAGGTGTGGCAGGCTGTTTTGCCAAAAATAGCAGAGAAAATGGGTCAAGCTGTGACTCACACATGTATGTTCACGCAGGGTTTTGTCCATTGAGCCTGGAGCTCCTGTAGTATTTTCAGAGGAGTAAACCTGAGATGGTACTGGCCTAAGAGGCTCTATGCACACTATTTTCCTTCAGTTTGATGCAAACTGCTGCAACAACCCTATCTTTACCATTGCTTTTGGAAATTATTGCACAGCATAGGAAAAATCAGGATGTTTTCCCTTTGGAGAGTTGCTCGTTACTAATGTGAGTGATTCTTCTCCTGCCTTGGTCTTTACGTGTTCTGCAGGCAAACTATTGCACCTCCTCCTTGGCTGTTGCACTGCAAGCAAGCCAGGTTTAATTCTTGCAAAGACAGCTGACAGTCCAGCACACTTCCAGCTCCATCTTTGCTGCCCTTTACTGAACTCTACCCAAATTACCTCTATTTTTCTTGCAACTGAGGGATCAGAATGAACCCCAAAGTTCCAGTTACAGATCAAGTCTCACGGAGACAAGAATTACCACCTCCTTCCGTGGGACCTGAAGTCCCTCTGTAATGCCTTATGTTTTAAACCTTCTTTGAAGCCAGTCAGTGAAGCACTGCCCACCTCCCCACATGCTCCTTTAGCACAACTGTGTTCCACTTCAAAACATCAAAACCATGTTTCATGTTTTTCCCTAGAGCTTAAACTTGTGTTTTAACAAGTCAAATCTCACTTTATTTTCTGCTCATTTTCCAACCTGGCAAGGCCTTCCTCCCTCTCTGTTCAATACTGCTCATGGTTCCCACTGGCTTCTCCAATTCTCCCCAAGACAGTATCACCTCCAAATTCCTCAACTGGTGTTTGAGAAAGGAGCCTTCCTAATAATTAGTAAAAATAGAAAAGAAGGGAAGGGAGAAATACCAGATGCAATAAAACCAGCAAAGCAAGTTCCAGAGCCAGTCCAAAGTGGCAGACTTTTCCATCTGTGTGAGCACCAACCAGATACAGAATAATGTGAACACAAAGGATTATTTTTTGTCTAGAGAAAAAAAATAGTTAAAGATCTCAAAACAAATGGTAATGTCTCTGCTCTTCCCAATAGCAGGCATTATTCATATTGATATTTCAGGGAAATTAAGGCATGGAGATTTAAAGGGATTCGCCTAAGTCAGCACAAGAAAAAAAAAATTCATACAGAGATGTCCAGAATTTTGTTCTGTAAAAGCAAACCCACATTTAATATATAGATATATATAGAGTTTGATTCTAGACTCTGGGATCAGTGTTCTCGGGAGTGTACTGCAGTTCAATGAATTTCAGCTACATATTCAGGAAAAATTCTATCTACATAACATCAGCAATAGAGAACCCACAATCAAACTCAGTTGGGTTTCAGAGACAAGATTTCACTTGCAATGTGCCTCATCTTATTTCAAGCAATTTCATTTCTCTTTCTAATTGCTCTCTAGTTATACAATCCCCCTCATGGTACTGAGTTCTTAGCAAGTGCTTAATTAACAAAACCAAAAATTATCATCTTTCTTCCTCCTCAGATTGCTAGTGAAATCGCTTCATTGACATATTTTCTAAAAATTATCTATTTCTGGTTGGCTGTGTCTGTGAGTAATGAAATGAGTAACTGCATAGAATGTGAAGCAAAGCTAAATAAAAGGAATGAGTTTTGAATTTAATTTAAAAAAAAAACCCAACATTTCTTTTCATGTATGGAATTAAGAGCAAATCATTTAGTTCTGGTTACTGGGGTTTGATTTAAGCACAATCACCCATAACGAGTACAATGTATTTCAAAATAATGTAGCCAAAAAAAAAATAAAAATAAAGCTACTACAAAGAAAGGTGAACTTCACTCTCCCTGGACAAAATAATCAAGAAGAATGACAGTAAAAGATGATTAATATTCCAGATGGTAGCGCGGTCTGTAATTAAAACAAGATATGCCAAAAGATTACAGCCAAACAAGAAGCCTGCCCTCATCCATTTCTTAGTTACTAATTGTACAGTTATTAGGCCAAACAGTGGCTTCTCCTCATTATACTAATTCTTTTATTTGCTGTGGAACTCCTGTCTTAAAGCCCCAGCCACCAGTAAACCACTTTATGCCACAAATAACCTGCAAAGGCAGAGGGGCACTTGTGAGTGACGGGGACAGAGATGCATGGGCAGAGAAAGAGTATGGCGTGAAGGAGCCCCTCATCAGTTTTCCCTTTGTATCTCTTTTTTATATACACCAAGCCAATACTTGGCAAAAAATTCTTCTCTTGGTCTCTCTCCCATTTCAGGGCTATTTCTTCATGCAGACAGGAGTCATGGATGTCAAGTGTCTGGGTGGGGATCACAGCCCAAGGTCTGGTAGGAAAGTTCCTCCTCAGAGAAGCGTATTGCCGTAGCACTGAACCGGGTCCCATCGGTGCTGAGAGCTTGCAGTCCTGGAGCAAGCTCTCACCTGAAAGTGCACCAAAGTCCCCCATCCAGTGCATAGCAATGTAAAGCTCAACATTTCCACTCCACCAAGGCAAGCCTGACCCTGCACAGATGAACCAGCTCTGACCTGCTCACTAAATGTCCTTCCTACAACTGTACAGACGCACACTTAGGTTTCCAAAGCGCATCATATTCATGAGGTGAAGGACGTGGGGCAGTTTGTCTACGTGGATAATATGCGTACTATTTGAAAACACATTAAAAACATTTCCCCAGTGGAACTTGGCATTTTTAAACTTCAAACACATGCTGCACTTAATCTAAACAGAGCTAAAGGAGAATGTGAAGAATTGGATGTCTTTCAAAGTCCCAACAGACTGGCTTTTCAAATCTCAGACCACCCTTCATCTGATTATTTGTGGGCCTAATGAAGTAATTGCAGAGTGGCGGCCTGATTTCCTTGAATCAAATGTCAACAGTCACCAATCTCCAGGAGTTTATGCAGCTTGGTAACACAGTGACTCTGCAGCATGGGGGCCCATACATGTTTTTCATATTAGGGAGCAGATGGAAGCTGTAATTCCCTCTAGAGTGGAGGGATGCCTTTCAGCAAACAGTAGCAGATGACATGCTCATTTCTGGAAATGTTTTTCACTTCTATCCAACAGATCAATGGGTTGTGGTGGTGAAGGACTTGAAACAATCAGACATGGTTGAACAAAACACTGCAGAGGGGATGGGGAAATACTACAGTCACCTCGTAACCTGCAGGTCTCTGCTTACCTGGTGCTTGGCACGGGGACCTGCAGCTCTGTAATGCCAGCAGATTGAGTTACGGTGCCCAGGCAAATAGCTCTGCAAAGCTGCTTGGCTTTTAGAAATGGAAACCATGTTACCATTGACAGCACGATGCTACTTCTCAAGAAATATGCCATTTTTCACTAGGTGGGCTTTAGGGGTGATCTAACCTTTCCGTAGAGAAGACGTTAGCACAGACACTGCAGTGGCAGGATGGCTGCGGCCTCTGCATGTTTGCCTGCATTTAAAAGGTACAGAATTCTTTTTCTTCAAGTCAGAGGTTTCGCAGTCCTGCCTGCAGTAGGGTCAAGCAGCCTGTCAGCTGTCTGAGGTAAGCTGCAAAATACAAATCCTGGTTACTCCTTTAAATTGAAAATAGCCAGGCTTGCTGTTTTTTTAACCCTCTTCCAGGCACGACTGTTCTGTCAGCAAGGCAGCAGCTGAGGAAGGCAAGGAGCACAAGGGGCTCAAAGCATCCTCTGAGCTTGACAAGATGAATCTCTCAGGAAGAAAATGCTCAGACTTTTTAATTCAGTCTTTACAACCCAGTACCTGTCAAGAGTATTTCCCCACCTCTCTTTCCCTTATTCTTCGCAAAGAGACCAAGCCTGCCCTTGGGAAAACAGACTGCTAAAATCTAGAAGAACATGAACTAGAAAAGGGAGAATAACTGGAAGACTATGAAAATACAGAATAATGTGGTTTACAGTGGGATTTACACCACTGTACATTTTTAAGAGCTGTACAGATTTGTTTCTCTTTCATGATGCTGATTATATATGTTCCCAAACTCCAAGGGGCTATTTAAAATCCCATCTACTGCATCACTTGGATATTTCCAACATCCTGAGTTTTCTGGAGTATTCATTTTAGTGTTTGTGCGTGCTAACCTAGCTCATTTCTGGGCTATACAATGTACCTCTGGCAAACTCTGCTACTGCCTCAGCTCTGACCTACATCTCAGTTGCCTAATTCAAAGCTTCTCCTGCTCAAAGATTGCCCATTACAGCGTAGATGCCAATCTATATGCTAAGGTGCAGAAAAGTGCCCTGTGACAGATGAGCTTCTGTTCCCAGAGGTGCAAGGCCACCAGCTGTGAGAGCTGTCTTTCCTTCCTCTCTCCTGACTGACAACCGTTAGTAACCAGCCCTCTAATTCACATTGCACCACAGGAACTAAATAAACAACTGCATTAAGCAATTACTGCAATAAATGCCTTCTTTCTTCCCTCATTTCCACTATCAATTCATTGTTGGAGTCAAAAGACCACCTTGTTGGAGTGGCTTAATTTTTTTAATTGCGAAATAACCACCTCACTGACAGGTGGGTTATAGTACGTGTTTAAAAACCCATTTAAATGAACGTAAAAGTCAGACGGGCTGTAATGTAATGCAAATTTGAAAGTCTTTGCTTTCAGTTCTGCTGAGCTTTTGCCAAGCTCAAGCATCCTCTATAGCAAATAAAAAGTCCTCTCCCATGAAGTCAAAGTCTGTGGGACTTTTTTATCCCATTTTTATCCTCAAACATTTAAACTTTGAAATTGAGCTTGCCCAGTGTATTTAAGCACTCAGGAGTTTGTTGCTGAGGCCAGCCCAGTCTGCCCAGCAGTGAATGCAAGGAAGTGAACCCATAATGGCAGATGTACTATTTAACTACACCCAGCTATATACTGTGCCTTTAGACAGAGGTTTGCCTTGTACACATAAGTAGATCTTTTCCACAAATGCCATTACTTGTTGATAAGGCCCAGACCTGATTTGATTAGAGGAATTTCATTTGAAACTGGAAAATTAAATTCTCCTGGCAGTCAAAGGCAAAATAACTCAGTAAGGTGACAAGACATTTGAAATTAATTCTGATTTTTAGAAGAGATATCTTTTGGCAAGGTTGGTTTTCCTACCAATCCAACTTTTTTTAAGCATGCAGCTCACTTTGTTGAGCAATATCAGAGGTCTGAAAGCCTACAGAACACTGTTGAATCAATTGAAGCATTCAAATACATGAGGAAAATCTGACGTGGTACTGATTTTTTTAGTGTGAAACAGATTTTTATCATCACAGTAGACGTCTACGGCTGAAAAGTCAAAAACATCTGCAAATTTACACTGCTTTCTCTTCAGTCACCTTTGTGTGCATTATAGGTACATTTAAAAATGGGCTTATGTGTCTTTTAATTGGATTTAATATATATAATTTCTCACTGTAGAAGTTTGTTTAGATGTTTTCTCATGCATATTGAACTAACACGTGCAACCAAGGCTTGACAACTCCCTGTTTCACAACCCAAGCATTTCTACATGTGCCACCCTGAGCTGCAGCACTTCAGCATGCTCTCTGCTTGTCATCCTGAGGGGAAGGCAGCTCCAAAACAAGTCACGGGAGCCATGAAATACTGTCTGCCCCAGAAGCACAGCCCCGATGCACTGGCATGAACCACTAGTGACAGTTTCAATGCCTACTTGCTCTTGGCGTGGGCTGCTGTTACCAGAGCAAGAGTCAACACGAAGAACAAAGTTGCCAACCAAACCATTCGTACAGAAGGGAAAAGGAAAGGATAGAGACAGATGTTTGAAAACTCATGCCATACAGCCATGGATCTGCAGGACTGTCTGTCACTCTGCAAAGTCTGCAGGGCCCCCATGCAAAATACTGCCCTTAGTAAGCAGATGAGTATTTGCATGAAGATGCAAGGCCTGTCTTTGCCTACTGTTGCAATTTTCTCTTAGTGTTTTCCCCCAAGCTTGGTATATAATATGTGCGCATGCAGGAATATAGGCAAGTCCCTCAAGGGAAAAAGCAATCCTTGGAGCAGACAGAGGTTTAAAAGTCTCTGGTTTTGAGATGCACCACAGCAAAAGCAGGTGCTTCCACTCACACAGACAGGAGCTAATTGTAGGATCAGTTCCGGCCTACAGGCTCTCTTTTTTATGATTGTGTCCATAAAGTCTTTGACTGTTCTCTGTAGTTAGTGACCGCACACACAAAGAGGTCTTTCATTAGCAGTGCTCCATAGGAAGCCAGGGCACGGAGTAAATGATACCTTAATGTTCCCTTTCAAAGCTGGTGTGGTTTGACAATGACGCTTGTTAGCGTACCGCCATACCTTCCTCCTGCCCGCTGTCCTCCAGCTTGCAATTAAGCTTACAAACATCTAATATTTAGCTAGCCTCCAAGACTTTGCCAGTGATTGTTTATGAGCTACTTTGGGAAGATGCAAGGCAACAGCTCTGTTTGAAGAGTGTGGCGCCAATTCCATGTTACAGCAAGTGTTCATCAACCACACCAGTGCTAAGAGAAGTGCATGCATCCAGCATCTCCAAGGACTGAGCCCTGTGGCTGTGCAGTCAGCGGGCAGGCAAACCCAGCAAGAATTCAGGGGTCCAGTTTATTTTCAGGGCAAAGCATTACCCTTTTGCTTCTGCGAAGCCCAATGGGATTTTTACTGTTCAGCCTTAGGTGTGATGCTGTTTTAAATCTGAAGCACAAGTCAGCTCTGGCTATAGATCTCTGTTCCCACCTGCAGTATCAACATTCGTGACTTTGTGGCCCAACAGAGGCAGTGTTACTCATTTTCTGTTTAATTGATTACAGCAGCTTGCTACTTCTGTACCAGAGGGTTTTGGGTCTTTGATCATTAAATGAGAAGCAAAGAGAGAAACACAAACAGCAACTGTCAAAAAATCCTATTTTTCTCATTAACTGTGCACTAAACTGAACTATCTTACCGACAGCTGATGGTGGAGAAGTTACGGCTGAAAGTATCAGTAAGTATGAAAATGAGCACTGCCAAAGCCTACAAAACCCCTTACAAATTCAAATGATCATGTTAAGTGGTAGCAGGTTAAGTGGCAAAGGTAAATGTCCCGTTTCTGAAAGCAGGGGGTTTTCTTCCCCCTATGACCTGCTTCCCTCTGGAAAGGAATCTCAGTTTACCCACATTAGTTAGGACAGAGTTGTGTTTCACTAAATCAGTCCTATTTTTATAAGGAAGACCTATTTTTATAAGGCACTATACTTTTCAGAGACTTCCTACCAAAATCAGTCTTCTTGGGGGAGCAGAAGCAAAGGACTGCATGAAAAACAGAAGGCAAGAATAACAGAGACTACACTTGCTGAGTCATGTGCAAAGCATGTTTACAACAGCATACCAAATACACCTCAATATTTTCACCATTGTTCAATTTGAGGCTCTTCTGGTAATTTACAAAATGCTTTTAGTTTTGACAGCTTAGATTATTAAGGGGGATTTTATGTACCCAGGCTTGTTTGAATGATGTGATTACAAATGCTTGAAAACAAAACACCAAAAAAAGGAACAAAGGGAAAAAGCTCACAAGTGAATACTAAGTAAACATATTTAAGGGAATACTAAGCAGACATCTTTGGAACCACTGAAAAAGAAGGTAATTCTTCATCACTTCTTCCATGGATTTTAAGTTGCATTTTATATAACCAAAATTCAGGTTGATGGAAATGTAATATATATATTTTTTAATTGTAGTTTGGGGGAAAAATGGTAGGGGTTTTTTGTTTTTTGTTTTTTGTTTTTTTGTTTTTTTTTTTTAGCTTGCAAAATTAGCATTCACAAAGCCAGACAGCCAGGTGTTTTGTCTGTAAGAGATAAGCATCTCATCTCTCTCCCAGCTTTGTTTGACAGATGAGCACTATCCCATCACTTTCAAGGCATATCAGCCAAATTGAGATCTTCCAGCTGCACCCTTTGGAGCAGATCAGTAAAATGGTGCGTGGGAAGTATGCATTAGTAAGGTAGCTGTCTAAAGCATCATTGGAGATACTTATGTTTGGGAAAAGCTAGCTACAAATATATGGTACAGATCATCCTAAATAAGAGTTGGACTGTAGTTACATGGCCTCTTTTCTGTATCAGTAAAGTCAGCTTAGAAAACTTGTTTTCCAGTCTTCCTCATGTTCTCAGAAAGAGGCTTTCTGACCTCTTAGAAAGGCAGTAGTCACCCTCTGAAAATTCTGTCCTTTCTGCTGACCACAGAGAGAGCCCAGATGACTGGCCTGCACTAGGAGTTGAAGTGTGAGACAGATGACTATAGGAGATAAACCCTCAGAGGAGGGAGCCAATGCTGAGGCTGTGCTCTGTTAGGCTATGAACAGGGGGTGGGTCTTTCCAGGCAACCTAGTGTTGTATCTGTCAGGGATTCAGCACTCGGTCCAGACTTGGACCTGAGCTTTAGTATCGCTAGCAGAAGCCAGCTGCCAAGCACAGCTTACTTTCTCGCAAAAGCTTTAGGATGCGCAGCTCTGCTCACAACCTGGCGAATACATGGTAAATCTGTTTCAACGGGCAACAACAGGAAAGCCTATGAAATCTTTGTGCTCCAAGACCCATCTACAAACCACAGGAGACAGTGCTCTCTGAGTCCATATGACAGAACTATGGATGACCTAAGTCCATGAGAGATTTGCTTTTGATTTCACTAGGACAGGGTTTTAACAGTGCTTCTGTCATGACATAACAAGACCCTATTATATTCCTTATAATTTTTGAACTGGCTGTGCAACATTTGTCCTGTTGAAGATATCCCAGTGCCTCAGCCAGGAGAAGGCATGGTGCTCTGGTTCTGCCCTCATTTGCACAGGCTCAACACTGCTCCCTAGTATGTCCCATTCCCCTGTCTTACCCATCATCACTCGCAGGATGTTCCTCACGCTACTTTTTTCTGTCTTATCATTTCCCCACAAGCTTTGCCTGAAATCTTTATCATAACACCTCTTGACACATCCGAGCCACCATATTCTTGTCAGATGTTCTGTTAATACAGAATCTGTCAACTTGTACCACACTCCTGTGAAGTGACCCATCTTCCATATTTTGCTTTGACAACTCAGCACTGGCCAACTGAAGTCTATTTTTTAAAGTGCTAAAAATAATTGTTCTGACTGTTATGAAAATCAGGATTAAACTGCTCCTCTATGTTAGGAATGTGTAGGGTTTCCTGGAGGGAGTTGGAGACTCTCCTGCAAGGCTATTTTTAGAGCATCTAAGACAAGTTCCATAAATATGTACTAAACAGGCTTTTTTTGCAAGTGAAAGCAGTGCTTTTTAGCACATTTGGTCCTTTATTTTTTCTGGCTTGGGATAATTTGCTGTTGGAACTTTCTCCACAAAAGGTAAGAGATGGTCGGTGGCAACAAGTTCTCCATCACCTCTCCATCTTTTTTCCTCTACATTTGATGACAAATACACTCCCCCTGCATTTTCAAAGGATATCCCAGGTCTGGATATTATGAACTCAGGGCTATTTTCTTCTGGAGTGTTTCTGACATTCCTCTCTCCTCCAGGATCACAGGGCAAAAGACTATTGCAGACTGGCTTCAGCAGAAGTGATTGTACTGCTCTGCTAATGCCCTGGTGAGAAAGGGGAACTGTGAAACACAGGGGACTAAGGCCTTTGACAGGGTGGTGGGACTTTCTTCTCAAGTTATTGATGACTGTGAGAGGAACTCTGTCTCCTCTTCCTTCCCTACACCTGAACTAAGTCACTGTACTAAAATAAATGTCCCAGGAAAGAGCTGGAGCTGGCCACAAACATCTCTCCTGCTCATAGGCTGATGCTCCAAATCTCACTTTTCAGAGATGTTGCATACAGAGCTTTCATATTTTCTCTTTCTTGGGGGGATATTTTAAAATTATTCTCCAGGCAGCAGCAAAAGCAGTAGCAGATTATGCTAGCCTCCAACTTAATGAATCCTGTAAAAGAGCCAAGTGGTTTGTTTACAAAGTATTTTGAAACTAGAAGCACTCAGCTAGAAGTACGTGCATCTTAGAGAAGGACTGTTTTCCTAACAAGCTTTCCCACAGCGGTGTTGTCAGTTCTCAGTGCCTTTGTATGCCCATGGATCTCCTTCAGTACCTTTGGCTCTCTCATAGTGCCATTCTCCCTCTGCTGTTGCAGGCTCCAGCAGAGCATCCTTGAATACATCAGAACTTAATGATACACGGGATAAAACACCTTCATGCAATTCACTGGTAATTTCCTTCATTACACAAGTTATTTGCCTGGCCAGCTGGTTGTGACTCCCTCCAACACCTGTGGTGCAATTCTCCTGCTGGTTACAGGGCACTGAATCACCCATTTTGTAAGGGCAATTTCTGCTTTTGCAACTGGCCCAAACTCTTAGGAAGGATGCTGGTTACATCTACAAAGACAAGCTATGTGGTGTGAAAATTCCCTTCCCATTAAACATTTTCCAGTGTGGACATTTCCCTTCTAAAGTGACTTGCTAATATTGAGTGAAAGGTGAACTGCTGTTCCTAAGCAGAGACCTTATGGGTATGTCTACGAAGAGAAGGTTTTGAAAGTTGGTCATCTTCAAATCTATAGTTGCAGATTAAACAGGTGATGACTGAAGGAGTGGAAAACAGTGGTCAGTAAACATAAAAATAGAGATAGCAGGATGGAAAGGAGAAACAGAACTTAGAAATGTTCACTAAAAATTTAGTGGCACTAGGAGCTGCGGGCACATGTAGGATTCAGCAAGACAGAGGTGGTGAAACAAGTTTGTTACAGATGTTTTGAGTTTTCTTACTGACTTTTATATGAACACAGCATCATTAGGAAATTTTGGCCAGTTTTCACATCCCCATGGTGCCATATGGAAGACCAGGGCTTTGTGTGCAGTTTCCCAGTGTTTCTGGAAGGCTTCTGCTCAAGATCTGGAACAGGTCAGAAACTTTTTCACATATCTACAAGGTATGTTAAGGAGTCCAGGGACATCAGAGAGTGGGCCACTCTGACTAGGCAGAAAAAGCTGTTGTAGGGCTCATGAACAAGATGCTGAACACAAGTCTCCTTTTCACTGATGAGGAACTCAATGACAGCAAGCTGTATGGCAGTACTTTGGAGTACACTGATTAAAAAGCTATGCATGAGAGCAGCAGGAAGGCTGTTCTTAATATCTATATTATTGATTCTTGAAATGTTTTGGTCCACTGCTTAAATACCTGAGTCACAAATAATGCAAGGCTTGGGTTAGGTTTTTTGGTTTGTGTTTTTCTTCACATGTACACTTTATTTTCGTATTCTTTTTTTTTTTTTTTTTTATCCAGCTGTGTAAGCTTTTCCTTTTAGCACTTCTACCTCAACTTTTAACAACACCTGGATCACATATTTAATTTGCTTTTTATCTCATCAGCTTGTTAGCTTTAAACAACTGACACACTCCATCAAAGGAAGGGAAAAACCAAAACAAGAACCCTATTAACCTCTGTTACCCATATAAACTAATTAACTCTAACCCCTCCCCAATTATCCCTGGAGAGGGGAACTGCTTTTATTAGCTTCCTGCTCTTTTACACCCCTCCTCTCCGTGACTGCTTGCCTTGCTCCTTGGGAGCAAGGTGCTGATGTGCCCCCATCTGCAGCTGCCCTTGCAGACTCAAGGGCTCTGCAAGTGCCAGGCTGCTGTGAGATGCTGAGCCCTGCATCCCTACTCAGCCCTGGTGCCCTTCGGGTGCCCAGGGGGATGGGGAGAGTCTGCTTTTCATTGCAACTCTTGGTCACACCTGGTTGTTCAGTCCACCGTCAAGGGTGGTGACCCTTAGCTTCTGACCTTGGATTATATTTCAGGTCTTAAACAGGCTTCCCGTCTCCTGATTAAAGATTGTTTGTTCAAAGCAAAAGGATTAAAAGGAGTAATTATAATCCTTCTAATTTATGTGATTCTTCATGCTAAACTATGCCTGCGTGCATAGACATCTGTGAGCGCACGTGCCTGGGACGGTTTCTGTGTGAATTTGTTTTAAACACGTGCCAGCAGCGAGGGAAACAAAGAATATTAACTGGCTGCTGTTAGTCCTCTCTGTGCTGTTCTTGTCAACACACACCATTGTTTTTCCTTTTTCATTAAGAACTAACTAAAAGCAATGAGGTATTTCAGTATCCTAAGGTCTTGATTCTGAATTCAACAAGTAACCTGATGCAAAAGGTGAAAGCAACTGTGGCTGTCCTATCCAGTTTCATGTAGCTTTTTGGTAATTTCTTTTCTGAAATAGAGCCACAATTACACACTTTGAACGCACTGTATACCAAAGACAGATATTTTGCATGAGGAAGTGAGTAACATGGACTAGTATCTACTGATTGTACACAGGTGAAGGAGCTCTTGGCCAGAGTCCAATAAAGCAGAAGACAGCAAGTAGGGGAAACTGTTC
Source organism: Athene cunicularia (assembly GCF_003259725.1). NCBI lineage: Eukaryota > Metazoa > Chordata > Aves > Strigiformes > Strigidae > Athene > Athene cunicularia. Next base: position 81,686,745 of record NW_020799091.1, on the reverse strand, counting down.
CATGCTTGCAGAAGAGATTATCAACAGCAGGTTTTGTGCTGTAACCATCCTGATCTGCATTATACAAAACAAGTGGATCAATTCAGAGCTCAAAGCGAGAAGGAGGTACAGGGCTTCGCTCTCCTGGCAATACTCTCTCAGTTATTTTGTGCCGAGAAAAGTCTCAGATGGACAATCCTGGAAACTGAGCAACTCTCTGCAGCTGGATTAGGTGGACAGTCCAATGTAGACACAACTAAAACTCAAGGCATGGTTCATAGTTACCTAGAAGGGATCTGGACTCAGTCCTAACCTGATCCAAAGGTTGTTTGAGGGACTTCTCAACGTGCTGTATGATCTGGGCCAAAGAGTTGCTTGGATTAGGATTTAGTGAAGCCCCAGGTGAGCCAGGGACTGGACTGGGCTCTGTAGTCCCTCTCCAGTGAACGCTTATGGTGCAGCCAGCGCTGCAGGACACAGATGGGGAGAGCTCGGGCAGCCATGGCCAAAGCACAGGATCTAGTCAACCTCATCCTAACAGTATCACTCATAAAAGGATCCATTTGTCTAAAATATCTAGCTAGCATACTTTGAGGGGCAAAAGGTATTACACTGGTTTTACTCCTGACAAATACTACAGACAGGAACAAGCATCTGGGCAGGCTCTACAGAGCCCACAGATTTTAGCTTTTGGTTTTGTTTCCATTACCAGCTGAGCAGCAGTGCTGCAAACGCCTCCTTTGCCTTCCTCTCTATAGGTACAACTCAGGTTTATTCCATCCCGGGGTGTATGACACTCTAGTATTACCATTTAAGTAACTGAAAACTTAAGGAGTGAATCTGATGTGCAGGCATTATAGAAGTGGCTCACATTACAGAGAATGTAGCTTTGAAGTGCCATCATGGCTACAGCAAGTCCCTACCCACTCGACCTGTGCTGGTGACTCTGAGTGCTTTTCTTCTAAGAATGCAAAGCTGATACAAATCCAGGCGGTCTCCCCAGCTCACCTGAGAGCATCCCTTGGAAAAATAACTGCCAGCCCATCCTCCTCTTTGCCTTTATTCTCTCCTGTCCATTTTCCCTTTCCTGGCCCTGGAGCTAGCCCCATGGTGCTCAGCAGGTTGAGCTGGCCAGAGGTGCTGTGGGAAGGAGCTGGGTGGCCACAGGGGTGGTGGTACTCCATAGGATGACCCCAACTGCTCCCTGTGTTGCCTGCCCACACGAGGCTCAGCACACTGGTGGTGCTGGGGTACAGCAAAAGCAGCCCCTCCCCATCCCCACAGTGATCAGTCTCACAATACATGGGCTTTCCTAGCTTGTGCCTGCAGAACGAGTGTCCCCATCTTTTGCTCCTCACTCTGACTCCATGTGAGAGTGCAGCAGCCTCAAAATTAAGGCAGCAGATTAGAAGTGCTAAAAAATTTCAGTGCTCCCTCCCCATCCTCCTCTTTGGGAAACTGCTTTCAATCACTTTATGTACTGAAAACAAACATGAAAGGAAAAACTCTCCTCTGCCTTCAGTTGTCAGAGCAAAAACTAGAATTCCCTGAGCTCTTTTCAGAAGTGCTAATATTCTCCCCTAGGCCTTCATTATATCGCACACAGATCTGCAGTCCTCTGCACACAAACAGGGAGGGAACAGCCTTAAAAAGTTGGGCTGCTTTATTTATTTATTTATTTATTTATTTATTTATTTATTAAAAATAAAAACAACAATTTGCCAGCACCAGTAAACAGCAGATCAGAGAGTGCAATAAAAAGGGCATCTTTGGTTGGTTCCAGAAGTAAGCGAATGGGCAATGTTCGGTCAGTATGACATGGGCCCCTGTCCCGGCCCAGAGGGAACACGGCCAATGTGTGGCTGGGTCCTCTTCATCCAGCCTGGCATTTACATGGCACAAAGTAACTGAATTATGATTCTGTAGGTATCCAGTTCTCCTTCCCCTGTTCCCAGCAGGGTTCTCAACATTCTTCTGCCTGATGTGACTGAGCAAAATGGTGTGGTCCCTGCTCCTTGTGCAAGATGCCCAATGCATAAATTTCCTTGCTGTTCTCCCTGCAAACCGTTTTGATCTTGTCAATGTCAATTCTGCTTCCAGGCTCAGGAATACTGTTTATTTAAAAGTCGAAACTGAATTTTTTTCTAAGGGAACAAATAGTCTTGAAAGTCAAAATTCCAATTGGGGACCACTTGTGGCATTTTTAAAATCTAGGAAAACCTCCAAATCATCACTAAATTTCCCATCAAACAAAAAAGAATTACCTAATTACTTTTGATTTGATCAAAATCCTGCTCTCATTTCAACAACAGTGGAAGTGTTTTTTCAGGTTGCATTCTCTTATATCACATTACTTTAGAAAAATGTTTCTGCTGAAAGGAAAATTATTTCCAACAGGAAAATGAAACCATTCAGTAAGATGAAGTTTAGAATGAATTTTTAAAAATTGACTGGAACACTTCAGATTGATTCTATTAAAAAAAAAAAAAAAAGAATTAACAAATTTTGGAGACACTTTTCAATTTTTAGTCCTTAGTCCTTAGTCCTTTCAACTGGAAAAAAATATACTGGGAAATTTCTGAGAGTGCATGATCAGCTTCATCCCACAGTTATGATCCCATTCTCTTGCTCATACAGTTACAGATCTCATTCTCTTGTTCATCTCATTTTTCATCTATTTATAATCTGAACAAATCCAGTCTAGTCCTAGCTAAAGTATAACCTGAGACAGGAAAGAGAAACACATTCAACATAAATGCTCTTTTCTCCTCAATGAACAGTTTTGACAGCCACGATAAAACCATAATTACATATGCAACAACTGTAGATAATGGGTTTGAAACAAGCAGAAATGATCTTCCATTTCTTAACCTTTCACAATGTCCGTGGTTTCACCTGTGCTGAGCATCCCATGTAACACTACTGTCCACATGCTGACATCATGCAAGAAAGAAATTTACTCTGTTGCACGGTATGAGTTTACATTCATAACAAAAGGAGTTGTGTATCTCATCTGTGACCAGACGACTTGGAAATCCAACTTCAGACTTGACAGAGCCCCATTTTACCAACTTGTGAATAAATTTCCAGGCCTACACAAACTGGATACTGTTGGCTGGGCCATTACCAGTGTAGCTCATGTGACCTCAGTGGGAAGATGCCAGCTTCTACCATCTGAGCATCCAGATTAATATCACACTACAACTACTCTTAGGGAAAGGAAATAAAGGTTCAAAGCTAGGCTGAGCTTTACAGCAACAGCTGAGAGTGCTCTGATGGCACCTCTGGCAGCTGGAGCCCAGAGAGGCATGCAGAAGGTGACCTGTGCCCAGCTCCCAGCTGCTGGGGTCCTGCGTGGCCACCTGGGTCACCCCTCCCTCCCCCTCTGGAAGGGGTCTGAAGAGGGACCTTCATTTGCGAAAACTTTCCTTGGGTAGTGAAGTACCCAAAACACAGGGTAATTCAACCCAAACGCCAATCAAGGACCAGGCAATGGGATGAGCAGCCAGCTGGTGAAATTCCTCACTAATTTTCATCTGCTTTCACCCACTTATGAGCCCCTGTATTTTTTTTTAGCATACTAAAATCATGGGTATTGAGTAATGGTGGGACCGCAATAGCAGCACCCTCACTCCAGCACAGAAATTACATCTATAACATGCTGCCAGCAGCCATCCACATCAGCCCCCGCAATTTTTAGATCACAGTTTATAGCAGATAGAGTTTTTTGTCTCTCACTTTATTCATACTGTCTAAAGAAGAGGGAGATAAGGGAAGAAAAAAGCTCTAAAACATTACTGTATTCAGCCCTTTAAAAAAAAACCCAAACAAACTATGAAGCACTGTCAAACACCCTGGGAAGACATTAACCCTACCATACCACTGAAGGCATGAAATGTGTATGGAAATTGATTCATTTGGATTTCACTTGCTAGCCCAGAGCATCTTTTTGTTTTCTTCAAAGTTATGTGAGTTAGATGAGTCTAAAATGTCAGTGTCAGCACTACAGCACTGGAAACAGACAGGAGTATGTGAATTGCTGGCCTGATTTGAGCCAAATTTTGTAAACAAGACACACCATAAGGCATATGCCTACCTTCATAGCAAGGCACCTGCATCAGGGCAATAATAGAGTTTTCCAAGAGCAGAGCATGTTTCAACTGTCTTTAGGAGCCCTGTGGTTAAAAACTAGACCAACTGCTTCAATGTGCTATATAAATGCTAGGATATCAAACTAAAAGCCTCTGTTTAGGATGAACCTTCCATTCTTAAAAGTTGAAAATATTTTTAGTGTCATGTCTCTTGAATCAGTTGGTTGTGCCAGTTCTGGAAAGCACTGGTTAATTCTAACTCTTCCCAGACCCCATGCCAAACTTCTAAGCCATTTGTCCACTGTCTGGGGCCCAGGATTTGAGTGGTTTAGCACATACTGCCATCAGTTCTTCTATAGTTCCACACATATTAAAAAGTATGAGGATAAACAAACTACTCTGAAAACTGGTATTTTGCATACTGCTTGCTGCTGAGCATCTAATACGAAAGCCAAGTTTGTTCATTTGCCTCAGTGGAGTAATCCTGAGAAAATCAATAATGTAGTCAAAATACAGCCATGACATTTTTATGTAAGCTGTAGTTCAGCTAGAAGTTGAACATGGCATCCCTCAGGCTGTTTTCCAAGGCCAAAGAATATTTAACCATCATTACAGCACTGAATGCATGCCACACAACACATGTAATACACCCCCGCACTCCCCCTCCCATTTCTTTTTACTAGAGACAAAAATCTCTCTGAAGCTGAACAAATAACGAACTATACTGTTTTCTGATCTATATTATGCCCAGAATATTAACCCTCCCCTCTCAGAATATATTCAAGAAATGGGGCATCAATAAAACGAATGACTTTTTTAAAAGGCTACTCTTTGACATGACCACCTACCTAGAGAATTTGTCTTCAGTGATCCTAAAGTACTGATTATAATTTTCTCACTCTTTTGTTAGATCAATTCTGGCTGACAACTGCTCTCAGCTAGTCTCTTCAGTGTTGATTAAGTTTGCTCTTGTAGCTGAGATAAAACAGAGGTAAGTCTCACAATGAGAAGTAATTTCATAGATGGAGGCTGGCTTCAGACTGAGGCAAAATGGATGGTCTCCTAGGGCACCACACTGCTTACAGAAGTGAAACAGCCTGGGTCACAGAGTCACATAATCATCTAGGTTGGAAAAGACCTTGAAGATTATCCAGTCCAGCCATTAACCTCACACTGACCATTCCCAACAACACCATATCCCTCAGCGCTATGTCAACCTGACTCTTAAACACCTCCAGGGATGGGGACTCCACCACCTCCCTGGGCAGCCCATTCCAATGCCTAACAACCCCTTTTGGAAAGAAATGCTTCCTAATATCCAGTCTAAACCTTCCCTGGCACAACTTGAGGCCATTCCCTCTTGTCCTATCACTTTTACTTGGTTACCAAGACACTCATCCCCAGTTCCCTGCAGCCTCCTTTCAGGCAGCTGTAGAGGGTGATGAGGTCTCCCCTCAGCCTCTTCTCCAGACCGTCCTTCTACTGACCTTGCTCATGCCAGAGCCCTGGCAAGGCAGAAAAGCAATGGGCTAACACATAGGGTATTTCCAAAGAAGAGAGCAGGAAGCATCTGCTCCCACTGGTGGAGTTGCTTCTTTCAGCCCTCCAGGCTCCAGAGGGGTAACAGATCTCCCTATCTCAACTTTTCACTCAGCCTTGGCCCTCTTTTTGCCACAAGCCTTCACTTTTGAAGCAGCAAAAATCATTTTTGCCTGTGCTGCTGAGCAGCTAGAAACAGCAATGTTAATTAGTCCCACAGACCAGATTTAGAAAAAATAGACAAGCTTTCAGGCATTCAAGTGCTTCTTATTTGATTAAGCTATTTTCTGCAAGTAGAACACATTCAAATAACAGAATACCCTTTAAAATGGGCAACAAATCCAATTAACTGACAGGATCTGAAAGGATAGGGTGAGGAAGGGGAGATAAGGTAAAGTAATAAATTGTAAAACTAAAAAAAAGCCCCACATAAAATGAGATGGATTTTGGGTGTTTCTCAGTGTGAAAGGAGTGACACAGCCAACAGGAATGGTTGCTCTACATGTTATGACCTGCTCAGTAAAATCACTACTTGATATCTGTTTAAGAGGTACCAGTGTCAAAGTATGGCTGTCCAGTGGGTTCCCAACTAGTCAGTATTCAAACTTAGAGGAGCCTACATCATCAACAGTGGAAAAAGCTGAAATTTGATCTGAAGTCAGTCTAGTCTCATCTCTCGTACAAACCACCCAATGTGCTATCACATCCCTGCTGCAAGATGTGGGCAGCATTGCCGAGGACCCCCTAAAAGGAAGATGTATAAACAATGATCGAAATGCTGGTTTTGTAAGGTCAGCATAGGGTAAGCTAGGGTGCAGTATGCACAGACACCCTTACTGAAACAAAAAACAACTTGCTTTTTTACAGCACATAGTACACAGCTTGCTACTCAAATGGTAAGGTCAAAAGTCAAGACATGATTGATACTCTTCAAAGATGCCACAAAGGAAAAGAGATCCTGCTCTTAACAACAGCACCACAGGCCCAGCAAGAAGGTTTTATTTTCCTGAGGTTGAGGGTAAGATAATTGTGAGGCATCCAGCTGGCAAGGCTGCCAGAGAATTTCCCCAAGGCAGAGTCTGAGCCTACAGACTCCACTGGGCAAGATAAACAGATGTAACAAGCACATATTCAGATCTCCACGAGTATACTAATCATGCTTTACACCATGTCTAGAAACAATCCCACTAAGGTTTATTGCATGGACGCAATGACCTAGATACTTGCAAGCAACTAAGTAGAAGGCAGCAGCATTATTCTGCTAGAGTTACCATCAGGATGCCACAGCTCTATGAAATCACCAGATGCCAGGTATGATAAACAAGCCCGGCTCTTTACCATTAGGGTATAACCCTAGTAGGACAAGGGAAAAAGCACAGTGAAAGGGGACAAAACCAGGAAAAATACTAAAAAACTCAGCATATGTTCATGTCCTTCTTTATGCTAAAATCTCCTTCACCCTTCAGTGTCCTTCATCTCTCTACCACCAGCCACCAGCAGGGATAAAATAATCAGTATCAGGTTTATCAGAGGTACTGGCAAAGAACATTTGTTTGGAAGTGTACCTTTTCAGCAAGGCTAATTGACTGTTTTTAGGATTGAGTGATTTTTAAACAGAAGAATGGAATCTGATGCTAAAACTGAAATTAAAATAATTCACCTTTTATCATCTCTTAGCATGCAGCAGATAGGAAAACAACAGGGTCAGCATCTGTCTCCATGCTGAAAAATTCAAGTTTCCTGATATCTCCTTTGCTTTTTACTTTATATATACCTGATAACTCTGCTCAGGGTCTGCTGAAGACAGAAGATTATTCATCTGAAAGTTGCAATCCCTTAATTAATGCTAATACACACCCAGGAGAGTCCCATCATAATTAGTGTGGCTCTGTTAAAGTACTGCAGAAAATAGACTACTCTACATGTAGGCTGCTGTACCATCAGATTGACAAGCACACTGCAAAACTACTTAAAAGCAGCATAGGGATGAATTTGGCTCCATTTCCATTTATGTCACTCTAGCGATGCTACCATGAGATACAGTGGTATAGGTCCCATAATTCAGTGATGAATCTGTTTTAGTTAAGATTCTGATTTAGTTAAGACTCTAGGCCCTGAGAAGACAGTTGTTCCTAAAACACCCCAACCATTCTGGTAGGTCTAGTACCAACTCTGGCTGTACACTACTGGACCAGAACAGCAACACAAAAACAACCCGAGTTGTTCAGAGCGAATGTTGCACTTTTGCTTGGCATTGACCTGCTTTTTGCTCATGAAAAACAATGGTGAAACTCACCCTGGCTTCCACAGAACAAAATCAAGCTCGCGCATGACAGCTAGTTGCCATGTGTCTATTAGTGCTGCACAGTATCTACACGTAGGCAGAAATAGATTAAATTTTATTTTATTCTATGATACAAGCGCTATGTAGAGTAATATATCCTTAGAACCCAATGGGCTACTCCTTCAGTTCTGCTGCCCAGGGCAATAGTCAAATCAGCACACAGAAGAGGCCTGCCCAGACATTAGACACCCATGGAGTGAGTCAGATATGCTCATATGCCTCAGAGGATTCAGAGCACCAGAAAAAAGGCCGTTCAGCATCCCAAGAGAGCCAGCATGTTCAGAATTCAGAAAGATTAAACCCAGCAATGATAGACAGCTCCAATGAGTATTTTTAAATGGCAGCTTGCCACGTGAACAATGAAGTGGGAATTTTATTAACTAAATTTTAGTTAATTTACTGTCCAGTGGGATTCAACAATCAAGAGACTGCTCTTTTAATGTGAGTTAAAATACTGCAGTGGCAAACCCTAGGTAAGCATATTCCCACTGTGTCTTTTAACAGCGTCAAACAGCTTGAGAGAAAAGGAAAAAAATTAAAGCAGACTCTCTTAAGTTGCGTTAACTTTTGACATTGTTCCTGAATCCTCCTTAAATGCAATTGCTGAAATCCTTGCCCCCATCATAGCAAGAGGAAGGCTCTTCATGGACTCCTGGAGCCCAGACTCCACTTACACTCAGCAATACTTCCATTTCGCTACCCCGTCCTTCCTGCTTTTCTTGCTTCCTCAGACTGCTGAGTCCTCCCCTTTTAGCTCACACATTAGTGCAATCACTTCCAAATTAAAAATTAAAGACACTAAATCAATACAAACCTCAGAGCTAACAATCTGTGTCCAAGCCTCATTGTTCATTCTTCTGCCTTGCTTCTATTCCTCTGGGCTCTTGCTTTTGTGGTTTCTATTTCTCCCATGTGGGGGATCATTTATGCCAAAGGTACCAGATTGTTATTAGAAATAGCACACCGCCTCTATTGGGAAGAGCTGAAGAACTAGATAACCTGTAAGCAAGTGCCCAAATGAAGTGAAGGACTGAGGAGGCAGCTGAGCTTTCCCTGGTCTGTGGCAAGAAGTTCAGTCTCAAAGGAAGAAATGATGCAGCATTCTCAGTCTGTAGTAAAGATCAGGTTCCAGATAAAATGGCAATTAATAGGTCTCTCTTACTGGCCAAGGATAAACCTCCCATTTTTCCTACCAGAAGAATACAAGCATCAGTTCAGTGTTTGGAGGACTTGAGATCAGTTCTGTTTGGACAGATCCTTCCCTAATTCCTTATGGCAAGTCACAAGGAGTAACTGACATCTGTTTCTCGACTACTTATCATTTAACAGAAGACACAGAAGGATCTAAGCTAGAAAGAGAAGAGAAAATTTCTAAGAAGTCCTTTGTCAAGCCCGGATAGCAAAGAGAAGCTAAGGCAGTCTGGCTTCTGTTAACGACTTAATCAATCCTTTCTATAGTATCTATTTGTCTATCTGTCTGTCTAGTAGGTATGTTATAGAAGAGATATATATACATAGTATACAAATATATGAAATTATTTATGTGTTCTTAAAAAAATTGAGACAGTCAGCAACCCTACAATAATAAGCAGATTCAAACCTCGAACTTCGAACTTTTTATTACCAAAAGTGAGGAGAAATATTTTTTTAAGAAATGGCAGTCACAAAGGGTGTGCCTGTCTCATTTTTCCTCCACTCTAGTTATACACAGTGCACAGCATGTGGCAGTTATCTGGCAGTGAGGTTCTTCAAGTCCTGTACACCACAATGGAGAGTTTGAAGGAGCATGCTACAAACAGCATGGTCTCAATTCAGACTTGTTTTACTAATGTCTTGTGTCTATTTTTACAGCCTATTTGAGAATTCCTTGCTCTACAAAGGTGGCACAGTTTTAATTTACAGCAGTCAGATTCCTAGGAACATTGCTCCCAAGCAACCAGCATTTTGACCTCTGCACTTCTGGATGCTCATAACCTCTTAGTAACGTAAAAAAAAAAACCCTAAATCCCAAAAGGATGATCATCTGCAGAAGAGAAAACTTAGGCAATGTCTGTGTCTACTCTCTCTGCTCTTGTCTCTTAACACATCTAAAAGAGATGCTGTCCTCTCTGGGTGCATCTACATTATTGTTTTAGCTCACATCAAGTGTATGGTTTGGAAGCAAATCTACCAATCATTCTTGCCAGATTTTGGGTCACATCACAGAGTGAGAGATTTTGAACTGGATGGTTTTTTATCTTGCAATTAAATTGGAAGGTGTGTCCCAAAAGTGCACTCAGTGTTCTCCAACTACTAATGAACTTTCAGCTCCCTGGTACTAAACTAGAGTCAGTTCATAGTAAAATCCCAAAATTTATATTGTGTATGTCCTCAGCACCACGTGGTCCTCTCTTCTTGCAGTGTACTTAGGACTTGATAATCTACTCACAGCCTCTGAAACTAGTTTCGAACTTTCTCTAGGGCTTCCTTGGGTAGGGCCTGCTGTGCCACTGCTGCACAGCAAGATCAGTGCTCCATCCACAGATTCAGGGTGCAAAACCTCCAGCATGTGGAAAGACTGGGTGATCTCTTCCCTCCGCCTTCCCTCACACTTCATTCCTGTCGAATCTGCCTCTCAAATCATAGCCCTTAAATATGACTTAATGGAAAGAGACGTTGTGGAGTCTCCATCCTTGGAGATATTCAAAAGCCATCTGGATGCAGTCTTGGCACCTGGCTCCAGGCGACCCTGCTTTAGGAGGGAGGATTGGACAAGATGACCTCTAGAGGTCTCTTCTAACCTCAACCATAATGGATTGTATGACAATCATTCTTTCCAACTATACCATAAAATCTGAAATGTGTATCTCACACAGAATCAGAGGAGGATGATGTCATCAAGCTTCTCAGGGAAAGGATTTAAGGATTCCCAAGGCTGGCAGAGTAACCCACCATAACTGTCACAAAAGGATGTTACTAAGCCTAAGAGTAACACTAAGCTTGCTCTTCTACAGTTAAAAACATTTGTCCTTGAGTGGAACATATCCCAAGTCATAGAAATGCCATTTTCACAGAGACATGGTGCCCAGGGATCTCTCCAGCAGAAAATCAAGTATTGCAAGCAGGGTGACTTTCTGCCTGGAGCTGGGCAGAAACCTCTGCCAGCTCATGCTTCAGCTACTGTGCTGCCCTGGGGGGAAGCCAGGAGGGACAGTCTCACTGACCTTCCCTATTGCTAATGCTACAGAGAGCATGGTGGGAAACGGCACTATAAAAGTATATGCACAGCAGGGTACTGAGGGGAAAATGCAGATTAATTAGATTGCAGACAAAAAAAGAATGGTGAGCCATTTATTCAGGGTGAGCATTTTTTGAGGAAAACAAAATAGTTTTGCTTATGGTTCAGGAGAATACAATGTAAAACTGGTTTGAGGATAAATACCTTCTAAATTCACAATAGGATTTTTACAGAGGTCAAATAAATTTTTAAAAGACGAAAAGAATACGCAGGCTTAAACACTGCAGAAACCCCATCATTTTGACTAGTTACAGTAACAAGTGCTGGGCTGGCAATATCCTCCAGCCAACTCTTTCTGTCAGAATTCATCATAAAAAGAATTTCAGATGGCCCCTCTGCAGCATTACGGAGCCTTTGACAGAAGCTCCCTTTTGTGAACTGCATTAGCAATAGGACAGCACAGCTTCCCAAGTAGCCTTCCTTATCAATCACATACTGATACATGGACAACACAAGACAGAAAGCTCCGAGTGGCTCAAAAGCAACATAGGAAAAACAAAGTTTCTTTAAATATACAGACAAGCAGCAGAAATGGTGCCTAAACCATGTGTTATAAATAAATCCAGAAATAAAGCACATCTTACCATGTGCTTTCACATGATGATTTTTATCATCTACCATAAAGTCTGGTTGGCTTTATTGCATGTAGTCAAGAACATTCAGCTGGATTTGTAAGTGTGTCATGATATAGCCAAGGCCTTTAGAGTGTTTTATTTACTAATTAAATGGATGCCGGTAGGCTGAGTGCCAGTCTGTGCCATTACACAATTACATTAAATGGTCTGGATGATGTAGAACTTTCATCACCCATTTGGGATTTTAACAGGCTGTTTTGCTTTGCTTACTAGTATCGGCTTATTAAGGTAGGTGCTGTCATTAGCGTTCAGTCAGCCAGAGCTGAATTTGCAGCCAGTTCGATGTGAGCATGTGCTGTTGTGTATTAATTAGGGAAGTGCTGAGTTTTCCATGTGACCCATTTTCCTCAGATCTGCAATTAGCAGCTTTACGAAAGCATTTTCTGAGGACCCGAACACAAGTTAATCTTCTGGGGGAAAACAGTAAAAGAAACAATCAGCAAAACATTTCAAATGGGATTTAAGATAATGCTGCCTAAACCTGAAAGGTCTCGTGTCTATGCAATCACTTTGAAGATACTGGCAAAGTACCACGATTTTATTTCTGGAATAAAAATTCCAGTGGAGTACATTGCCCTTCATATTTGCATCTTTCTTTTTACATTTTGGAAGCCGCAAAATCTGACCCAGCATATCTGCATGCCTTATTATAGCATGAGATCACCCTCATGGCTATAATTTGAAAGAGAAAACTTGTCATTCCCAGTCAGATACCCACTGCACACACAACCTTTGCTTCTTCAGTTGTTCAAAGACTTACTGAGACCCAACTGTCTGAAGTTTCTCCAGAAGAAACTTTTTTTCCCCTGTGCTTGTGCAATATTCTAAATGCCTTTGCTGCTCTGATTGGAGTTGAAGTGGCCTTCAGATGACTTCCAGTGATGTGCTTATACTAAAGGGCAGACTCAGCAAGTCTGCAGTCCACTTGCCTCCTGCACTTGATATCCTGTGGCTGGGATGGACCTAGTAGGAAACTGCAAACTCAGGAACTCCAGCTACACTTAGTCTGGCTGGAATTAAACCTACCAACAACTAGATTTCTCCTAACAAGCTCTTCTATGAAACTGGCTTTTAAAAGTATTTTTCTGTCAATGATGAGGGAATATGGTGAGGATCAGCTCAGGTAAGCATTACAATTTGGAGTCTGTCCAAGTGAGATCAAACATTCTGAAGTTCTCCTCTTGTTGAAGTCTCTATCAGCTCCTGAAATTTCTGGCAGCTGCTTAATGCCTTCTGGCAATCTCCCTTTCAGCCTCAAGCACACAATATCCTTGGGGGTTTCATGGGAATTGCTTCTTTCTAGTACACTCCCAGGACTACTATCTTTTACCCAAATGAGAAATACTGTGTGATGAACTTCTCCCTCAGTTCCAGCTGAAATCATTGAACAATGATTGAACATAAAACCAATGCTCAAATCCAAAAGTTAAATAATCTAGCTCAAGATTTCTCTAACAGTTTGGTGCAAATTGGGTTGGCTCCCAATTTTATAAAGGCTGGCTTTATTCCTAGATTTTACAGACACCTGTTAGCAGCCATTAGCCACATCTTTGGATTTTACTTTAATACAATGGCATTATTCCAAAAAAAATTCTCCAGCAGGTAACACAGATGGGCAATCAGCACCTACCAACGAGATCAGTGTGAATACTGTGTGTGATAACAGCTAGAATAAGGATTCACTGTGTTTATCTGACATGATATTCTAGCTGACATATCAATTTAGTTAATCTGACACTCAGCTAACATTTCCTGCATGAGAGCTGTTTACAGCACGAATACCGAAATGGCAGAAACCCCTGTCCTGATCCAGGTGGAAAGTGAATGTCATAGAATCATAGAATGGTTTGGGTTGGAAGGGTCCTTTAAAGACCATCTAGTCCGATCTGCTGCCATGGGCGGGTAACCCAGACATTGTAGAGGTAACACAATGTTCCCCAGATACCTGCAGGAAAATCACATTTCTCACTGCTCTCCTGCTCTCTGAGGAGTAGCTGCAGTTAGTCCCCACAATTCCAGCCATGAAAGCGACATGAGCACGGGCTGAGCTAGAACCAGCATGCTACTTCCCATCCCCAGCAGAATTAACCAGAGGACTTAAAAATCAGCTGTCTTGGTATGAGACAGAATATGGACCAGCCTTAGTGAACAGCCACACAGTGAAATCTAGGTCCCCTATTCCTGGAGATCTTGTTCATGTCTAATGATGTACAGGAACAATATGACACAAACTGGTAGTCCACATGTGTAATTCAACTCCTTCAATCTCAAATTGCTTTACAGATGTTCATTAAACCTCACCCCCTCTCCTCTGATGCCCACTTTGCAAATGCCCCAGCTGAGGCATTGGCAACTGCTAGCTGGGGAGCAGTAAGTCAGAGGAAGAATCCTGATTTCAAATCACTTCAGTCACTCTGTGATATTCCTTTCCCTAGAAAACCTTTAAACTTGAACCATACAGAGGTCAGAAACACAAATTACCAGACTCGTTGTTACTTCTAGGCATAGCTCCCAAGAAAACCAACAGGAAAAGATCTTGATGCTTCTTCACCCCTCCCTACACTCCCTGAAAGTCACTGGCAACATTCTACTGAACTTAGTGGAGCTGATACTCTTTGCATTATCAGTTAGGACTCTCAGAGCTGTGTCATTAGTTACAGGGGTTTTTGGTGATGTTTAGATGTGTGCCTAAGAAAAGGGACTTTTACAGATCAGTCTGTTCAAGACCAAGACATTGATACTCTCTAGTCTCTTACACAGTCCAGGTATTACTAAAAACCAGATAATGACCAAATAATAAATTATTTAGGTCAGGAATAGAAAAGCTACGGCTGTAGAGCAGCTCCCATAGTAACACTTTATTATGTGGCTGGCCGTGTGGCTATGTTGGCCTTGGGGCTATTTGGCAATCTGAGTCTCTTGCTGTGACCAGCCTGAAGCTGATACCACCAGGTCTTCAGCAAAGGTGCGGGACAATATCTGTTGTCTTGCATTTGCTTTGATTGTCTTTAGCAACAACATTCATTCCCCCCAGGCAAATGTCTGTAGATCTGTTCAATGAATATGTCTTCAAGACAATTTGCTAGTTGCCTGCATTTCCATAAAATTCAGCAAACATCCTCATAAAGGCATCAAATTAGAAAGACTTTGGACATTCAAGATGTCTCTTTGAATCTGAACAATGACTACTGCCACACACGGACTGCTTCAACATATTTTATCCATACTTTCTCTTCTCTGTTCTTGTGTTACTCCTCTCACCTTAAAACATTTTCCTTGCCTTTCGGATCAATACTCTATTAGCTTAACTTTTAGAGATTTTTGGGCACCCATAGTTATTGCAGACCAGGAATTTTAAATGTTGAGCCCTACACTGTAACGATACTTTATAAGAATAAAGCTGAACACAGCCTACCAAACCTTCTGTCCAGCTCACCACTACTACAGCAGTGTTCCTACTAATAAATTAGCTAATGATTCCCATAATCCATTCATGAACTGTTCCACAGGGACTCAAAAAGTTATCTAAATGTAGCATTTATATCTATACACAGATACATTATTATCACCTAATATATATCCTGCAAATTGCAGGATTTACCAACCAGTAACCAGTCTAGGTACCAACCAGTCTAGACACTGCATTCTCTGTTTTGGGCAGTAAGGGTTTTAAGAGGGGGCTTTTTCCCAGGATGAAAAATCTTCGTGGTAGTTAGATTTAAATTTTCCGAAGAAACGTACCTGAACACGAAAATTAGTTTGAATTCCCAATTGGTATCTCAACTCAAGCTACCAGAAATAAGACCATCAGTACAGTAAAGCAAGGACATGCGCTGGCTGAAGGGCACATTTCCAAGGACGTTAGCAGAGCTGATATTCAAATGGAATGGTCCTTACTCCCATGGCAACCACAATTTTTCCCTTTTGAAGCAAGGAAGTTATCACTCTGAATGTTCTGCCTAGAAAAAGATTCTTCTAGCCTTATCAAAGGGCCACCAAAGCCAACAGAAAGATTCTTCTATCAGTCAACTGTTTTTCTTATTTCTAGGGTTTTTCAAATATGCACTCATTTGTTTATGAAAGACAGTGCTTACAGCTTTGTGGGGATAATTTTCAGTCTGCAACCTACCAGAAAAAACAAATTAAAAGGAAGCATCTTCATCACCCACCATTTTCTTACTTGGAACAAAAACTTGCCTGTGCATGTGGTTAAAACACTATCCATCCATGGATGGGGTATGGCCCATTTCGCAAAATAGCTTGTCTCAGTGACAACAGCTGTGACAAAAAATTAAATGTTCCAGGATGAAAGCATTTCCATCAATGCTCTTCTGTTTAAAATAGCAAAAAGGATTTTGTGGCATTGGTCTTGTTCTTTCTCTCTCTTGCTCTCTCTCATCTGGCTGCTAATTTGGTCTTCCCAGCAGGCCTTCAACAGAGAAAGCCAAAACCAGGGGGTAGATCCTCAGCCACTGGATATTGAGAAGTGCTCTACTGCAGTCACTGAAACTGTGACAATTTACACCAGCTAAAGATCTGCCTGCAGGGCTCAAAATGCAGTCAATTGTTGTCCCTCCTTCCCCTTTATCACATAAACAAAATCTTTTATATCTTGTATGGTAATTCACTCCATACTGTTAGGAACAGGAAAGAAAGAGAGTTCCCTAGATTAAACTTTTGCTATCCGAGGCTTGGTTAGAAACCCACAAAACTGTGAGCAATGAGAATGCACCACATGGAAATGATGATGGAAAACCCCAGTGAATAAACATGCCAGCAAAGCCTGTCTCTAAAGAACATACTATTGTAGGCTTTCTTTTTTAAAAAAGAATTTGGTTGTTGCATTTTTTTAAAAAACATTTCCTTAGTTTCCTGTATTCTGCTTTTCTCTTCTCTCCATAAATTTCTCCCCTCCCTCTACAGCTTTGTATATTCAAATGGGAGATGGCTCATTAGCAACTGGGCCAAATACAGTTGAAGAAATATGCAGGCGCACAGAGCAGGCAACGGGATGAATGGGAGGAGCGCCTCATTTCTTTCATTGTGGATCATCTGGTTAGCATTGAAACAGAGCTGATGCGCTGTATCAAAAATTCCTCTCACATAAGGGCAGTTTTCAAAGTCACCAACCAGTGTAGCAAACTGCAGTGCACTCAGTCATCTATGGCCAGACCAGCTGAGCTGCCTGAGCTGCTCCCGTGTGGGTCCCATGGGTGTGGGTCCCATGGGAATTATGGGCAGAGACAGCACTGTGCAAACATGGGTCCCTGCTTGCAGGGCCAGGCCAGCCTCAGGTGGCACCCAACCCAAACCAGCCATTGCCTTGTAAACAGTGGGACTCAGAGTAATTCCCAAAACCCTGGCAAAGTCCTGACTGCATGCTGGGGTGAGATGATGGCAAGCTCCACCTGACCCACCATCCACTTCTTCCTCTTACAGATTCTGATTTCTAAAGGAAGGAAACAAACTCAGGTGTGCATGGGTGCCCCTCTACCCGGGGTGACACTCTTCAATCTAATGTCATTCCTAGTCTGGGACATCAGAAGACCAGGACCTTTGGGTGCACCACCAATGGAATCCTCCCCATCTAGCAGCCACAGGGAGTCCTTGCCCCTATACAGAGTTTAGGTACCATAAAAGTGAGTGAGCATAAGTGATGGGATTTATTTCACCTGTCTAAAAATTTGGCCTAGGTTCCTTCCAAGGGAAACATGCACCTCCCCAGCAGAGTTCATCCCACCTGTTTTCGGATGGGCTGGCTCACTCTTCAGAGGTACTGGTCTTACTCCATTGTCTCTAGAGGACATCTTAGGTACTTTCAGAAGCTTAAAAAAAAGAAAATTATTTCCACCCAGGCATCAAAACTGGCTCCTTCCATTCTTGCAATTTGACTGATATGATTATCAGTGGAATGAACTGACTCAGGATAATATTGAAGAAAAGGGATTAATAGGAGTCAAGACAAGATAAAGGAATCCAAGTTCTATGCTGATGTAAAGGAGTGAAATTTATGGTTATTATCTGTACTGTCATTAGAAGAACATTATATTTCTATAAAGAAAGCTCTGTATTCCAGTTCATGAGAAAATGTGTCGATTGTGCCCAAAATGCCAGCCTAGTACTTTCCAGTCTGGTAGTTCTGACAGTCTTAATGAACAGGCTTAGCAAAAAACAAGGACTGGAATACGGATATGGCTATATTAGATGGACTGACAGGCTCTTTGAGAAAGACTGCGTAGGACCTGCCCTAAATATTCTGTGCTAGTACTTCCTCACTTCCTCAAGCATGAAATTCACGCCCATATTAAAAAACAGAAAAAA
>NW_020799091.1:81657316-81668509 GCF_003259725.1 Athene cunicularia | reverse complement strand
GTGAAGAAGAAATTGCCATTTTAGTATACAAGCATATTTACATAATCAGGGCAAAACCCTGCATTTTAAAAATGCCCTAAATACATATTTACATGAAAGAATGCAACGATTCCAAAAAGGCTGATAATATGCATTTTAAGTATAGCTAACTACATATTTACACAACTGAGACAATAATCCCTATTAAGGATTTTTTTTTTTCACATTGCCACATTAGAAAACTGAACAGTTATTAATCCATACAACTCCACATTACCTCCTAGATACCACTTGTCCTCAGGGCATTGCAGTACCAGCAAATGTATGGTGAATCTTAAAAACTTTTTTATGAGGAAAGGAGAGGTTCTCTCTCTCCAGGTTTTGCTCAATTATCAGTCGTCTTCCAAAAGATCTCCTAGAACTGCAGTTTCTCTGCTGCAAGCAGTATCCTGCTCAAGTCACTGCTGAGCTGCACCAAGGATGGGTGTAAACGCTTTCTTAAAATTCCAATTCAGAACATTATTTCTGAATGAATTGTGCCTACACAGGCACATGTCTGCTCAGCATGGTCGTTCCTCAGTGCAAATGCACATGCTGCAGGGAATCCCCATTTCTCTTCTGGCAGAAAAACCCTGTCTCCTCAGAGGCTATGACAAACAGAGAGCATGTGGGAACATAGTGTTTTGGGTGTGATAAGGCAGGGGGAGACACAGAGATGGAGAGAACAAGGGTTTTTTCTGACACCACCACCAACCTCTCCTAAACAATTTAACGTAGTGAATAGATGAATAATATGAAGAGAAAGCTTGCTTTCCCTCCTCCATACCCTGTGAATTTTCCCTATCAGAAAAACCCATCTCATTAAGTTGAACAATATTTTTACAGCTTTTTATCCTTTCCCTTCTCCCAGCCTCAATTCCAGTAACACAGGTATCAATGTGTTTCAGGAAATGAGAGGCACTAGATTTTGTTTTCTTCTGGTAATTTGCTATCTATGATCAACACAACTACTTCAGTGTACCTGTGGGCACAACATTTTTTAAAAAATAATGAATTATGAAACATTTTAAAACTTAATGCATGCTCCACTTTAAGCAGATGTCAGATTCATCTGCTCCTCCTCCCCACAGGAAAACATAATTTCTCCAAAATCTCAAACCCCTAAATACAGTCAAATACAGAGCTTTGACTGGTGCTGAAGGACAAACATCCATCATCAAAAGCACTGGCTGTCTTTCACAACTTTTCTGCATTACCCCACTTCCCCACAACTTCTAGCCCTACCCCGCTGTCAGAACACCCAAACTCCCTCCAACAACGCACCGGGCAGTGCACCTGCCATCTGGCACCTGTGCTTCACCCTCCTCCTCACCTGCTCTCAAAGGGGAAAGTCATGTATGCAGTCAAGTGTTTTGGTAGGGTTTTGTTTTGCAGGATTATTCACATTTTCAGTTTTTCAATCTCTACACAAAGACAGGCCTCCTGTGGAAGTCCTTATATTAGACTGCATGTGGGCAGACCTTGGATGGGCAGGTGGAGGAGTCTCTGATATGTAGGAACCCACCCAGACAATGAGTTGTGACACTGTTCTTGGGAACAGTCAACAGCTTTATATCAGTCACATCCATGATGTTTTTACAGCACCTTTTTTTGCTGGTTGAACTTAAGCATTTATTTTGCCTTAGCTGACTTCTGCTGATATTGTTCTCAGGCTCCTCTTAGTACTCCTTACTTTCACCTGACTCGCAAACTTCTAGAAAAAAGTTTCCTTCTCTGACACATGTGTCTCTTGCTCTTGTTCCCTTCACATGTTCTGCTATCATACCAGGTCCAGCTCAACAAGCCTCATCTCCACTGATACCAGCCTTAATTGGCTGGGAATCCAATAGCAAAAAAACCATCAAACATGGGAGGAGTCACCATTTTGAGAGTATTGCCTCTTCAGCATCTCCAGCCACTGCCAGGGTACCGGAGGATGATGGGAACACAAAAGAAATTCACATACCTTACTTGAAAGCAGTAGCACACTAATAAATAGCATCACGGGCCACTGGACCATGAAGAAGAGAACACTGCTGAAAGATTTTAAAGGGTTTTACTTCCTTCTCAAAAGAAGTATGGAAAAACAAAGAGTCTGGCTTTCAGCATAATCTATGCTGCCTGGTAGGCAAACATTCTCATAAACAGTTGTGGCAATTCCTTACTCAAATTAAGCAAACAACAGTATTCACACACAAAATCACATGCATGCACACACACCACCTGAGGAAAGCACCAAGCCGTGGCTATTGCTTGCAGACACAAATGCTGTTGCATAGTCCTCTTACAAATATTTCTCTCTGCCACAGACCCAATGGCCTAAGTGCAACTAATACACGGACATCAGAATGGAGACAGCACAGAAAATAACAAGCCTCAGCAGCGTCATCAAGGCAAGAGATCGATCAAGAAGAAAGTTAGGCAGGCAAGGCAAGTGGACTGAGAAAGCAGTTATGCTTTCAATAGCATACGTTTCTTGGGCCATAAAGCTGACACTGGGGCTGAACACTTGCATTCCAACCTGACACATTTATTGGAGAAGTAGAAAGCTGATGTTGGCCTATTAACAATTGCTGTCCACTGTAAATCACTGAAGGACCTCACTTGAAGCATATTGCCTCCCATTTATCTTACAGGCATCAAGGAACCTTTTGCCCTCTTCAACTCATTGTTTGGCCATTAAATCAAAACATTGCCTTTCGGGGAGAGGACTGGTTCACAAAAGCCAGAGTGGAAGACAGACCACTCCAATGTAAGGTTCAAAATGTGGTTGGAGGATATACATGACTCAGTCCCAACTTGCCATGAGTTTGTTGAAAAGATTTGACTTCATTTTATTTCCCTTTCTGGAAAAAAAAAACCCAGCTTTCTAAGGTTCACTGGTGCTCTGGGAGAGAAAGTACTACAGAAACCAGTGGCTCTTCAGGACAGGGTATGTGCACAGATTTGCTACTGTTTGAAATGAGTGGAGATTAACAGTTTAGCATCAGTTGCCTATGAGATGCTCAGATACAATTTTTCCTGCAGAGTTAATACAGGACTAGAATGGCAGAATTTAATGCTATAATTATAATTTTCATAAATCTGACTTATGCTGAAAAATTGCAAAGTGCTATTTTTTTTTAAACTAAAAAGCATCCTTTATAATTCCGTTATTGTTCAGGAGAAGACGAACTGATAAACAATTATCATGGGAAATAGGAAGAAAAGTGTGGAGATGAGATATTTCTATGCACTTTCTCATCATCCGGACTCTGAGGACTCGGACAGGTATGTTCCCTGATAAAGTCATGCTTTCTGTGGTCAGTGTCTTCTCCTCCTACTGACAAGGAGCAAACGTGTCCCACTTAGTCACACAGTAGGAAAGAGCAATAAGCAAAAACGCAGCAGTGAAGTTTCTGTGGGAGAACACAGAGTTCACAATTCATATCACCACAGCAGTCCCATGGCAAGAGCTCAGCCCACTGCTCACACTGTCAGACAGGGGTGGCCCAGGTTTGTCTGGCAAAGAAGGTGAACTCCCCTCAGTGCTGAGCAGGTGGGAATCCCTGTTCTGCAAACACCATGGGGACATGAGCCATCACACCCTCACCCATGTGGGAGAGGATAAAGCCCTACAGTGTGACTCTAGATCATGCAAGAACGAGGAGAAGCCAAGAACTGTGGTATACCTGTAAGGTCTGAGGGCCTGGAGTCAGGCATGTGCTTAAGTATCTGTCTGTGCTAAGGTGCCAGGGACTGGCTGAGAGAGATGGAGCAGCTGCTCGAGAGCAGCGTGCGCTTCTGCAGGGGGGTGGTACCCATAGATGTAGTCTTGATTTACTCACAGATTGCAAATATAAACCAGATATTTTTATGTTCTGTTATTAATGTTAACGACAAAACTAGAAAGGTTCAGCACAGCCAGTAAAGATAGCAGTGTGAAATCCAAGAGGGCCAAGCCACTACAGAAATGCAAAGTTGTAGAAAAAGTTAATAAATTCTGGGGGAATGTTTCAGGCTTACTCTGTTTCCAAGGGACCCAGAGATCCCTGCCTGCGTAGCTCACAGGCCTGGCCAAAGGGGACTTGGACAGACTTCAAGGGAAATCTGCAGCTTTCTCTGTCTCCTCTGCCAGAAGTTTAACCGTGCCGTGCAGCAAAGAGCTGCTATTGATTGACAGAGGGATGGAAAAACAGATCAGATGCACGCCTGCCTTTGGGAAAATGTGCTGCAACCCAGGAAAGCCTCCCATCACTTTGATAAAGCAATCCTCCTTTCAAAAACTGGTTTCAAATGTCTTTTATCCAAGATGGACAGGAAACAACTTGGGCTCCCTGACCCTGTCATGCCACAGTGCTACCATGCCACGAAAAGAGTTTCCTGTAAAATCCAGAACTCACAGAACCAGTTTAAAAGCACACAAGGAAGAAAAATATTTCTACCCCTTGAAATGATTTAGGAAACTGAGAATTTAAAAGGAGAAAGTTGATATAGTTGTGTTCTGCTGTGTCAGCAATATTGGCCTCATGAAGTACCCTTTTATTTCAATGGACCCAGTAAGTCTGAAACCTAATGTGATGGTTACCTGTGAAATCACTGATCATGTCAGGCCCTGCTTGCCTCATACTCTTCCCAAGGCAGCAGTTTCCAACTTCTCTCACATCAGGAAAATATTGCCTTGTACTACCAAGGAGGTACTTGTGGAAAGGGAAGAAGAAAAGAAGAGACTCTGTCACAGCTGGCCAGAGTCAGAGCAGATCCATATTTCCCTACTCACACTCCAGGCCCTGGTTACTCTTTTTAGGAACACTCTTTGACACTGTGCACACTTGACCTTGTTTTTTAAGACTAACTATGTGCTGTTGCATCTATTTGTCTGAAAAATTAATTACAAGATTAGGAGCACATGGAAACAGCATGGATCTTCAGAAACTACATTACAAAGAAAAGAAAAACAAAACCAAACATTTAAGTTTAGCAAATGAAAAACAAAATGTGAGCAGGAAAGAAGCCTGTGCTTTTGAGATACTAAAAAGGGGAAAAGGCAATCATTTAAAAAAAGAAGCTAAAAATAATTTTCCTATCATTTATGCAATACAGCTGGATAAAAAGTTGTTGAAAAAAATGGTCTTTTGAATGAATTACAATGTGCACAGCCAAAATGTTTATTTTTACCCTTCTGGTTTTAGATAAAAGTTGTTTTGCTGATCAGAACAATTATGTTTATAATGGGGAATAAAAGGGATTGGTTACCTACAGATACACAAACCAGTGATGCTGGAGCATCACTATGTAGCATTCTGCTACTTAAATTGGTTACATCTGTGAATTTTATTTCTCCACAAAATGTACATACTTTTTTTTTTTTATTAGAGGCTTTCCATTGCCCTGTGCAGTTAATACTTATTTTTTCAAGAAGGAGAACTTTCTGTTTTGGGAAAAAAAAAAAAGAAAAAAATAGGGACTACAAAAAGTAAAAGAGAGGCTACAATTTACAGCTAAAACCACAGAAAAAGTAGTATAAAAACTTGTACTAAACACTGACTTTGCTGCAGCTACACTGGGCAATGCTGTTGCATGCAATGACTTGTGCTATGTTCATCTCATGATCTGTGCTATGTTGAAAACCCACCACTGTCAGCTGCTGCCAGAAACAGGAAAGCAGATTACATGCACTATTCACTGTCACAGTTCTTCTGCCCCTAGAAGATTTTATTCCACTGGTACGATGTTGGAAACTTCTTACACAGTGTCTGTCTAGAAGGACTGCATTTTAATTATCCTTCAGAAAGCTGGCTGGAAGTTGGGTGTCTCAGTAGTTTTGCTTGCTTTCTTAACATTGCCTTATTGCTTAAGGCTGTACAGGTCCCTCTGTAATAACTGAAAGCATCTAAACTATGGAAACATTATCTCTTGGAAGAGTAAGAACAAATCAAGATTTGGGTTCAGGATGGCTTAGCAGAGTGAATTCTTATTCATAGTCTTCGCATTCTTGATGAGGCTTCAGTTTTTTGAATTCCCCGACATGTTTCTGTTGCTCTTTGATTAGTAAAACTCACTCTAGGTTTCTAGGGCAGTGTTGAAACACATGTTCTTGCAGTATCCATGCTCAGCAGTGTTTCAGTGTGTGGAGAAGAAACGATGAATGAGTACAGTAGAAGAAAGACAGGGGCAGTACAGAGAGACCAAGTCTTCCCTAGCACCTAAAGGGAAGTAACCTCTCAAAATGAGATTGTCAAAGAACTGGTCACACAGGTTTATTCCGATTTCTATGTCAAACAAGAGTCTCAGCTACTCCTCAAGTAGCAAGGCTGCAGCAGAAGAAATGAGAAGGCAGTGAGGTAGGATACCTGTCCTGGAGTCAGCTTTGACTTGACTTTCACAGAGCCAGAGCTGCAGAAGCACTTTCTCTTTTTATACCAAATAGGTTCCACATATGAAAATAAGACATTCCGATAAGTCTTGACTCATAGGCTTGGGCAATTCTGACCTGGTAGGAGTCTGAGGAGAACCGCAAGCAGTGTGTGGCAACCAAGATCAGGGTTAGCCATGGTAATCACAAGGACATGTCAAGAGTCTCACCTTCTTCACTTAACGAGAGCATAACCTTCATTTTGCAAAAAATATATATTCCTATTCCCCACAGTTGTAATGTTTACAAATGAGCCAAAGAATAGTTGTCTGCCTCCACCTGTAGGAAGCCTGCAATAAATTATTTCACAAGGTTTAAGCAGTCCCTGTTGGTCTTAACCTCAACCACTGCTAATGTGAGAGCATAGCAAAGGAGCTGGGCCATAAGGGTGCCATATGAGATACATGGAGGGTTCCCAATACTTTAATCTGTGACTTGTGGCAGCAAGTTAAATGTGTCTTCTTCAGTTCAGCTTACAATGTTTACACATGAATACAAGGGGGCAGAGTGTACTACCATAGCCAATGGTGTAACACCAATAAACCAGAAGACTCAAGTTTCTGTGCTGTCAGTTTGGCAATTTGTATTAACACTACCTTCACTTCAAAATTAATTTAAAAACAAACAGCTCATATAATGCTAACTTTGCCATGTTACAGCTTATTAGAGAAGACAGAGAAAACACAACTTCACCATGCACAGTTGGAGATTTCACAGGATCCCAAAACAGGATCCCACGGTGCCTTTTAAAGCAAATCGTTGTATCAGGAGTATACATGTCACTACAGAGCTGTCAGATGATACGGTTCCCAGGTTTCAACATTCTCTCTCTCTTCTGCACACAAGTATGTACACAAATACTCCCACAGATTCAGTAGAGCTCCTGCATACACCTCTGCCAATCGCTTCCCTGCATATGTATGACTTCCACTAAAACTGGCATGAGTTCAGTGAGAAAAATAATGTATTTCTCTCTGTGCCATAATGCATGCAGCAGTGCTTTCCACTATTGCCATTTGTTGTTTATGAAAAATTCAGTTTATGCGAAACAATTAGGAATATTAAAAAATTAGAGGGGAGAGAACATCAGGAACAAATATATTTGTTCATGACCCTTTGGAAAAGTAACATTTAGAATAAAGAACAACAACGCTCTCCATTCTGAACTCAAATGAGTCCATCAGTCATCTAAAATAACAGTCTATAATTAATTAACAATATAATAAATTAAATTATCATAAGATTACACTAGCAAATTACTTATACACAACCACAAAACAGAGAAGGATGGGGAAGGGATGGGGTGCAGGCAAGCTGGGCTCCTCGGATGAAATCCCCTTTCCATTCAGCAGCCTCCTACCAACTTCAAGGCCCTGATTTCTCTCCTGGACTCCTTAGCAAGTTTTGCTGTTAACTGAAAGTGCAAGAAGAATTTCCAACACCTCTGCCAGAGAGGGAAACCAATTACCAAATTCAGACTACTGTTTGATAAATATGCTGTATCTTTGTTTCAGCACAGGGCATTGTGGTTATTATTTTAGAGCAATAGCAAAAGTGCCTTTCACTGCATTAGGTTGGAGGAAGGCTTGTCCTGGTGATGAGATGCTGCATGAGAATACCTGTAAGCTGAGCTGAGTCCCTTAGCTCCCCATCCTGTGAGGATAACTATTAACGAGTAAGGCGAATACACCTTTCTCCCAGTCTTGAGAGATAATGTCGTTTTATACTTCGGGAAAATAATTACGTGATTATGGCATGCATGCCCCAAAAGACACTGCCACATGAGGCCCTGTCATGATGCAAAAACGTAAAATAATTTTTAAAACTTTGACATCTTCCCCTTAAAGCACAAATGTCCATATGAGTAAAATAGCGCTCTAAATACTGTGGGGAGTAGCATGACAAGGGGGAGATGAGGAAAATTACACCTCTATCCTGACCATCTCTTGCTAAAACTTCGTCTTGTTCCCCCATTCATGGGGATGGGCTCCATCAAGATGGGGGCAGCAGGGAATGGGATGGAACAGAGTAAAGGACCCATGCAACGTGGGAGCGGCAGCAGGCAGAAACTCAGACAATGCACAGGAAAAACAAACCCAGCGCACTCTAGACAATCACTGGTTTTTGTTCTTACAACAGTTTCCTGAGGAGGTGAGATAATCTAGTATTTGAAGAAGGTTTCAGGCTGATGGGTGTTTAAGTGAACCTGTTAGAAATGGCACGGAGCCCAAACTAAGAGCATGAGGAGACGCCACCCGAAGAGGTCTGCTCTGGATTTGTGCAGCCTTACTGTCATGGCACAAGATAAAGACAATCAAGAATGTGTCTTCTCTGACCACAGAGACACTGTAGGTTTCATTTCTCAGTGGAGCACCAGAAACAATTCTTCATTCTCACTCAGGTTTTAATCTTCATTTTTTTTCCACACAATTTCCAGCTCCCCAGAGAATCTTGTCTTTTCAAATCCCTCCCTTCTTCATGAGGATTATTTCTCCCTCACTGTGGTTCTGAAGGCATTCAAATCCAGATACGTAGCACAGTGTTTTGAAAGGTTACTTTCCTGTTTGACTGATCATTCTTGATCCATTACCCTCCCAGTGCTGCCCAGTGCAATAGCAATAATATTTGTTAAAAGTGGGAAAATGTATCACAAAACAAAAAAATAGTTATATCTATCTGTAGATCTATTATATAGATTCACTACAATGCAAAGTAACTACCGGTATAACATGCTCCCAAATTTAAATCCAACATGGATATAAAATACACACCCACATATACCCTTCCTTTCTTCTATGTGGCCATGTTGAATAGACTGGAGCTGGGGAAAAAAAGCAGCTTTTTTTCCTTTTCTTATGTACAGTTTCCACAAAGGTCCAGCAGCAGAACAGCAGGGGGACCTGAGGAGTCATGGCCAAAGTGATGGGGGTGACTGGGGCAGGGCATTTTCAGAACCTCATTGCCACACACCAGATCCTATCAAAATACATCAAAATGCCCACTGCAGAGGGGACCTTCAGTCTCCACAATAAATGACAGCCAGACATCTACTGCCACCTTGCACATCTGAAGAAACATTCAGCAACTGACTGAAGGCCTGGTTTTGTGAACTGAGGGTTTATGTCCAAATTTATCCAACCTAACGTTAGACCTCATGTCCTTAGGTGAGAAACAGTCATGTTCTGCAGCTGAATGGCAGGCACTTCCAGCAAGCAGCACAGGTTTTAAGCTGAGGGTGACTGAACTGCTCATTTGGGACCTTATGTCAGGTGGGACAAATCCAGGTCTTAATGAACAAGCCTCTTAGTCTAGCAGTACCTCTTGAAGCTCAAAGGACTGGGAAATCCTGGATGGGGAAACTGCAGCTCTGCACCCACCTAACATGAATGTCCAGGGTGCAAAAAGGGTACAGTAAATCTCTGATGTTTTTGTTCCTTGGTTTATTCTTCTTGACTATTGTCTACATTTCTTGGGAAATTCCTCCATC
This sequence comes from Athene cunicularia, assembly GCF_003259725.1. Lineage (NCBI taxonomy): Eukaryota > Metazoa > Chordata > Aves > Strigiformes > Strigidae > Athene > Athene cunicularia. Next base: position 81,658,610 of record NW_020799091.1, on the reverse strand, counting down.
TCTCTGTTGGCAGATCAGTTCTACACTTGTCTCACATGTGCTGCTTTAGCAGACAAATAACTTAATTTTCCCTACAAAGCAGTAACATGCTATAGAATGAACATTCCTGACTTTTAAATGCAGTAAAAGTCTCTTATTCAACCTGTTTAATAGGTTAAATGGTCATTTTGTATTAAAAAAATAATCGAGTATGCTTTTGTCCCAATCTCTCTCTACCTCTTTTTCAATCTGATGTTTAAACAGTTTCAGGATCAGGGAAGTGGTTATTTCTGGCATCAATACAATCTTGCAATAGTATTCTCTACCAAGTAAGCACTCAAATGAACAGAGCTTATAAATGATTAATATAACAGCAGTGAGATAACACCGACAAGTACATCTGGTGTTTGTTAACTGAAGATTATTTCTTTTAAAGTTTTAATTGGGCCATGTTAATATGGATGCTTTTGTTCAGTAGACATATTTCATACCACAAAGTTAAGCCAGTTTTGGGGTTTTTTTTAGCAAAACTATAAACATGCAATTAATCTCTACATCATGGACCCCTCCTTACGCTTGGAACACACAAACCCTGAAAGTCATTTTCATGGGGCTCATCTCCCTAAATCAAGTGGACTCATATGGCTGAGGTCTTGTACAATGTTCTGAAAACTGAGTGATGTCTCTGTAATTACCATGAGCCCACACAGTGGGCAAGCCTGTCCAGAGCCCTTCTTGGTACTTCAGCAGGAGTGACTCCATGAGAAATGGCTGACAAGAACGGGACTGTGACAGCGCTAGGTTTCCTTTGCCTGTCAAAGCAGAGTATCGCCTTGCCTGCATAAAGGAAGGGAGAAGCTTTGCTTTTGTGCCAAGGGGGCCTGAGCTGCTCAGGAATGGCTCTGCTAGTGTTTATGAGGAGACTCTTCTCATAGCACTGTGACCAAATCCAAGAGGGTATTAACACAGAGAGGGCAAGAGAAAATGTACTACCATGTCACCTAGATTATTCAGGGTAAGATTGGAAACCAGCTTTGGAAAAAGACTACCAGAAAGGCTACACAAGCCCGTTCCGCTTGGCAGCTGGGTTAGTTAATGGCATGGTGACTGCTGGAAGTGACTGGGTCAATGCTAGTGCCATCCACTGTGGAAATGATGGGGAAATGGAAGAACTTCCAATATACTGTGATATATTTTCATGCTTTTGAGTTTATAACCTTTCTTTTTTTCTTTCTTTCTTTCTTTCTTTCTTTCTTTCTTTCTTTCTTTCTTTCTTTCTTTCTTTCTTTCTTTCTTTCTTTCTTTCTTTCTTTCT